>NC_133488.1:13362286-13555135 GCF_025370935.1 Choristoneura fumiferana | reverse complement strand
ACACATTGGAGCAACTAATCCGAAGGAAATGTCAAGCCCATCTGTAGACATTTTATTAGAAACCAAACGTGATATCAAGAAACAAGTAAGGTTCAATATTGTTTTCCACATATTACAGAAAGGTTACCAGTACTGAATTTGATACTTCAGTGGTTGATTTGGTGGCTGATGATGATTCTACTGGTGAGAATGTAGACATTTTAATAGGGAACGACTACTATGCGGGCTTCATGCGTCAAGGAAAGAAAAAAATTCAGGATGAATTATACTTGTAGATTCTGACTTTGGTTGGCTGCTATCAGGAAATGTAGAAAATCTTGAACATACTACAAGGCAAGAGAACATATTAACTGTGAACACTTACTGCCACTGTCATAATTCAAGCTGCCCTTACTTTACCGAACCGGACTTACCTCTTAGAAACATTGACATCAAATTTCTATGGTCTCTTGAGTGTATTGGCATAAACGACTCTCCCAAAGCCACTAGACAAGACGAAGCAGTGAAACATTTTAATGACACCCTACAGTATATTAATGGACGGTATGAAGTAACATGGCCATGGATTGAATACCCACCTCAGCTCCCAGTCAATTTCGGCGTGGCATTAGGAAGACTGAAAAGTTTAATCAACAGATTGGATCCGGCAATGCTACAGGAATATGACGACATTCTAAAGGAACAACTCGATGGGAATGTAATTGAAATAGTCGAACCACACAACAGTGATATTTTACATCCCGTTCACTATCTTGCCCATCATATAGTAAAGGGTGAAGGGAAGCGAGGAAGGATTGTGTATGACGCATCGATAAGAGGATCAGGAAAGAAAGCCTAAATGAATGCCTGTACAGTGGACCCTCGATGCTAGAGGATCTCACGGCTCTTCTCCTGAAGTTCAGAACGAAAAGGGTGGCAATAGTGGCAGATGTGGAAAAGGCGTTCCTGCAGATCGGACTTCAAGAGAAGGACCGTGATGTGACCAGATTCCTGTGGGTGAGAGACACAACAAAGGACCTGACAAAAAGAAAATTTATTTATCTCCGATTTTGCCGTGTCCCGTTTGGAATAATATCTAGTCCATTCCTATTGACGGCGACCATTAGATACCATATGTCACAGACAAATGTAGATCTACTAAAGGACATAGCCAATAATTGCTATGTAGATAATTTAGTAACCGGAGTGAACTCTGTCCAAGAAGCACAAGAGGTATATAAGAAGACACGGGAGACCTTTGAACAAATATCCATGAATATAAGAGATTGGAACTCAAATAGTAAAGAATTTCTTAATCTTGTACCCACAGAGCACCAAGCAAAACGGGAAGATACAGTGAAAATTCTCGGCTTATCGTGGAATGTGGAGAGAGATTCATTAAAATTGAAAATAACTAATCATCACTTTGACAAGGATGCACCTGCAAACACGAAGAGGAAGGTCCTTCGTACCTTAGCCCGGATATATGACCCATGTGGCTTCATTTGTCCACTAACCCTACCATTGAAGACCTTGTTCAGGAACATCTGTGAACAGAAACATAAATGGGACACAATCTTACCAGAAGATGTGATACAGTCCATGCAAGAAATATTGGAAACAATAAGGACGGCTGTACACTTGGAACTACCCAGATGTGTAACGAATGATGTTCCTGAGTCTAAAACTACATACCAGCTAAATTGTTTTTCTGATGCTTCAAAAACAGCATATGCAGCTGTCATATATCTGACATCAAGGAATGAACAAGGAACATCAGTTCATTTTTTAATGGGAAAGTCACGTATAGCGAAAAATGAAGACTCGAAAGAACTTCACATCCCGAAGTTAGAACTCATGGGTTTACTCATAGCTAGTAGACTTCTAAAATATATAAGGGAGAACCTGTCTCTACCAATAAGCCAAGAAATCTTGTGGACAGACAGTTTGGTCGTGCATGGATGGATGCGTTCAAACAAACTACTACCACCGTTTGTATCCAACAGAGTAGAGGAAATTAGAAAAAACCAGATGCAAGCGGAGTTACATTATATTAACACGAAGATGAATCCAGCTGATGTTGCAACGAGGCCTGACAGATGGAATCAGTCAAAGGAACTTTGGTTCAACGGTCCCACATTCCTAAGAGAAGATGAATCGAAGTGGCCGGCAGATAGGTACTACCTGAAACATATCTCAGTCCTTTCTGTTGGGGAGGGCCTGGACCAAGGTGATCAAAGCTACATTCCAAATATTGATCATGGCCCAGGTAATCAGCTGATAACCGTTGAACAAAATGACGATCAGGAAATGGAAATTGATGAACCAAATGACAAGACAGTAAATGACGAAATAACGGAACTGGACGCAATACAGGAATCTCTGACTCCATCAAGTTCAGCAAATAATACTATAGCAGAGATTTTGAAACTGCAGAAGCACCATTTCGCGGATGAGATTGCAGGTAAAAAGACACACCTGTCGAGAAATCTCGGTCTGTTTCTTGATGTCGATGGAATACTGAGATGCCAAGGACGGATGGCCAATACCACATGGGATTACGACATGAAACACCCTATATTGTTGCCTAGAGAGTGTGAATTTACTAACAAAATTATCAAGGACATTCATGAAGCTAATTACCATATCGGTGCCACACATACTCTTAGCCTTATTAGAGAGAAGTACTGGATACCACAAGGCAAGCGTCAAGTAGAACGAGTCATCTCAAGATGCCAGCGGTGTGTCAGACACGGAGGTGGTCCTTATCGTTTACCAAGTGCACCAGATCTACCAAATGAGAGAGTGAGCTATAGCGCACCATTTACATATTGTGGATTGGATTATTTTGGACCACTGTATGTGAGCACTCCAAATGGAAAACAAAAGAGATGGGTTGCTTTGTTCACCTGTCTGGCAGTGCGAGCTATACATTTGGAAATTGTAAACGATTTAACAGCTGAAGAATGCCTTCTAGCGCTCAGAAGATTCGCTGCCACTAGAAATACACCGAAACGACTGTATACAGATAATGCTTCTTATTTCAAATTAACATCTGAAGTAGTGAAGAAACCCTTCTGCATTTCAAGGGCATTGAATGGAGATTTATTTGCCAACTCGCTCCTTGGCATGGCGGATATTATGAGCGGCTCGTAGGCGTAGTAAAACATTCACTAAAACGCACTCTAGAAAAACACCTTCTCGGAGACAGCAAACTATTATCTGTGATGAAGGAAGTAGAAGCTGTTGTAAACTCGAGACCACTTACAAAAGTTGGAACTGAAGTTATTCACATTTTGAGGCCATCTGATTTTCTTAGTCTCGGAAAATGTCTAACCTTGACCCCAGCAACTGATAATGTTGTACGGTAGATGGTTCCAAACTTCAAGTCAATTTGATTGAGAGCTGGAAAAAGGGCTTGATAATTCTTGAGGAATTTAAGAAGATATTTAAGGCCCAATATCTGACAAGTTTGAGAGAGAGATATCGACACTCACCAAAACAGCCAAGAGTTGTTTCTAATTGTGAACCAAAAGTAGGAGATATCGTACAAATTAAATCAGATATAAAAAACCGTGAGTTATGGAAGGTCGGGAAGATAGAAGAACTGACAACTAGTGCGGATAATAAACAAAGAGTTGCTAAGGTAAATGTGGGAGACTCTATATTGACTCGGTCTGTAGGTCATCTCTATCCGTTAGAGACTGAAACTGATAACTCCTCACAATCAGGACCAACAGAGGAAGGACGGGCTGCTCCACCTATGGATGCACCGGTAGAGTACTTGGATCTGGATATTGCCCAAAATCGAGTGGAAGGGTTGCCACCGCTCCCACCAAATGATCCAGTACCAGAAAGACATGGCCATGAGGTAGAAACCCCAAATGAAGTAATGCCAAGCCAAGAATGTACAGGGAATACCGAGACTTCAAATTCAGAAGACGCTACCGACCCTGACAATGTGCTGTCAGGGACCAGGGCCAGGAGAGACGCCGCTATTCGAGCCAGAGAGAAAATCCTGGAGTGGACGCGTCACCTGCTCACACTACTGCACTGAAACTCTTTCTGCCTTCGGGAGTGTCGCGCTGAGCGCGATTCGCCATGTAACAACCGGTATGTATCAACATCAGTACTGTCAATCTATATTTGTAGTGTGGTAATACCACCCTAGTCTTTGACTAACTTATGTATGTTGGTACTATGATATAGAGATGGCGGGAAAAATAGCGAGGCAAGTATTGACAGCGAGGCAGTAAAGAAGGATAGCTGTTAAGAATAAGTGAGGAGCTACGAGCTTCTAGGAGGCCTGTACCCCATTGGAACACCCCGGGTGAGTGTTAACTTTGCTATCGCATATCTATGTCGACCTATATGTGCATGGTACGTGGAAAGATGAGGAAACCAGTAAAGTGTGGTAATGATCTTTCTGATACGTGTAGTCCAATCTTGCAGTGCACGGCACATTTGGTAGTCAAGGACATTCGACAGGGAAGCCTGGAGCTCCCATATATTCGAAGTGTGGTCCGGAAACACACAGGCACGGTCGACTGTAGTTGGAGCAACCGTGGCGAGGCTATTAGGGGATGGTGGAGGCCTCCGGGGGGCAAAGCCCCTCGTCCGGCTAAGTGACGAATGAATACAATATGATAGAGTCACCAGGGTCATACTCACACCCTGTCTAGACCGGAGCAAGTCGACCGATGCCCAACTAGGTAATTGATGTGCATAGCCATTGGAAGGCGGTATACCGCAACCAAATGTCAATCATGAGTTGCCTCTACAGTGTACATAAGGTGGTAACCATGCAGAATTATTAGAGATGGAAAGGCACCAGGTAAACCGAAGCAGATAAGTAAGTGGCATAGCCACAGGCGAGAGGCAAGACCTCATGTTTATAGTACACATAATTGCGATAAGAGTGGAATAACTTTGGACGACTCATCTTTCCACTGCCATGATAAATGTGTATTTCGTATACCCTCATGTCGTCCTCATATTGATATGAACCAGCAGTCAGTACAGGAGGGACGACACCTATTGACCTTCTGTACATCACGTTACTTTGAAGGGGCGGGTTATCGAATCGAGTCCTTAGTATTAAATTGCATGACCTGTGCATAAGTGGGGGTACGATTTGCCTTATGATGGGTTCTAAATTTCCAAATATAAAGCCTCTTACAAAACCAATTAAGCGCAACAAAGAAATAAGTACAATAAAAATTTATTGTTTTGGACATACTTATTCACATAACTTGGTCAGGTACTTACTTTGTTCACAAACAAAAAAATAAGTATTAAGTGTTAGCATATCCCTTGGAGTGGCAGCGCATATTTAAATTTACTGCCAAGTGGCGCGGCCATTTTGAAAAAATCTCCCTTGAGTGGCAATGACACACCTACGAATTAATTTCGCGAATTCGCGAATTTTATAAAAAATATTACCAAAAAAAACACTTTAATGTTATAAATAAGCCTTACAGTGATAGTTTAGCATAAAATGGCATATCTAATTAAATAACAATGAATGACCTTCCATTTCTGTGAACTTAATTATTCATTTTCAAATATCTGTTAATCAAATTTTTGTCAGCCATGTATTAATAACTATAATTACAAAATAAAACAATTACCTGTAGAAAACACTGATTTATTTTGTAAAATATTAATTTATTTACGGAACAAAGCCCTTTTATAGTCTTTCAATAGCAAATAATAGTATAATACGAGGTTTCCAAAAATACCAGCGCACGGCAGCGGCCACACAGTGAAAGTTAAACAGAAATAAGTAACAGATATATTTCAGTTTCATTATCATCGCGGTCTAGTAATTTTCCTCTCATGTGGTGGGTTTTATTGTTTCCCTTTTTATAACTAAGCCTCCGATGCAAATTATATCCGCATCCTACGCACCAGAGCATACTAAATTATAATTATATTATTGATCGAAGATCTCTAGGTACTTATAATAACTTGATTGTAAACGGAAAAAAATCAAGTAAATTTTCACCAAAATGTCCAAATGCAACCGATCAATGAGCTCAAAACTTTAAAACACGCGACGGGCTTGACTCCAGTCAGATTAAAGCATTCCTTTGTTGTTTTGACGGTATGGGAAGTGGTAAAAAAAACTTCTCAGTAACGCAGCACGACCATAAGTACGGGATCGCCCTGTTAAGGGTTTACCTGTCCAACGCATTGTGTCCGAAACTCCGATGTATTATAACTGCTTCTGAGAAGTTACGTCCTAACCTCGATACATTTAATCTGTACCAAATTAGAAAAGCTTGCCTATTTGGCAGCTGTAGTTGTATTTGTAGCGTAGTAGTAGATTGGTATTTGTAGCGTATTTACGGTTAACACTGCATGTATTGTACGAGCTTAGTGGGCAAGTAGCTATGATATGAATTTAATGTGCCAGAAGACGGCTTTGATGACTCAGGATTATACTTCAAGAGCGATGATTTCCGCACCATGACCGCACGTGGTGGTATTAGTCAGTATTAGAAGTTTTTTAGAAGTATAGGACGACCAACAATATGAATAGCTGCGAAGCATGTGATCATTCGTGAGCGTACGTCATTTATTATTTAATTACTCTCGTGTAGCTTACCCGTTATATTATAATAAACGATGATGTATTTTAAAGAACTTGACTTATGGGTAAGGGTTATTGCACACTAAAGATTTTTACAGAGTTACTAATTAAAATGGTATGATTCTATCTTGATTGCGCTATAGGTAAGCGATACAAGAATAAGGTAATCCTCATTTATGTTAGCCTTTCGAATATAAGGGCTCTTGTAAGTATACATTTCAGGAATAATATTCCAATAACACTAACAAGGAGTCCACAGTAGTTTGCAATTGAACATGTGAGAGGCAATCCGTAACCCGAGGGCAGGTATTTACCATAACAAGGGGAACAATAGGCCGGCCATTGCAAGGAGAAGCGGGCTTAACTAGGTGTAAAACGAGCTCTGGCACGAGATGTGGCCCTTTGTAGTCCATGAACTAGAAATCT
Organism: Choristoneura fumiferana; assembly: GCF_025370935.1. Taxonomy (NCBI): domain Eukaryota; kingdom Metazoa; phylum Arthropoda; class Insecta; order Lepidoptera; family Tortricidae; genus Choristoneura; species Choristoneura fumiferana. The sequence continues at coordinate 13,548,135 of NC_133488.1, read as the reverse complement.
CCTTAAGGGATTATGTTGCAAATGCCCTTTGAACGCTATCTGTAGTGTACCAGCACAAAACTGTTTAAACAATGTTCTGTTAAATAAAGGATTGTTTTCAAACATTTGCATTTGCTACGTATGTTCTCAGCCGTAGAAGCAAGCGTTTACGCCGGTGCGTCTGAAATGTTGATTTTATCGAATACAAGTAAAAGCAAGTATATCGAACACATTTTCTCTTGATTGTTAAACTAAGTACCTATTTATTTTGTAGGAGATGATTTACAGAAATAAAACTGAATATTCATTTTAAAAACCGTAATCGTCGAAAGCATGTGTAAGCGATTTCTTATTTCAGATTTTAACTTGAAAGGTATGCAATACTTATGCACTTTAGCGAAAGTGGTCGGTGTTGGACAGAGGTCCGATGCCATAGCGGGCAGAGCGGCGCAGACGTCCAATTAGAGGGAATGTGCGGCCCTCGGGAATCCGCCATTCTTCACAGGGAGTTACAATTTATACTTCACTGTGCACACTTTACTACCACCCCGGGCAATAACTCTAATATCCAATGAAGGCATATTACGCGGAGCGCACTCAAACCGTAATTTCCTGATTTCATGATACCACTTATAACGGAGAACATCGGAGAAAACATTCCGTGTATTCGCATTAAACGCAAAATTTCGTAAGACCCATCATCAGATATCGTTTCTTAATTTTAAGTGAATATACAAGATTAAATGAGAGGATGCCGGTTTGAAATCCGCCTGTAGGTAGACAAGGCTCTCCTTAAAAGGCGGCTTGTCGACAATGGCCTGGGAACTCAGCTCATTTGAGGAGAAAATATCATCTCGGACTCAAGCCGAGCTCGGACTGCTTGATCGGTTCGGTTTTTAAATGCAACTTTACAGGCTACGTGTCATGACAAATACGAAGAAGACTGGAATGACCGCTGCTAAATTACTTGAAACACTTTTAGAGTAAGTATTTTTATTTTCTTGAGGAACGCTGTACTTGTTTTGCAAAAAATATTTACTTAACTACACGCTGCATGTTTTGTTTATGATTGTTGGTAATCTTTATCGGCGTCATAAATTATATTTTATTTTAAAGTTTGGCACGTTCGCGTTGGAGTTGAAACAGGTTTAAGGTAAGGTTATTTCGAGGTACCTATTTAACGTTTTATTACCAGAAATTACGTTGATGTTGTTAAGCCTCGGTTATGTTAAGAAGATAGGTAGGTAATGGGTAGATGAAGACTTAATTTCACAGAAGCAAAAAATATTAATTAATGATTACCTACCTATGATCTATGATCAAGGACTGTAAAATTAATAAGGAACTTTCTTTTACAATATTTGTCATAGCTTACTATCGTGCTTTCACTGGCAGCACAAGGAACGCGTTGCTTGCGTCACAAGCTAATATGTGCGTCACCTTGAGCTGCGAGTAAACAGGGGCCGTAGCGTGGTCGAGTGATATCACCAGGATTATCATTATCACTCGTATTTGATGTGATAACAGCTTAGCACTAGATAGGATTTGACGCGGGCGCCGGCGTTGTAGACAGTAGGTAGGTAACTAAAATTCAGGTAGGTATCTATAATTCGATAAACATGTATCTATTAGAATCAACTTGCAGCGCCAATATGTCTTCAAAAAACGAGCCTACTTTTCTCTGAAAGGGCATGCAACGCACCCGTACCTATTCGACTTATGTAATGGGTGTTCATGGGCGGCGGTGATTGCTTTCCATCAGATGACCCACCTGTTCTTTTTGCCCCTATCGCAAAAAAAAGCATTTGTAGCATGTAGTAAGTAGTTGGAATGTTGGAAACGTTTAGATGAAAGTATTCGCCTACAAAATATTTTTCACCTCAGCACCTCAAACAGGCAGGTTTTGCTATGAGAAATCAGTGAGCAAAATCGCATTTTGCTCACTCCGTGAGACAAAGTAACTTTTTAATTATTTTTTTTAAATGCTGAGTACAGTGTTGGGTCTACTCACTGAATTCCAAATATTTGAACTTTATTTTGATCTGTCATTTCACTTCAACTCGAAAAAGCAAGAGATAGGATCAAATTTGTCGATTACAAACTTAAATTAAATTTTTGGTATTAAAAATATATCGAAATATTTCCAAAATGTAAATTTCCCGATCTTTTAAAGTATGCAACCTCGTTGCACGAAAGCCGCTTCTCTTGTTTTTTTTTTTAAAAAATAATAATTCCATATACTGCCTCTACAGTGTAATTATTATTTGTTAAATTAATGATTTTTTAACAAATCTATTTATGTTTATGTAATAGAAATCTTAATAAAAATCATATTTAAAGGTTTAATTGTTCAACCTTTTCAATTACCCCGAGATGAGGCTTTTTGCAGTATTAAAAAATAAGTGTGACATTAGTACAAGAAGTTAAGATTGCATGTTATGAGTATGCGATTTGTATTGTAGCTACTGGACTCTTTTTATGGTTTTAAATGTAATTATTATATTTGATAATAATCGGATTCTATTTTAAAAAAATGTGTTTGTTTCGTAAATAGGTATATGTGGTTTAATTCTTATGTTACATTTAAATTATGTTTTCGCTGCTGAGGTGAAAAATTGTATGTGTCACACGAGACCAAAGTTTTTTGCATCTCGTGTATTTCAATCCCTTGCTGATCTCAGGATTCTAACCTAGAATCACTCGCTAACGCTCGTGATTCAATTATAGAATCCTTCGCTTACTCGGGATTCAAAATCAACACTCGCAACAAAAAACAACTTTGCTCTCTTGTTGCACAAATAACTATTGATCTTACCAAGTTTTGTTGCTCAGATTTTAGTTTTATTTTGTCATATCAAAACTTTGCATCGAAATAGATTTGCAGTGAGAAAACCTAACCTTTTAAGGATTGGAGTTTTAAATTGTTAAGAAGATTACGAAAATGCTTTCTTAATGCACAGATATGCAAAATACTCTCCAAGTCAGATCTCGATTCGACATCGGTGAGTCACGGTACAAATGATCGTAAAGAACAAGGTACCTGATCATTGCTCCAAACTTTATAGAGAAACTATTTTAATTTACCTCTTACGCTCTCAGCAACCCTTTTAAATTATCTTAATCGAGACCTCAAACAGCTATATAGCAACAAAAAGCGTAATCATTAAGCGTTTTGACGTTGCTTTTTCCTGCAGGCTCCGGCGCTCGTCCTACAACAAAAGAGCTCCGGGCAGGATTTGAAGAGAACAAACTGCGATGACCTTGCACGCGCTAACGAAGGCTGCACTCCATACAAGGCTGGCTACAACAAAAAAGAAATAAAATCCGGCCGCGTAAAGACCTGCCACAAAAAATAAACTAGTAAAAGAGCGACCGATACTTAGAACGACGGTGCGACGGTTGAAATGCAGCAAATATCGGTTGTTTTCAAGAACATTCAACAAGTTATGGGGTATTCTGTTCTGCTACAATATTAATTAGAATATTTACACTGTTTTTAAGAATGAAAATCTTTTAATTAGGTAGGTACAATCCATCAAAGGCGAATGATCAAAAATAGTAGATTGTACAACAAGAGCATGCGAGTCATTTTACCACCTCACGTTCATATAGCCACCCGAGCCGGTACGCCGAGGGTGGATAGAAACGTCGAGGGGAAAATGAGTTTAATGCTAGAGTTTTACACTGCTTTATGAGGAAATGAAATAGCAATAGTGGAAACAATAATTGTTTACGTAAGTACAAAACAAAAGGTTTATAGTAATATAAACCTTTTGTTTTTCATGAATTTGTATATTTTTAGTTTTATTGTTTTATTTTGTTTGATTTTTAGTTTTATATAAATTAAAAATGATTAAAAAAATATGTAGTAACTTTTTTCTGTGTGACACCTGATTACCTTGGTCTTAGATGAAGATTTAACTTAATGCACTAGAGCATAAAAACTCATTTTATGTCGCCTAGATCCAGCATAAACATGAACTTTATGAGCATGAGAAGTGAAATAGTAATTATTCCACTAACTTCTCTTAATACATATAAATGCAGCTAAGTATATTTTCATTTAAGTACAATGTTTTCAATAGAACTAATTTTCAGCACTAAAATTAATTAGGCGAATTCTGCGAATTTCTGAAGATCATTTTGAGAGATGAATCCTTACTTTAAACGTTGGACATGATTGCCAGACAATGGATAGTATGTGATAATGCCAGAATCAAATAGGTATCATTTGGTTTGGTTGACGCAGAATGCATAGAAGAGATTTGCTCATCGTGTTGAGTGTTGTGTTGAACGCTAATCAATACAGGCCTACAGATAGTGAAGTACCAAACACGACTATTGGAGCGTGTATGGAACAGATGTGGTGCGAACTAGGTTACGGTGATAACATATCGCGCGTGCACGAATCGCGCCGCGAACGATTCTCTAAGTACACAATTGTTAGCTATTTAATGCAATTTTAATAGTCTGTGTTATTTCCAATATTTTTTGTAAAGTTATTAAATTATTTAAATTTATTTTATTTTCGTTCTGTTTGATTAAGTAGATAAAAAAAAAAAGATTGTACTATGATATTGTAACGTTCGAATTCGAACGGTCAACCGGCAGTTGTCGACTAGCCGTCACAGGCATAGGTTGTTGTTGTTACAAATTAAATTAATAAATCTGTATACTACTTTTTTTGGAAGTATAATTTTCAACAAGCATCCTGAAAATACGTAAAAGATAATACTTCAGAAGTGGGATGAACGTTGGAGAAAATTTGCTGGTATGTAACCTCTTTATTATTATTTAAATTATAAGTTACTAATCGGTTTGTAACTATGGTTTGTATATCTACTTACAAAGATGTTAATTATATTACAATTAGTTATAGTGTCGGGAATTAGAAACAAAGTGGATTATGCATTACCTGCCATAATAAACAACGAGCTATAGGTTATATCCACACAGCAGCAGCAGATTAGGTAGTTATAAACAAATCATTTTTTACGCCATTCCAAAATTAGCAGGTCATGCAAAGAAATGGTACCAGGGACTTAGTACGTTAAACCTAACCTGGCGTGAATGGCAAAAGAAAATTATTAAGACTTTCCCCGATGACCGGAACTATGCTGACCGCTTATATGAAATGTTAGAAAGAAGGAGCAGAAGAGAGGAATCCTTAGAAGACTACTACCATGATAAAGCGAGATTAGTCAAAATGTGTGGAATAAGGGGGCGTAATGCGGTTGACTGTATTGTCAATGGAATTTTTGACAACAACATTCGTTTAAATGCTCAGGGTTCAAGTTTTAGTAGACCATCGCAGCTACTGAAATATCTACGCCGTATATCAAGAAAAAGCAACCTGATTCCCCGTAGATTCAACTTAAACCGAAATGATAATGCTGCAACAACAAGTCGTGATAATACAACCAGTATTCAAAAATCAATAAATAAGCTTCAGGAACGTAATAAAAATATTCAATGTTACAATTGTTTAGAGAACGGACATACATCACGGACATGTACGAAGCCAATTAAACGATGTACGAAGTGTTCTCGTCTTGGACACGATACCCAAAAATGTGAAATCATCCAAAACTTTCGTGAGCAACATGGAAGCAAAAGTAAAGAGAGTAATATGACAAATACTAAAACTGAGCCGACTCAAAATGTTTTAAAAATCTCGTCGGAAAGTCAAACTAATGGCAAGTATTTTAAATCTATTCTCTTAAATGGAGTTAAGCGATCTGCATACATTGATTTTGGTAGTCAATGCACACTTATTCGCAAAATGGTAGCAGATGAAGCCCATCTCGCCATAGTAAAGTCAGGTCTCCCCTTAATTAAGGGATTTGCTTCTGGAAGCATAGTACCGATAGGTAAAACTAATGTTAATGTCGTGGTTGACGCAGTTGAGGCCGATATTGATGCATATATTATAGACGATCATTTGTTAGAAACTGATGTTTTAATCGGGCAATCGTTGACTGAGTTACCTACGGTAGTTGTTTATAAAACAAGTTCTAGTTTGACATTGTATTGCGATGACTCTGAGTTAGAAAAGATTAACTTACATGTTGCCCATGACGTAAGATTAGAAGTAGGGTTAAATCATTTGGAAGTACACACACCTAACGAGTATACTGGACCACTTTTTGTGCCCGGAAACATATGTATGAAGCCTAGAAGTGAATATTTAATTTTGCAAGGAGTTTATCAGTTCGAAGCTGGTAAAGGTAAAATTCTTATAATTAATATATCTAATAAATATATTAGTTTCAAAAACGATAAACTTATATCGCGCGTAGTAAAATTACCTGACAAAGACGTATTTTTGCCGACATCTAATTTGTTTGAAGTTAACAAAATCAATTCAAGAGAAACGACAAAACCACCAACATCTACTGAATGCAAACCTCCAATAACGATGGAGATGTTAAATCTAGGACCAGCTATCATTGAAACAGACAAAAATAGATTGCTTCAATTATTAAACAAATTTAGGGATTGTTTTGCTCTCGACTCCAGTGAACTGGGAGTGACACACGTAACCGAGATGAGTATAAGATTAAATGACACTACTCCTGTTTGCTATAAACCGTATAGGCTCCCGTTTAGTGAGCGTGCTAAGGTAAGGGAGATTATCGGAGATCTATTGGCTAATGGTATTATACAGGAATCTCAATCACCTTATGCGAGTCCGATAGTTCTCGTGCGTAAAAAGAATAACGACTACCGCCTTTGCGTCGATTACAGAGCATTGAACAAAAAGACTATCAAGGATAGTTATCCAATGCCTGTAATAGACGATCAATTAGATCGGCTGAGTGGAAAATCTTTATTCACGAGTTTGGATCTCGCATCAGGCTATCATCAGATTCCAGTGGCTGAAAACTCAAGGCACATTACGGGGTTTGTAACCCCTGATGGCCACTACGAGTATACGCGTATGCCTTTTGGCCTTGCCAATGCTCCCGCAGTCTTCCAAAGTATGATAAATAAAGCTCTTGGTACAAAACGATTCGAATTAGCTATACCGTACTTGGATGACTTACTGACTACAGCCAGCACGCCTCAAGAAATGTTTGACAAGCTTGAAGCCATTTTAGAGCTCTTACGACAAGCAAACCTTACCTTAAACCTAAAAAAATGTTGCTTCTTCCAGTCCAAAATTGATTATTTGGGCTTTGAAATATCTGAGGATGGGCTTAAACCCGGAAGTAAAAAAATACTGGCCGTATCAGAATTTCCCCGCCCAAATAACGTCCATCAGGTTCGTCAGTTTATTGGACTGGCAAGTTTTTTTAGACGTTTCGTCCCCAATTTCGCAACTATAGCCAGGCCTTTGACGAAACTAACCAAAACTGATGTTGTTTGGACATGGAGCGAAGAACAAGAGACTGCATTCCAAAACATTAAATCTAAACTTGTTTCAAGACCCGTTTTAGCTTTGTACAATGCCGATTATATTACAGAAGTTCATTGTGACGCCAGTAAAGTGGGCATAGGCGGAATATTATTGCAAAGAACCAATGATGACACACCACTACAGCCAGTGGCTTATTTTAGCCGTCAAACCACACGAGAAGAAGAATTTTGGCACTCATATGAGCTAGAGACAATGGCTGTAGTACTTTCATTAAAGAAATTTAGGGTGTACCTCATAGGCATAGAATTTAAAGTCATCACTGATTGCAATGCTTTACGGTCGACGTTATCGAAACGAGATTTATTACCAAAAGTTGCTAGGTGGTGGCTCATACTACAGGAGTACAACTTCACTATCGAATACAGACCTGGCCAAAATATGCAGCATGTAGATGCGCTCAGCCGCAATCCTGTATTCCCGCCAGAGCAAGAAGAATTGGAAGTCCTTAACATCACAACTAATGACTGGCTCCATACTGTCCAAATGACAGACCCACATTTAAAAGCGGTTAAACAGATTTTGCAGAAAAACGAAAATGACATAAAAGATATATTTAAAAACTATGCGATCCGAGACGATAAAATTTACAGGAAGGTGGGTAATAAATTGAGATGGGTAGTACCTAATTCAGCACGTTGGAAAATATGCCAAATGAATCATGACGAAGCGGGTCACTTTTCTGTTGATAAGACGTTAGAGAAAATTGCAGCTGATTACTGGTTCCCAAAAATGAACCGCTTCGTCAAGAAATACGTGAAAGCATGCATTAATTGTGCTTATAATAAGGAAATGTCGGGAAGGAAAAGTGGGGAGTTACACCCTATTCCAAAAATTAGCGCTATTTTCCACACTATTCACATGGACCATCTTGGCCCATTTGTCAAAAGCAAACGAGGGAATTGCTACATTCTAGGAGTTATAGATGCGTTTAGCAAGTTTATATTTGTTAAAGGTGTACGAAACACCAAATCTAAAACGACTATTAAGGTTTTAGAGGAAATATTTTCGGTATTTGGTCATCCTAAAATTATTATATCTGACCAAGGTTCCTCTTTCACTTCTAGTGAATTCAAGGCGTTTACTGGCTCGATTGGTACCAGACATGTATGTAATGCAGTGGCAACACCGCGTGCTAATGGGCAGATCGAGCGGTATAACAGGACTATCTTGAATTCACTAGCTGCGATGAACCATGGCCTTGATGAAAAAGACTGGGACCTTAATTTAGGAAAACTCCAATGGAGCTTAAATAACACTGTTAATAAAGGCACAGGGAAGTGTCCTGCTGAGATAGTTTTCGGACAAAGAACAATAGGCCATTCAGAAGGTGTTATTAAAGGTGCTTTAGAAGATACAGAGCAAATGACAACTACAGAAAGAGAAGAACTAAGACAGACTGTTCAAGAGAATATAGAAGATAATCAACTTAAAATGAAAAATAGTTATGACAAAAACAAGGCACCGACTAAAGTATTTCAACTGGGCGACCTTGTTATGATTCCCAACCATAAGACAGAAAAAGGAAAAAGTAAGAAACTTGTCCCAAAGTTTCGTGGACCCTTTCAGATCACTCAAGTCTTAGGTAATGACCGGTATGAAGTGTCAAGTATTCGAGGACACTCTAATCGTGCATACCGCAATATTTTTCCGGCAGATCATTTAAAACCGTGGATAACGATGGAGCCGCCTCCTGTTACTGATGACGTAAGCTCTACAACTGACGATTCCCTTTCAGAATAATTTAATGTATTTATTAATTGAGTAATTGTAATTTCATTTATCAACTTACACATATTATACACTTACCAATATTTTCCCTATTATGACCTTTACAGTTTAGATAGCAGTGAGAAAAATAACGAGATATGACCCCAAGTGTGGTCAATGCAAACTGATGACAATAAACCCCAAGTGTGGTATAAAACTTCCCAAGTGTGAAAATGAAAACTGACAAATTTGATAATTGTTCAAGATCAATGAAAACCCCCAAGTGCGGCTGAAGTTAATAAAATGAACCCCTAGTGTGGTACTAATGTAACGATTATTTTATGCCCCTAGTGTGGCTCCAGTGTTTAAGAGTGATTTAACCGTTATATATATATATATTGTTTATTATTAAGTTCAAAGTTATTTTATTGGAGTGCTGGTACCGGTCCCATTTAAGTTAGAAAAATACATATCATAAATCAATTTAAATTTTTGGTAGAACTAGAATAAGATTAATTAAGTAAAGTTAGAATATGAAATATAAGCCATATTATTTTTGTTAAAATATTAATTATTAGATTTATTATTGCTTGATTTATATACTGTATCTGTATTGTATTACTTCTTAAAAAAAAAATTATCATATTAAAATTATTATAGGAGAACACCAACATGTCAAAGCATTTTATAAGTATTTCAATTAGCTGTTTATAAGTCAAGGTATGAGGTCATACCTAACAGTGAATGGCCGAGCTGATTTGGGGATGGGGTCATCCCCACGGCAGAATGGCCGTCTGTTAGCTATTTAATGCATTTTTAATAGTCTGTGTTATTTCCAATATTTTTTGTAAAGTTATTAAATTATTTAAATTTATTTTATTTTCGTTCTGTTTGATTAAGTAGATAAAAAAAAAAAAAAAAGATTGTACTATGATATTGTAACGTTCGAATTCGAACGGTCAACCGGCAGTTGTCGACTAGCCGTCACAGGCATAGGTTGTTGTTGTTACGAATTAAATTAATAAATCTGTATACTACTTGTTTTTGGAAGTATAATTTTCAACAAGCATCCTGAAAATACGTAAAAGATAATACAATCATGTTTTGATTTCTCGTCATATCACTAAAAATGAGAGTCGTAGAAATAAGTGCAAGAGTGCGAAATATTATGCTTTAATCAATCTTCAGATAAGTCAGATACAGGACGAGTTTGGGATTCTTTGTATATATTTGTAAATGAAAATGCAAAGTTACGTAAATTTTTGTTGTTGGTCTTAGATTTTGAGATTTAAACATGAAATCGTTAATTTACTGAACTATTCAACAATACATCGGCAAGTCAGTTTAAGTCAAGCTTTCAACACTTTGGTCACACAGATTATTGCTCCATTTCCCGCTACTGTCTGTCGTTAATTTGAATAAACGGCCAGTGTTGATTTACTGGTTAATATCTCATTGTACAGAGCAGGGATTGAAGACTGGTTGAATAGCTTTGAAAATGCAAATCTTAACGGACAGTTCATAAAATGCAAACTCGTACGTCTACACGCGTCGAGTTTATTCGACCGTATATTCCGCAGTGAAGAAACCAGAAACAACAGTACCACTATACCATGAGTTTACAGTGACCGTACTCGATAGCGACGGCGTAAATTATTTATAGAGGCGCTGTACAATTCTCATACAAATAATTTACGTCGTCGCTATCGAGTACGGTCACTGTAAACTCATGTTAGTGGTACTGATTTGCAAAGACATCAAGAGTCCTAGTATTGGACATGCTAATGCCCAATAGATGACCCTGATGTCACCTCTGTTGCTATAAGATTAAAGATGAAAATTACTAGGAAAGTGATCAGTAGTCGGACGTCTATTACTGGCGACATGCAAATAGTTTGTTTCTTTATTCCGATTGAGCTCTGTGAACGTGTGAACCTATGTGTCGATCTTAGATAAGTAATTGCGAGTAATAATGAGATTTAAGAAGTACTGTTCCTAAGTGGTCTGTGCTGGATTGGAGCAAGCGCCTACGCACTATGCAGCAGTTGTGGGCGGCAGCCGAGCCTTCACTTATACTCGTACTTGTTCTTGAACTGTTGAGATTTCATTCTGTCATTGTATAGCGAGTATCTCTGTTGCATATTTTGATTGTCAAAAGTGAGCAACACTTACTTAGGTGTCTTAAACTAAGAACGAGTAGCTATTTAATATGAATGTATACTTAATTTACTTTTTGTTTGCACATATAACTACAGGTTAGTGAATATATAATATTGCAATTAAGTTTCCTGGTATTCACTATCTTTTTTGTAGAGGTAGAAGATAATAATGTGGTATGCTTGGAGTTAAAGTTGCATACCTGCATAGATTATACTATTATTATTAAAGGCTGTACGTGTACATAATAAGTCGACTATCAGTTTAACTGCATACAAGATTTATAAATATCGGCGTAAATAAACATGTTACCTCAACTGAGGCCGAGTTGTTCAGTAATTGGAGCAGTTTCACATGTCAGGGGAGAAATACGGGAGCCATTACGGAAGCGTCAGGTCGTGATTACTCCGACGACACCATAAACAAACATTATCTTTTTCCATCAATGCACTAATAAATCAACAACTTGAACGTTTTATAGTTAACATTTATCAAACTTTCAAGTAGTTTTTTATGGGATAATTTTTGTTTATGGCCATTAAGCAAACCAATGGAAGGTGGAAGCGCTGCCTACCTATCGTACAATATAAAAACTAACCATTTCCATCACAAAAGCCCGACTGCGATCACTAATAAGTGCACAACACTAAATAATGATAGGAATTATTTTTCTTCCTCTTCTTTTAGTACTATACGAATCAAGAAGTCCGATGCATCTTATAATATAGCTGAGCGTCTTGCGATCGTGCGGCACTAAGATCGAAGAACTTGGGTATCCGCCCAATTAAATCCACAGTAAAGTTGAATACCTACTAAAGCTAATAAATTCCATGTTTTCTATAAAAAGCATTCGTTCGAAGATAGAAATGAGCTTTGCACCCCGTCGGGCTTGACGTGTGAACATTTTAATTGGGAAGAATCGCTCATTGGGGGACAACCCCACTTAACCAGAAATAGGATTATTGAAACTAACTGCGGTTTCCGAAACTATGTGTTCACACGTATGTCGGAATTTGAACACGTGCTTATCAAAAATATCATTCCTAAAATAACGTTATTTTACAAGGTTAGTTAACGATCTGGCGCATCGTAAAGCCAGTTCTCGTGATTTTTACCTTAACCAACATGTTATATATTAGAACAATAACTGTATGCCAACCGCTCGTCGCAAACAAATAAATAACAATCAATACATAGTCACAAAATCGTGTCAATCTATGAGATATGTTTTTATTTGTGGATAAAACTCGTAACTTGCGTCGCGCCCACGTGTTTAACAGATTTTGTGTGCCGACATTCTTCTATTTTGGTAAAGATGGCATGTGAATATTTTTAAGTACCTATGTAGTTAAAAAAATATTTCATTAATAATGAATGATAATAATGATTAACTCATTATTTGATAAAAGAGATTTATTTTATTATGTTTATTTATAAATTGGGAAATAAACGGCATAAAAAATAATACAAAACATACTTAACCACATTTCAGTTAAGGCTTTAGTCACCTTTAACTAAACTGTTTCCATTTACAGCTATTTTTTGCAATATAAGCAATCCTATATAACTTAATTTAGAACTAAAAAAAACTGGCCAAGAGCGTGTTGGACTCGCCCAAAATAGGGTTCCGTAGCCATTACGAATTTTTTAATGATTTCATATTTTATACGGAATCTTCCAAGCTTAGGTACCTTAGGCTGCTATTTACTTTTAAACTACTAATAATTCTCAAGCAAACTTAGCCGTTATAGTTTCCTTTTAAATTAATAAATAAATAAAGATCGAATCCAAGTTTAATGGTTACTTGACCTGAAATGAAAATTTCAGAATTAATTATTATTATTATAATTATTATTATTTTTAATTTATGACGGTGGAAGCAGTCTACGCTTCCACTGAACGTAGATTATAGTTAGAGTTTAGTTTTGTAACTAAGGACCCCATACATCCCTGTATTATTATTATTATTTTGTATTTTCTTTTATTTCATTGTATACTGTAGTTTTTAAGTATTTTATTTGTAATTTTATGTTGAAAAAATGACTTTCTGCCAAGTTCTTGCGGCGCATTCTTCTTGGCAATGATGGTCTTTCCGAAAGCGCTGGTAGTTTTAAAAATGACGTGTAAAGTGCCCATTGCCTATTTATGAATAAATGATTTTGATTTTGATTTTTTGATTTTCACGGGACAATTCATACCAATTGACCTAGTCCCAAAGTAAGCTTAGCAAAGCTTGTGTTATGGGTACTAAGCAACGGATAAATAGGTATAATTAATTATATAGATAGAGATACATACTTAAATACATATTAAACACCCAAGACCCGAGAACAAACATTCGTATTTTTCATACAAATATCTGCCCAGACACGGGAATCGAACCCGGGACCTCAAGCTTCGTAGTCAGCGGTTCTCTAACCACTAGGCCATCTGGTTGCAAGTTTTGATATACTTACTACCATTGTGAATTTTCTCAAATTTTTCCACCCACCGTTTAGATTTCAGAGGGGGGGGGGGATAGTATTTTGGCCGTGTGGTTATTTTATTGCCAGTACATTTTACATACTCGTACTATCTTGCCACACATTTCCGTTACGTTATTGTTTACCTCAACTCATTACTATTCACAGGACCTCGGCATCGGCACAAATACGAAGTTTACGCAGCTAAGTAAAATAACACAAAGTTTATACTTACATCGAGGAATATTGATGAGATAGCAACGAGCACAACTACAGAACCAGTGTCAAGTTATGTGACACACATGAAGCTACCAGTAACAAAATATACATGGTACCTAGTAAATGCAGGTATCATATTTAATATTTGCATATTGAGCCCGAATAATATTTACACTGTATGTTCAGGGGTAAAAGCCGGATACCGGTGTGATATCAAACCGATGGGGAGTAAAAACTTCCAATTTTATTTTAATCACAATTCAGGTTATTGAAATGTGAAATGTATAAAATTGACCTTTGTAACCGCAGCTTTGACTAACGATGCCAAAATGTATTTCAAGATCCTTAGGCAAAATTTAAAAACTCAAAAAGTACTCGTACTTAGTTAGAGTTGTGGATAACGCTCATTTCGAGGTTTAAAGACTCGAAATCTTAAGACTCCAGAGTCTTAAAGACTCAACTATATTTGAGAATTAAATTTGCTTATTTTGTGCGTATGGATGCAAAAAATCGTCTTTGCGGCCTTTGAGTCGTTAAGCCTCGAGAGTCTTTAGGGTTCGAGTCTTTAAGCCTCAAAATGAGCGTTTTACACAACACTACTCGTAGTACCTGGGTAAATTTCATATAGGCGGAAAATTAATCAAATTAAGCGTTTGTATTCCCTGGTGTTGGAACTCTTCCAAGAGAGAAGTCCAATATCTCATGATTCATTCCGGGGTTTTCCAATAGCAACAGCGTCTGAGATGAAGCGAATTATGATGATTCGCAGAATCATGAGTTCTGGTTCTTAATCTCAAAAAATTGTCTGCCAACCTGTTAGAGTTAGAGAAACGTGTTAAAAAAATCAATCCAACCAAAGTTTAATTATTTATCTTACAAGTAATTATATGTAGTCGTCGAAAAAATATTATGAATATGAATAATGAATAGACACTATAAGGCTGGGTAACTAACTATCACCTATATTAATTATGACATGATCTTGATTATATAATTATAGTGACTGACGCAGTTAACTTCCGTTACACCGTAACGAACTTATCAAATAGTCCCCCTAGACAGGAGATAGCCTGACCAACCTAGCGGTTCAGTTCAGTCTACGTCGCCTTCAGATACCGGTACAGTAATTGCGGATACAAGTGTTATTATGTGGTTGCTGGAGAACGAGGTTTGCCAAGACAGTGCATTGATCCGAGCGGAGTAGGTCACAGCCTGCAACCTCCTGGCGCCAGCTCAGGATGATCCGTATATTTGCTCAACGAAAGAAATACACTACATATTATAAAGTGTTATTTAGTACTTACTAGTTTTTGCCTGAGACTTCATCTGCTAAGAATACTCATAATATACCTACTTAGGATTAAAGGTGCCTTACTGTGGCCGTTAGAGTAGAGTACCTACTTAGGCTAGATTTTCGAAGATCTTTACAATGTAGGTACTCGTATAATTGGGTCGGTAAATTAGCGTTTATGGTACTAAATTGTACGTTCTACTTGATATTAACAACTTGATCTGCTTGTCTGTTATGCCTCTTCAAGCTTAAGCCGCTGAACAGATTTAGATGAAATTTAAAGACAGTGAGTTTGGAACTCCGGGAAAGAACACAGGATAAAAGTTTTTAACCCGAAATGCGTAGTTCCCATGGGATAGCGATATAAACGACTTCACACTATACAGCTAGTAGAATATAGAATATGTCGTAAACCGACTAGCAAGTCAATAATAAAAGCACCTGCGTAAGGCTGGCAAATAATGTTTTAATTACTTTGTATTTTTTATTGACACCTTCAGACGTGGCGATTCGGGCATTAACTCAGACAGGTAAAAACGACAAACTTGACGTCCCGAAATGTTGGTCCTTTTTTTACTTTAACCGGTCCGTATTAAACATTACAGAGTTATACCTACAGGTATACAATGATACATGCATATCATTTCACAAGTACATTCTTTACTTCTGAACACTTAACTTTTTTATAAAACAAAAAAATACTTGCAAAGCTTTGCAAGTTTTCTTGTGAATGTTGTAATTAAATAAAATTGTAGAATTCACATCGATAGATACGATTGGGTTATCTCTATGCTTGATAAGTGCGCCGAGTTTCTGATAACTCATACTTAATATCACAATTTCACTGTATTTTTATTGTAAACTTAGCAATCTTTAAGTAACAGTTCTAACTGGCCGATAAAAACACATGGAACGGCGACCTTCGCACATGACATCATAGCAAGTTATGTTAAGGTTTTCTGTACAATAACACTAAACTATTGCTTACCAGCTCGTATTGTTGCCAATCTCGTTGGTGGTAAGATGTTCCGCAACAGAAAATCCAAAGTAAGAGCCATCTTCTCCAAATTTTATCACAGGAATCCTCGGCTCCAGATTGAAACTGGTGGCACTATACAGAATGCACAAAAATACAACACTCTCGCACTTCATTTTATAAGCCATCGCGATCACAGTTCGTTAATTGGTTGTGATAAGTCTCACTAATTCACCGTCTCGAAGTTTTTAATTCGCGCATTGCGATTTTCGTAATTAGTTGCGTGTCGCAGGCAACGAAGGGACCCCCAGCTCGGTTGCCGTTCGCCGGCCGAGTATTCCCGCTCTTACTAAACCACTGTATCTCGCCTCTCGTCTCTACGCAGACAAACTACACAACAAACTTATTTTACAAGCGACCAGCCGCCTTCTACTAGAGGCGACTGAACTCATAAAATTAACGTTGTACAGTGCTGCCATCTAACGTCAAGACTTAAATTGCACCTATGTAGTACTGTGCTGCCATCTACATGTTATACCAATTGTTTGGTCCTTCGAACCGTATCTAAACTACTTTTGAACTTTGCAAGACTGGTATTTAGTTCCACCTTATCGCATAAGATGTCTATGGGGATACTAGTTGTAAAAATTAGTTGTCTTACGGTCGGTATTAAATACTCGTTCAGTTATGTCTATTTTTATTAACTGAATATACCTAACTATTGCTGGCACTCACGACACGAGACCATCCTTTCGTCTGTCACACAGGTTTTTAAGCCAAACAGCTCGAGCTATAATCTTAAAGTCTTTACAGTATAAGCAACTTGCTGGCCCAAGGCCTTAAGGCGAATGTATACCACACAGTTAAAGGGGGAGCGAAAAAAAGTTTTACCTACCTATGTTACTTATCGTTGTTCAGAGCTTACAGAGTAGATAAGAAGCGTATGTTTGGTTTAAAAAGTATTGGAGACCAATTGAATGAGGATCCACCACAGTTGAAGAATAAAATTATAAGACTTCCCATTGCATTCACATTATGAACTTAGAATTTGGTGGTAATGTTTATTATTAATCTTATTTTACTGACAAATTCCGTTGCATGAATTACACTGGCTGCTACATTACATTAGACAAAGTCTGTCCTTTAAGTATTTGACCAATGCACTAAACTTATAGGTTTTTGTTCAACAACAGCCTGTATATCGACAGCTGGTGAAGCTTCCTCTCCAGGCATAGGTGAGGGTTATTTTATTACTGACCCGATCTTTGACTCCCTTTATCCAGGTGTTGCCAATAACCACGTAGCCACATCATCAATTGGTTCTAGCCGCAGATACCCCTCTCTACAAAACGTGCTTACTCCAGCTGTTATTCGACTACTCCGAAATTAGAAGTTTGTATCATACCGTCCCTCTCACCCTCTTATTTATTACCATTAGTTTGAGTGAGACGGCACGATACGAAGTTAAAATCTCGAATCTTGTAGTACTTATAGGATATTTTTAACTTTTTCGTCTATCCATACCTACTTCATACTGGTAGGAACACACAATCAACCCTCTTCTCTACATAACACGCTAGCTCTAACTATTATTGTGGTGTACGTACTACGAGTATGCATAAGTTATCAAGTTATTGGTTTCATTTATTATTCCCGTCCTTACTCCGCCTCAGGTGCATCGCTAGGACCACGACGTCTCACAACACAAATCGTATCCATCACCGTATTGACCTAACGCCTTGTCTCTACTTCGTAGGTACTGTTACAATCAACCTTCTTTAATATCTAAATACCTACATTGTGTTTCTCAGAATCAGATTCTTACTCTCATACATAAAGCTGCACTTAAATTAAGGCGGAACGAGCGGCAACGTTCAAAATCGACCACGTTAGTGGCCGGAAAACCCTACCTACCCTACACTGACACTTGGCCGGAAGCACACTGGCTGCGTTTACTTAGCTGTTTTCCAAGATTTGTGCTTAACTATTTATTATGATTGGTTATTTGGAGTCTTATTTATTTTTTATTTAGACTCCAAATTTGTTACTTTTAAGGTCATTCCGTAAAACCATATCGAAAATACAAACTGAGACATGGATGCACAGAAAATTCCAGAAAAAAGAGACTAGTGCTGGGATAGGAGAAATTCGTGTCTGTACTCCTTTCCAGTGGTAGTGTAGGGGTATGGCACGCAGCACGGAATGCTGAGGACTGGGTTCGATTCCCAGCGCTGGTCTCTTATTATTACCCGACTGCGAAGAAGGAGGGTTATGTGTTTGACGCGTATGTATGTCTATTCCTATGTCCTCTCGTAACTACTCAACGGCTGAACCGATTTTGATAAATGATACGTCATTGGATTCAATTTGATGACGCGAGTGACACTGGGTACATGAAACTCTTGAAAAATCAAAATGGCGGATTTTTGGTGCCAAATTGTAAGTTTTCAAATTTTTTTTTTATTATAACCTATCGAGTGGGGTATCAAATGAAAGCTAATAATTAGCCCATTCTAAATATTTATGGGTTATAATAGTTTTAGACTTATAAGTGGAGATGGGTTGGCGTTATGAATGAGAAATTTGCAAAGTCCCTGCAAACTATAATAGGTTGGCAACTTTATATGTATCTAATAATGCTATATAATGAATCAGATAAAGTACCTATTGGGACATTCTTGAAATAAAACATCAAAATAAGAAAAAAACATTTATTTATTGAAGAATTTGGAAAACCATTTAAAAGTGAAATAAAAATAACATAAACTAGCATAAACAAATAAAGTAAAGACATTAAATTTAAAAATAAACTAATTTTGTTGAACAAATCCTTATACGTATCTTACAATTCGCACAATGAGTTCAAAACATTAGAAAATCAATTCAATAACGTATGCAGTACAGGTCCAATTAAATATTGTATCTAGGTAGTCTTTTTACTACTCTCTCCGACACAAGTCCAGCAGTAATATGTTTTAGTCCAGAAAACTACTACTTATGTCAATATAAATAATACTGATCATGATCAATGATTATCATCAAATTGAAATAAATAGTTTAATTTAATTATTCGACATTAAAAGAAATAAGTCAAAGAATTACTAATAGCTACTCATTCAAAATCTGTCAAAATGTATTCCAAAGATAGCTGATTATCGAAATCAAATTTGTGAAAACTACTCTGAGATTGCTTGATGCCAAGCAGCTGCGTAACCGTTGATGTTAAACATGTCTGCACTAGTAGCAGCACTTCTTGGTAAGGTGTAGATATTTTAGTACCTTGTACTTTACAAGTTCTTGTTGTTAATTCCGGTTAACTTGTGGCATCGCAGATATATTAATCCATTTAACTACGGTGCACACAATAATCATTACCGTAACGCTTGTTGTACCGGTTGCAACCGAACTATAATCAATAAAGATATAGATACTTCTGGACGTTACTAGTCCAAACTCGTAACCAAACCGTCGGTTGCAAACTCGTGACCAATCGATTGACATTTGACGGAGACCCAGTCGCGCCAGGTGGGTTTTTCAGTATTACAATACTTTAATTGTGATGAATGCTTCGTCACAAATATTGCAACACTGTTCGAGCCTCTTAAATGGTTTAGGGGATGGGATGGAAGGTGAGCTCGGTCTGGGAGTGCGCGAATAGGAGGTTCAGCTGCGAGTCCAGACCGACGTTGTAAACCTTCACTAGCTTGGCGACGACCTGGCCCGGCTCTTTCCGCACCAAGGCTACTCCGGACACCTTCATGAGATGGACTTCTAAGTCCACAGAGCCTCCGCCAGTAGTAGCCAACTTCACGTGGCAAGTGACGTCAACGTGAATATACTTCTCAACGGCCTTCCGCGTTTTCCCGGAACATCCACATACTCTGTTTTCTCTTCCACTTGCGGCATGTCAGCGCGGAACACGCTCGCTTCACCCAAAAGACCCTGCAAAAACACAAATCCAAATAAATAATATGTATGTAATTGCATTGCACGGGACTAGCCAAGGCTGTCAAGGTCATATTTATCTTTGGCAGTTATCCAATGCTATTTTTAATTTGAATTTGTCCTTCTGCCAAAACTGCAAACTTTTGAACTTTATCATACTCAATTTATAAACTTGTAAACAAATAGAAAACCCGTGCGCCTGTCAGAACTGGGCGTTATGGCTGGTTGCCAAATATTATGACTATAATAACTTATTGTACTGAAGTTTAGTAGCAATTTAAATACTCTACTTACCCCGTTTCCGGTAATAGTAAATTTCATGCCAGGCTGAATAGCTCGCGGCTCCATGCCAACGCCCTCGGGGTGGGAGTCTGACCAGAAATAGTTTTCTGGGGCGTTGAGCGTGTCTGGCTTGAATGTGATGCGTTTCCCGTAACCCATTCCGACGGACTGGAGCAGAAGGCTTCGGCCCTCGAAGAGGTGTCGGCGGCAGCCCGCGGGCCGCACGCGGTAGTGGAAACCGGGCACAACACGAGGATCCACATATGTACCGATGACGGGCAATTCGTATTTCTCAAGCCCAACAACGCAATACTGGCAAGGAATGTCTTTTATGTCAGCCCCGCTTACGGTGATTCTCCTTGACGATGACTCAATGCCAGGTCTGAGCTCGTAACCCTTTCTCAGCTGTTTTATGCCAATCGCCACATTGACTACTTTGATCACAACGGCATTGCCGCGACCCTTCTTGAGGATGGCCAATCCGGTAACCGGCACCAATTTAGTAGCTCCGTCGTTTTCATACCACTCTACTTTGCAAAGCGTATTGATCTTCACTTTCTTCACAATTGATCCATCCTCGAAAATTTGTTGGTCAACTTCAAGTTGATTTTTCTGGAAAATATAGGAAATAGCAGTCAGTCCAGATAAAGATAAACTTATTGATTAAACATGATAAAATCTTCAAAAAAATAATGAGCACATCTCACCTGCTGTTGTACCACTTCCAAAATGCCTTGAGGTTCATGGTTAGCGTCGTATACAGTAAATTTGTCTCCGATAGAAATAGCTTCAATCTCGAACAAAAATCCTTCCGGTCTGGAGTCAGTCCAGAAGTAGTTGTCATTGTTATTGAGAGTGGAATCAAGGGGCTCAAATGTGATGCGGCGAGCAAATCCACGGCCTATCGACTGAAGAGTCAGGGCCTTGCCCCCGAACAAGTATCTTGGCTTCACAGACAATGGAGGCGCGTCTAAAGCCTGAAAATTTAAATTACATTATAATTCCAATTCACAAAATACACTTTACCATCCTTAAAATTTACACTTTCAAAAAAATATGTAATTAGTTATTTATTTAGGTATACTGAACAAGGTTTACAAAATATTGAAGTTGTAACAAATCATTAATTTACTATTATTATTCTTTATGAAATTCACGTGACAGGACATGATTACTTTTTCAAATGATTGAAATTGCATTAAAATAAAGTATAGGTAATGAACTGATAGGTACGTGAGATGTTACCCATATGAGATTAGAACAAAGCATGTTTGAGTTTGTGAAACCAGTTTACAATTCACATAGTGCAGCTACAGGCAGTGCTGCTCAGATGAAAAAATAATCATATCAATTTCAAAAAATAAAAGTTTTTTGTAAATTATTGATATGATTAACTTGGCAATTAGCCCTTATGAATGATACTTATTGTTTACCTATTGTGGATATAACATGCTGCTGGCCAGTATGTCATTTCCGACCTGTCTGGTCTCTGCGTGGTTTCTTGAAGAGGTTTGATTCAGAACGCCGCTCTGGGCGAGGGTCTGAAAAACTGGACGATCCACATACCATCGCCTACAACGGCAAGTGCACACAACCAGTGGCGACAGAGCACGCAAGCTAGCAGTGTTGGTCGTTGGTGACATTTTCGGTCTGCAAATTTCATCAACGGACACCGCTACTCACTGACCTAACCCCTGACAGCCCTAATCGTAACCCCGCCAAATTGGTCTGAACTGCTCAAATCGGTTTGCTGACAGTAAAGAATTGAATTTAGATCTCTATTTTGTAATTTTCACTGACTCATGACTCCTTCCTTGTAAGTAAATAATTATAAATTGCAAAAATCTAAACAGTAGCAGCATCTTCGAACATTTTGATGTAAGGTTGCCATTACAATGGGTATGTTTCAAAGTTGCTTATAAACATAATTTTCGTAAATAATAATCATAATTATATCTATCAAATCTATGATTATTTTTATTGTTGGTTACCTATGCTTTTCAGACTAAATTTATATTAGGTATAAGTATAGAAAATGTGGAAATGTAGGTAGGTTAAATATTTTCAGTTATTTGTTACGGCACATTACTATTCAATATGACAACCTCACTTTCATTCTTAATGAAATTAGATTAAAACATTGTCATCAAATGCAATCGGATATGGTTAAATATTGAAATGAAAATAATACAAACATTCTGCTATGTGTTAATCAACGATGTAAAACATATTGTGCTCGAGCTACCAGAATATTTGCCTATTCATGAACATTTTTGTAAGGGACGAAGACAAACACTCACCATCCTCTTGTTTCTGAAAAGGATTATCCTTACCAAAATGTTCTATAAATAACCACAAATCCGATTGTTCCCTATATATGTTTAATAACAAAAAAAAACTAATAATAAGTGTGTGTCATGTTTAAAGATAGCTGCATGTTGAAAAAATCAAAACTCAATTCTTTGAAAATATATTTTTCAGCCATTTCGACGCCAATTGTTGCAAATCAGTTTCTTTCGCAGTTCAGGTTGCTATCAAATTTTGCCCCAAGGCTTATGGATCTTCGTAGTTTTTCTTTTCGACGTAGTTCAAGCTCGACATTGATGACAAAAGCCATAGATGTATTTTTTTTACACAAGATCTTTCGATGATTAAGCAACATTCAACAACCGAACTCATGAGGAATAGTCGACTTTTACAAAAACCGTTCATCGATTTCGTAAACTGCTGATATAAAAAATGTGGAAGATTGCATACCACACGTGCAATCATCAACACTTCTTTCTTGTCTACGATTCCTCAATGTCGTGCGAAGTGACATGATTGAGAGATGAGAAGAAGTTAGAATTAAATTACTCGTCTCACCTGCATCGGTCTAACTTTGTATCGGAAGCCAGTTCTGACACGAGGGTCGATGTAGACTCCGATAACAGGCAGTTGGTGCGGCGCCGGCGGCGGCACTCGGTACACGGCCGGCACATCTCCGAGGGTGCTAGCATCCAGGAACACTTCTTTGTTCAAAGTCTCCGTCCAATAACTCTTGGACAAGTTCTCATTCAACTCCTAAAAACAATTATCTAATTGAACTTCACTTTGAAACAATGTACCTCTCTCATTTAGGACGATAAGTTACCGATTCAAGTTCCAAAATTAAGCTATCAGCATCATCTTCAAAAGAAATATTTTGTTGCTTCATTATTACCCACTTCTCGTTTATTTACCTACTAATTATTTTTATATAATTTTGTATTAATTTTTTTTTACAATTAAGAGTTTATATATATATATATATATAAAAACAAAAATAACTAATCTAATATATCTTAATTAAATATGCAATTTTTAGTACGATGATGACCAATTGACCAAACCGTTGGACGGAATGGAAGATAGTAAAGGAAGCCTGATCTAAACATAAGTTATACCTAGTTGGCAATTGTTGCAGATCATCACGATGTCAGTTACAGGTGCCAAGAAA
The DNA here is from genome assembly GCF_025370935.1 of Choristoneura fumiferana. Taxonomy (NCBI): domain Eukaryota; kingdom Metazoa; phylum Arthropoda; class Insecta; order Lepidoptera; family Tortricidae; genus Choristoneura; species Choristoneura fumiferana. The sequence continues at coordinate 13,524,219 of NC_133488.1, read as the reverse complement.
GATGGATGCTATATTACATCACTACATTTTACGCACTATCATAATATTGTTTGTAGTTTGGAACTTGTGACTATACTCATACTCATACCTACACACTGATAATGGTTTTTGTCGCAGAATTAAGACATGCCAGTCTAAGTATAAGCAATGCTAGCTAATTTTGGCCTATTTATGGCGTACAGTCACCAGCACCAATAGGTATCTGACACAACAAGCGTGCATAAATTTCTGATACGACTCTATTTCTAGGACCGGAAGGACGTGTCAGATATTTTTGCACGCTCCGCTGTGGCAGATATTAATGCTGGTGACTATACCTATTGGAAACGTGAAAAAGGTCGTTTAGGTATATTTTAAGAAGAAACCTTAATGTTAAGTATTGTGATAGCATTGATTGTATTAATTTATTCAATTAAGGCCCTGAAATAGTGCGCCGACTAGCAATTGAGACAAATTAGTTTATTGTGAGTGAACAAGAGAAGGGTACAAAGTCTGCGCGTTCACGTTGATCGAGCGATATATTTATACATTTTCTTCTATTTCCGACGCAGCGCAGTCATCGTTTGCAGATTCCATTCTGCTTACACGTTTTTATTAACGGAAACCGAATAACGCCCGCTGAACTCGTATCGAACCTTCACTGAAGGTTATCGTCCAGGAAGTGTTTCTTCGTGAATAATAAAACAGTAAAAACGAAAACTTTTAATATCGAATGCGGACGACCGACCTTATCGTGCTTGAATGAATGAACGAGAAACCAACGAAGCAACAACACAATTGCTTGATTGAATTGAAGCCCTATATATTCCCTTATACTAGAGCCGATGGTCTCAATTTCCCGAGAATAATCGTAGCTTCACGGTTAAATTAATGAATCTTATCAATTACGATGTATTGTTTGCATAACGTCTAGACGATAGGCCAGGCCGTGACGTGTTTGATAACAAAGTGATCGACGAGCGGGGGTGTGACAGTATCACTTACACTAATTGATAAACACCTCTAAAAGTGCAGACGCAAAAAGATCAAAACACTGGGGGAAAAGTTATACAAACATTTCCATTACAAGTATCAATACTTTTAAAATTGGATGAAAGATTCTCAGCGATGATCAAATACAGTCAATGTTACATCAAATTAAACAAGGAACTTACAGTTATTTCCAATTCGGGAAAAGCTTCTTCTCCATCACTTTCGTAGTCACTTGGGACAATACTCTTAGGGGTACCTTCGGGCTCCTGTTATAGAAATAAAAATTGATTACTGTAAGTTATCGAGAAAGTAGAAAGAAAAATGAGGTTAAGTATTACTTATTGTAATAACTCACATCAAGTTAACGTTATCAACAAGCCCTTGAAGCAAGCAAAATAAACAAGTTGTTTTTAAAGTACTAAGTAAATATAGATCATAGTTTAAGGCTCGTGATCCAACGAAAATCTTTGCACAGATGTATTTATATTGCACACAATTGATCGATTTGTGAGAGTAAACAAGAAATTGGCACAACATTCAAAAGGGTCATCAAACCTAACGGCGATCCCAAATATTGTATTAAAAATAAAAACTACGATTCGGGAGCGCCACCAATAATCAATCAATGATTAAGTCGTCGCCCTTGAAAATCTATACCTTAGTTACAGACGGAGAGACTAAATCGCGTATCCTTTTCGCTGCAAATGTTACGTTGACATTATATATCAACCAAAGAAATAATGGTGAGACCAGTTGTCAAAAAGTACCACCCTGCCACGTGATTCAGTTTCTTACAAAATTCAAATCAAAATTTTTATTCTTTAACTATACTGAAGATATACCTGAGCGGAAGGTAAAGTTTCAGCGAGGGCTGGCTCAGCATCGAGCAGAGTAGAAGTGCCGGCAAGGCGGGCCCTGGTCAGGTTCCAGAGACGCTGAAGAGCCAAAGGCGTTTCCTCCACTTGCAGTTCCATAGCAGGGCTGGCTAGCATCTTGACAATTAGCGGGGTTTACGTCTGGTGGAACGGAAAAAAGGCTATGACAATCCTTGATAACAGATATATTAATGACTTCGCATAAAGATGAGTCATCTCTCGAAATTATCTGGGTCAACTTCTTTACGAATGTTCCCGAGTCCTCCTTGCATGAATAGGTACAGGCTAAATAACGTCAGGTCAGGTAAAAAATTATAAACAAATCTGGTTAAACAATAGTACCTAATGCACACGTGCAACCTTGGATCCTGACTTCATGCTACGGTACCATTTAGACCCATCATAAACGTGCCTGACGTTAGCAATATTTGAACAAGTGTAAATTTTGAAAAGATCTTACGTAGTTGTTAGGTTAAACAAAACAAACCAAGCCGCTTCATCTTTGTTTGTACTTTAGGGGAAAATTCCTACAGTAACGGCACCAATTAGAGGTACCTACTTTATAAAATGATTCAGAGATAGTTATCCTTGACCAAAGAGTGGAAATATTTATGGAGTGGAATAAAATGCATTGGAATATTATTTATGACAGAGGCAATAAACACCTACCTATTGCATTTACACATTTGTTACAATAGTTTATGAAACATGTATTTCAAAATCTTACTTTCGTTCCTTATGAAATAGATTCTTGAAAGATACAAAAGGTAGCATTTTGGGAGAACAATTAAATAACTACCTATTTATGAGTTGCCTTCTTGGGTGCGTCTCATGGTCAGGTAGGTTACCTTCCTACTTATCCAAATGTAAAAAAACTGAAAAGGGGAGGCCAACTACCTGCTACGGTAAGGCAAGTCTGTCTGAAGGTTCTAGAAAAAAGGGTTTTTTTTTTTTGCTTTCAATTGCTTGTTGCTGTATTAAGAAAAAAAATGCAAATAAACGCTGTCACACTAAAATAACTAAAAGAAAGACAACCAGAAGATTTTGAAATCGTTGTAAATTTTGCATCGTTAAGAAAAATAATGCATATTTTTAGAACTGTTATGATCAAAAAAAAAAATAGAATAGGTAAGCGCAGAATTTATTGATGTAAAAAACGTGGCCCCTTTACATTTATTTATCTGAAAAATTAGATAAGTGGTACCTAAATAGATAATTCTAAAAGTACATGGTTCCATTAATAATAACTTTCTATTCACTGGTACACATACACGTAGGTAGTGAAAATTAATCGATTGGCGATGCAGAGCTAGCACCGACGATACCGCGACGAGAGAAAGCGCTGGGCGTGCCACAGCGTTGCACTGCAATATCAAGTCAGCCATTTGCTGCGTCCAAAGCATGCGTACTTTACTTACTAGAATATTCTAGTAATTTCCTACTTTTACCTAAATGCTAATTTTTTTAATCATTCCATTTTTTACCACTCGAAACTTTTCTTATTTTCTATAGATATTCAGGCCTTATTTAAACTTACCTCAATAAAATTAAATCTGAGCAATATATCGACTGATTAGTGGCAGTATATTTCTGTAATCAACAGATCTGCAATTCAAAAATTCACAAATGGCAGGTCGCAGCGAACGTTGCACACAGTGTAGGACTAGCAGAGCGGCTCGAACACGACTGACGGTTAGCGTACACTCCGGAGGTATTTTAAACTTGGTTTAGATAAGACGGCGATCCCCGGACTATTCGCTGACCCTGTCTCGCACGAGGGGCGCCAGACCTGAATGGTTGGCGAGCGAGACAGGTATAGAGGCACGCACTGACCGCGTGCTCGACCAGACGGTTACCCACACAGCGAGAGTATTACGCATGCGCCGAACCTATTGAACATTATCGAGGCCGACGACGTCAGTCTTTGGCCCCTTTTAGGACAAAGTTAAGGGAGGATGGACCTGCAATGCCAAGTTTTTAGAACCTTGTCACACAGGAAGCCAAAGCGTCCTTACAGACAATTGTGAACTTAATTACCCGTTAGGAATATTCCCATTGCTTATTAATTTAGAACTTGGACTGTATGTGTAATTGTCTAAGGCAAGGTTTGATTGAAAAATGTGGACTAGGTATGTCGCGACTACGCCTGCAAAGAATTCGTGTGTCGTTGTCATCATTAATTATCCCGCAAGAACTATGCAATTTTGCGGGGTAAAAACTAGTTACTATCCTTGTCCTTCCATACTAAATTTCATCTAAATCGGTTCAGCGGTTTACGCGTAAAGAGATAATAGACATACAGATAGTTACTTTTGCATTTATTATACATATTAATGAGGATATTTCGAAATTTATCAAGATGAACATAGGATGATATTGTCATGATTAGATGTATTTAAGTATAAAAGCGGTTGAATTTTGACTTCATATTCTTTAGATGCTTAGGTAGATAGGTAAGTATAAACCACGATCCCTATTCCATAAATATTTTATTCCTATTTTGCTTAGGATTCAAATATTAAATAAATTCCATTCAAAATTTAATTTACCTATTACTATGCTATTTAAATTATTACTGTACTTTCTTTTAACATATCTAAGTGTTATTTTATGTAACGTTAATTAAACAGGATTGGTAGATTCCGTTTGCTAATACAGCCATCGCGTTAATATCAAGAGAAATATTTCTTTCGAAATTACAATGATTAGTACAAATGTAAATAATGGAAATAAATCATCAATGATTGTTGTGTAAGTTAATTATGTATAGGTATCTAAGACATCTAATGAACTTCCTTAAACAAATGAATAAGACAAGATGTGATGTAAAATATGAATTACGTTAGGTACCTACGTGCAGACTCTTAAAGAAACAGGACACAAAACTTTCAATTCTAGGACGATTTAACTGCTTCATAAAAATAAAAACTTACCCTTGATTAAAAAAAAGCTAGAGTATCGGAAATAGTTAGCAAGTACCAAATAGGTAACCCTAACTACAATTTTTGCTTTGTTCCATAAAAGTGGTCATCATCATCCCAGCCTATATACGTCCCACTGCTGGGCACAGGCCTCCTCTCAGAACAAGAGGGCTTGGGCCGTAGTTCCCACGCGGGCCCAGTGCGGATTGGGAACTCCACACACACCATTGAATTGCTTCGCAGGTTTGTGCAGGTTTCCTCACGATGTTTTCCTTCACCGCAAAGCTCGTGGTAAATTTCAAATGTAATTCCGCACATGAATTTCTAAAAACTCAGAGGTGCGAGCCGGGGTTTGAACCCACGACCCTCTGCTTGTGAGGCGATAGGTCAAACCACTAGGCCACCACAGCTCCCATAAAAGTGGTACTTAAAGTAAATTCAACTTGTTCGGTACACTTACTCACAGAGTACATTGAATATATATAAACGCTTACTCACCATGTAAATATATGAATTTTGAACAATTTTACTCATTATATTCATATTTTAGAAGTTTATCGAGTTACATTAAAATAATAACAAAACTATAGGTAATGTGTATAAAAATGTAAAGACACCAATTTAAAATGAAGGCACAAGACTTTGTATACTAGTGATTGCTAAAGCTACACCGGCTGTAGATTTTATTTGACATTCATGTGCTTGTTATATTCTAAATTGTGGTCTAAATTGATTATAGATATCTTGACTTTAACTTATATCTAATCTTAGAGGCCTAGAGCAACAAGTGATAAATACTTTTGTAACTGATAATAAAATAATTTCGATATTACTTGTTCAAAATAGAATAGTAATGAAGTACCTAAACAAGTAACAGATATTCAAACAAATAACGAGAATTACCGAGCAACATGCATTTGCGGTGATGTCCTGAATTCTGGGTACCTATTTAAAAACTCTTGGATCACCAGTTTTCTCAGAATAGCGGAACCACTTTGCTCGTTTTAACACAATGGTATTAATTAATTTGGCAAAAGAGCATGCTAGGATCATTGGCCCTAAACAGCTTTGATAAAGGAACGTAAGAATAACATAAAAATAACTGGCAAAACTTTTATATTTCTTCGAGTCTGTGGCAATGGCTAAATTATTATAAGTAGTTTAAGGAAAAAAAATGTGACAATTAGTCAACTGTTCGTATCTTTTCCTCTAGGGCACACTAGGCTTTTCCAATGGATGGCTCTACTCGATAGATATTAATAGGTACCTACTTAATACTTATTTCAATAAAATACGTTAACGCTGTAAACCTCGCAAATTAATTTCAAAATAATTAATAATATTTCCTGTACATTGCCGGAAGGGAAGTAGATACAAGTTTCTTAAGTGGCACTTCCGTCGCTTAAATTAGATTTTTCTTTCAAATCAAATTAGATTTATAAATCGAAGAGTAAAATAATCGAATTAAAGAGTTTTGCTTTTTGTTCCGTGTTAAATTAATAGAACGACCATTTGTTTTTCAAGAATTAAAAAAAATCTTGGTGTACCAAGAAAATAATTGAAATAAATCATCAAAAATAGCAAATAAATAAAAATTGTTTTGTAGTCAGCAACAAAAATTTACATGCGTTTGAAGTGCCAAAAATATGTATGTACAGGACTTTATTACCTGAACATTAAGGTCGTGTAATAGGTACGTATTTTTTGCACTTTGGCTATACAGCCAAGAATGAATATATGAATAATAAGTTATTTTTTCAACAGTTCATTTATTTTATTTTGTAACCATTCATTCAGACTCAAGCAGCCATCTTTTTTTATCTTATACAATGTAAATAGCTATACAGCTCTGTAATAAAAAATATATTTTCAAATAATAAACCTATAAATCTCTAAAAAAGGGGTTTATATTTTATGTAACGAACATAATGGTATGAATATATTAATACCCACATATCTTTGTTGCGGACTGTACAGGTGACTGCTTTTCCGTTTACATAAAATAGGATTATGTTTTGTCAGATATTCTGATAAAATTATTATTACTCATGCAATTCCTTGTCTGGGTAATGAAGATAAGATAAGCCGTACCTACATATCTTAGGTCTATATGGTGATCAAGCAAATCTAGAGCTATAAAAGCGCGATAGTATCTTGTAAAACAAATAAGTAATTTGAAGATAATTTATCAGTACTCTCGCACGTGCTAAGATTTGTATTTCATACATAAGTTTAAACATATAGGTAGTTCGGATACACGAATTATAAACTTAAATACCTACTTAATCTTGTTCTCATAATGATGCCAAGAACCATCCAAATTCTTCTTATACTTCAATCCTTAACTTAGTCCACGTTTCGCGAGTGTTAAGTAGGTATTTTTAATTATTGTGCAAGTTTAAAATAGGTATACCTACTAAGATCAAGTGCCATAACCGAACCGGTATTTGGAATTCAATCCCATAAGTTTACACCTTATAAAAATATCATGATAACATTGCATTGCCTAATAAGGAAATTCATTCTGTGATTGATGGGTCAAGAATCAAATGGTTCGACTGTGCTTTTTTTTTATTTGACTATCAAATGGGTCTCCTGATGGTATCCCATAAACATCTGTATTTTACCTAAGGCCTTTATACAACACCCTGTCTTACTCTCCACGCAACAGTGCAAGCACTGCTGCTAAGTTATTATCTGTTACCTATACTGTTTTTACAAGCTTTTATATCCGCTTACCCTGCAGGGCTACTACGAAACTCGAAACTCGAAGTTCGTATCGTATCGTACCGTCCCTCTCGCTCTCGTATTGAATAGTATAAGTGTCAGAGGGACCGCACGACACGAACTTCGAGTTTCGAGTTTCGTAGTAGCCCTGCTGTTTGTTGTCTGCTTCAAATCTTACAGGTTAAATTTGATCCGGCTTCCGATGATTAGATTGGCTTGAAATCCATACTAATAGTATAAATTCGAAAGTGTGTGTGTTTGTATGTTTGTCCGTCTTTCACGTCGAAACGCAGCGACGGATTAACGTGATTTTTGGCATGGAGATAGTTTATGGGCTAGAGAGTGACATAGGCTACTTTTTATCCCGGAAAATGCACAGTTCCCGAGGGAACAGCGCGTGACAGCCGAATTCCACGCGGGCGAAGCCGCGGGCAAAAGCTAGTTTAGTATAATTATGTAGGTTGGATATCAAATCAATGCAAGTGAAGTCAGTACTTGCCTAAAGTAAAAAAAGCTTACATTATAAATGTTATTTTTTAGAAAAAAACTTATTTAGTCTTGTAAACGTTATGGATTCCGTTATTTTACAATTACAAGACGACAAACACAATGTGGAAGTATATAAATATGTTGGTATAACACGCTACGCTCGGCGGCATAGGTACCTTCTTAACTATAGCGCCAGAACACTACGGCATATACGTGTAGTTAGGTACTTACCTATACTATGGAAAAACACACAGTCGTTTGTTGGCCAAAATGGACTCCTTGACGTTTATTTTTTATAATTAGAATTTGTATTCAAAGAGGTCCCCTCGACTATAGGTGCTTTAAGGTACAATTTGCTGATTGATGACAAGATAAAAAGTACGTATGGACACGAGTGTTTTTTTTTACTTTAATCAAAATGCTCTAATTCTCTTATCTAAGATATAAGTAGGAGGTCGTAGGTGTCTGGCATCCTTTCGACAAGGCGTATCAATTGAACCATCAACCGCACACTCCAGTTTCATGATATGGCTTCATCGATAACATTAGCTACTAATATATTTTCATAGACGTATAGGTCAAATTCCAGAAGGAAAGCAAGAGCTGTTTCGCGTTACCTACTGAAGTACGATTGCATGATCCAAACAGTTAAAACGACACCCACGCTGTTCTCGGAAGCGGATGTTTGATAAACATGTCGTCAAATTTATAATTATGATGATACCAGAGCGATGAAAGCAACCAGAAGCTGACAGTGTCTACCAAACGCTGTACGAAGTGTGCTATTAAGAGGAAATACCTACGGTCAGTGAGCCGTTTGAAAAGACGCATTTGTGTAAAATATTGCTATTGCTTCCTTAAATCCCTCCGGAAAGAGCTTAAAAGGGAGAGATGCAACCTAAACTGATCGTGATCATACACCTACTTACAAAAAACTGATGAAAACAACATTACTTAGTCCCCTATTTCCTCGTCCAAAATCAATTTTAATTGTTTTTTCTATTATACGATAAGTACTCGTAGATAAAGATAGTTATGGCTATGTCTTAATTTTTTGTTTTATTTTAACATGGTTTTTTTATATAACTATAATAAACCCGATATATTTTGTCATTTTCGAATGTCTCTATAGTCCATTGAATATAACATTGGACTCTAGAAGGTCACAGAAGAAGGGGTTCTAAACATTTTTTTTGAAGTCGTAATAATAATGATGATGATGATGAATAAAAGAAGTAATAAGATGAAGTCATAATTTTGTTTATTTTGTATTAACAAACAAACTTACAAAATAACACAATATTAATACATACCTTGCTATATTTATACATTTAATAACTGTGTTTCGTGGACTCATCCACTCCACTCTCATTCCCTGTTTAAAAATATTCTACTAGAAGTTCCTGCTATGAAGTTCAAGCTTTTTTCCAATCCAAATTTTTCTATTTCTATTTAGTTGTAAAAAGTTAACTATTTGTATATGATTAAAGGTCACATTTAGATCCAAACTGGCGGTTAAAAATTATAAGTAATGTAGAGAATATTTCTTGAGTTAATAATTAATTATAAACGTTTCGTTTCTTACCGGATGTTGTTTACCTCTGCGTCTTTAGGTATTTTATAGGAAGACATTTCTGTGTTTAACAAAATAGAATAAGTTTTTTTATTGTTTTTAAATAATGATATTAAAAATAGCAAAGTTAATCTCACTAATGTAATATGTATTTATTACAAATGCGAAAGGTTACAAGTCTATATGTTTGTTTGTTACCTACCTCTTCACGTGTTAACCGCTGAACCGATTTAGATGAAATTCGGTATACAGAACCTTTTTTTAACCCTGTTATAGGTACAACTGTTGCATAAAATACTATAAATATGGCTCAGTAATCGATCAAAGCTACTTTTAGAAAACAAGGACAAATCGACGGAACTTACTATTTATAAGTAAGTAGGTAAGTATGTAGTTAGATTTCATTACTAAGGTTTCTTAATATTATAACAGGAGTCATAACAGAGATTAACTTTAGACTGCGAAGAAACATTCTGTCATTTCATTATCTCGGTTATTTGTTTATTTTATTATTACTTATTTATTTTATGGATATTACACACATTTATCATTCGTCCGTCGCGTGAATTTATTTATTTTACAGTACATACAATCAGAACCAGTTATCTTCCTAATTGCAGGAGCATGACCAGTTGCCCAGTTAACACTTCAGTGACAGTGGAATATTTTCAGTCGTGACTTTTCTTAATAACTGGAAATTAAGTATTGTAAAAATCACGCTTAGAGCACACATGTCAGACTATTTATTTTACGATTCACTACTGTGATACTCGACCCACTAACATCTTCAGTCAACCTTGGACTTGGGCACAATAACATGTATGAATGGTAGTTATTTTGTTCTGAATCTGGTTATAACCAGTTCAAGTGGTCAGGTGTCGGTATAGATCAGCTAGTGTGAATCTTTGAATATTTATAACTTTAATTACGCTCATTTAAAACATTTAATTTACATGAACTGCTTACAGTAGGGGAGCCCAAGAGACAAAGCGCATATGTACTACAATTGAACAAATTGAATCATGGCCCAGGGTGGAAGCTTTGTGCTACTAATGTCGTGTTGACATCTCATACTTTTGTCAAGGAAATCATAGTGAAAGTGATAATTAAAACGTTCCACCCTGGGCCATGATCCAATTTGTTCTACCGTACCTATGTTTGCTAATTTGGGGCCAAGTTTGCTTTCTGTCTTATAAAAATTAACATATTCCAAGAAAACTGACTGTCACTTGAGTCGGCCGACAAAAAGTTATGAGACGTACAATGGCCTGCATAAGTGGATGGACACCTTACGTTCTATAATCGCTTGAACACGAGAGTTGGCGATATTGTTAAGTGTTCACAAGAAATTAACTAGATGGCGCTGTTAAACAGTTATTATGATATTGTTTGATATAAGTTTATATTCTATGAGATTACACAATCTGTGGCGTGTGGCAGTCAGATGTGAGACGCAACACGACACGAATCCTTAGTGAAAATAAAGTTATATTGAATAAAAGAATAAACAGAGTTTATATACAAATTACCTACACTAAATATCACACATGGTGTCAGGTTAAAATCGAAATAAAAAGTAATCCTTAGTGGAAGAAGAAGAAATGGAGGGAATTAAACCGCCAAGTGGTTTGGTCTTGTCAGGCGATGGAGGCAACTGGCCCAAGTTCAAACAACAATTCAAGGTGTATTTGGAAGCAGCAGGACTATCAAACGCTAAAGATGCAAGAAAAATAGCTATTTTTTTGAATGTAGCTGGAGAAGAAGCAGTCGATGTCTATAATAGTCACATGAAAGAAGACGAGGTTTTGACCTTGGAAAATCTCATATCAAACTTTGACGCCTATGTGGAGCCCAGAAAAAATATTATCACCAACAGCTTTAAGTTTTTTAATTTAAAACAGGAAGAGGGTGAACAAGTTGACAAATTCATCACCAGATTGAAAGTTCAAGCAAAACAGTGTGACTTTGGGGACCAGGAGAACAGACTTGTAAGAGACATGATAGTAATAGGAGTAAGGGATAAGGGAGTGCAGGAAAGATTATTGCGGGAGGCGAATATAGAATTGAACCAGGTCATCAGCCAGTGCCGAGCTGCAGAGGCAGGAAAGTCAAGGGCCTTAGAAATGTCAACTCAAATAAAACAGGAAATAGATGTAATCAAGAAAGTAGACAAGGTGCAAGGAAGAGGATTGAAGATGATAGACTGCACATATTGTGGAAAAACGCACCCAGCTAGAAATTGTCCTGCTTATGGGAGAATGTGTGCGTTATGTAACAATTACAACCATTTTGCGGTTATGTGTCGTAGTAAGTCTGTGAAGAGACCAGAACGTAGCGCTCCAAAGAAAAAAGACTGCGGAAAGAAGATCCATGTAGTACAAAAGCAAGAGAGTGATAGTGATAGCTCAGAAGAATTTGTAGTGGATTCAGTAAGTAGTTTTAGTGCTAAACCTCAGTGGAATGAAATTATAAATATCAATGGAACTAATATTAAGTTCAAGTTAGACTCTGGGGCTGACTGCAATACATTGTCTTTAAATTTGTATGAGAAAGTTAAAGGTAGTAATTGTGTGCTTAGTGGTTCATCTATTTTGGTAGCATATAACAATCAAGAAATCAAAACTGAAGGCACTGTAAAGTTAAACTGCTTTGTCAAGGGCAAACAAGTAAAGTTAAAATTTTTCATAGTTAATTTATCGATTCAGCCAGTGATAGGGTTGCCAGATTGTGTCAGACTAAATTTATTGAAAAAATTGGATAGTGTTACAGTAAGCAAGGAAAAAGAGAATTTTGTAAAAGCAAATGCAGAAGTGTTTTCAGGCTTAGGCACGATAGGGACATATTGTATAAAAATAAAGGATACAGCGCAGCCTGTTGTTAAGCCTATCCGACGAGTACCACAGGCCATTAAGGAAAGGTTAAAAGACACCTTAAATAACTATGAAAGTAGAGGCATTATTGAGAAAGTTGAGGGACCAACAGCTTGGTGTAATAATCTTGTCATAGTGGAAAAACCTAACAAGTCCCTCAGATTGTGTTTAGATCCGAAGGAGTTAAATAAATGTATTCTTAGAGAGAATTACCAAATACCATCTCCTGAAGAAATTTACAATTCTCTTGCAGGTAAGCAGGTCTTCAGTGTACTAGACATGAAAGATGGCTTTTTTCAAGTTATCTTAGATGATCAAGAAAAACTGTGCACTTTTGGAACTCCTTTCGGTAGGTATCGATTCAAAAGGATGCCTTTCGGTATCTCATCAGCTCCAGAGGTAATGCAAAAAATAAACACTGCAATTTTTAGTGATATACAAGGAGTCTTTGTTTATTTTGATGACATCATAGTGGCTGGGGATAATTTGGCAGAACATGACAAAATTTTAACACAGGTAATGGATAGAGCAAAACAGTACAAAGTAAAGTTTAATAAAAATAAAATACAATACAGGTCTGAAACAGTGAAGTATGTAGGTCTAATGTTATCAAAATCTGGTATTAAACCAGACCCTGAACATGTTAAAGCTATAGTTGAGTTAGGACAGCCCAAAAGTATAAAAGAACTACAAAAGTTTTTAGGCATGTGCAATTATTTGAGCAAATTTATACCACAATACTCAAAAACTACTGAACCCCTCAGAGATTTACTGAAAAAAGAAGTTGTATGGGACTGGGGTCCAGCTCAAGTTAAGGCTTTTGAGGAAATAAAAATTAGAATTAGTTCAGCTCCCACATTATCTATCTTGAGCAACAAAGGAACTATAGTTCTACAAAGTGACAGTTCTAAAAGTGGTATGGGGGCATGTTTATTACAAGACGGGAAGCCATTGTCCTTTTACTCCAGGTGTTACACCGAGTGCCAGCAAAGGTGGGCACCTATAGAGAAGGAATTGTTTGGTATTTGTGCAGCAATGGATAAATATCATCAATTTGTTTATGGTCGTCATATTATCGTAGAAACTGATCATAAACCTCTTGTAGCCATAATTAACAAGGATATCAATAAAATTTCAGCTAGGCTTCAACGAATGGTACTCAAACTGTTAAAGTACGATTTTGAAATAAAATATGTACCGGGTTCCAAGATGTATATAGCAGATTATCTGTCAAGACACTATGATATGAGTAATGCGCAAGTAGACCCAGATTTAAAAGAGTTAGTACATTGCATAAGTTCAGAAGAAGTGTTTGGCTTAGAAGATGACTTACAGGTTACAGATAAAAAATTAAAAGAGTTGAAAACTGACGTAGAGCAGGATGCAAATCTTCAGCAAATTATATTATGGTATAATTCGGAGTGGCCAAAAAATGATAAAAATATACTTGGCAGTGAGCTAAAAAAATTATATAAATTAAAAGACTGTTTAGTTGTAAAAGATAATCTGGTGTTCTATAAAAATAGAATACTTATTCCTAAGCATACAAGGAAAGAAATGATGTTGATAGTACATGAAGGTCATGCTGGTATTGTAAAGTGTAAAAAACGTGCTAGAAAGCTGTTATTTTGGCCGGGTATGTCAGGAGACATAGAAGAATTTGTATCCAAATGTAAGGCATGTGAGAAGTATAGACCATCAAATCCTAAACAACCCCTATTGTCTCATGAAATACCTGAATTGCCTTTTAATAAGTTAGGAATGGATGTTGCTCATTTTGCTGGAAAAGATTATTTAGTTGTAGTAGATTACTACTCAAAATGGATTGAAGTGGCATCCTTAAAAAATAAAACAGCTGGAAACATAATTCAGAAATTAAAGTTAATTTTTTGCGTTCATGGAATACCTAGATATATTGTATGTGACAATATGCCCTTCAGTAGTTTCGAGTTTGCACAGTTCTCTCAGAAGTTTGATATTGAGTTAATTAAGTCCAGCCCCAGGTTTCCACAGTCGAATGGATTATCAGAAAAGGCAGTGGGGATTGTAAAGAATATGTTAAAAAAATGTTTACAAGATCATTCTGATTTTAATGTAGCTTTGTTGCATTACAGAACAACCCCTGTAGCAGGGTTAGAATATAGTCCTTCAGAATTGTTAATGAGTAGGTTGTTAAGAACTAATCTGCCATGTACAAAAGAGTTATTAAAACCTAAAGTACCTATAAATGTTAAAGAACAATTGATGTTAAACAAAGAAAAATCTAGGATCTCATATAATAAAACTGCAAAGGTAAAGAAATCTTTTAGTTTGGGGGATAATGTCTTGATTCAAAATGTGCCAAATAAAGAGTGGGGTTCAGGCAAAGTGATAAGGGAAGGGAAAGGTCCTAGATCTTTCATTGTAAAAAATGAAAATGGTAATCTGGTTAGGAGAAATGAAAAGCATATGAGACCCAGTAAGAATAAATTTATTTTAAAATATGACAGTATACCTGATAGTGTGTTAGCAGGAAATCAGTTAGAGGATGGTCAACAAATTCAGCAGGATAGTGCTGTATGTTCTGATCATCTTTTAGAGAGGAGACTAAGATCCGGCAGACTGCCCAGATTGCCATTACATTTAAGAGATTTTGATTTGAGTTAATAATTAATTTATACTTATTAGCTAAGGTGAGTGAGGTGTAGCATAACGGGGGATGTTTGATATAAGTTTATATTCTATGAGATTACACAATCTGTGGCGTGTGGCTGTCAGATGTGAGACGCAACACGACACGAATCCTTAGTGAAAATAAAGTTATATTGAATAAAAGAATAAACAGAGTTTATATACAAATTACCTACACTAAATATCACACAGATATGATCGATATTTTATCCCGTAACAGTAATGTGTTGATAGCTGAGTTGATCGGCTGCTTAGATAAACTCGTTAATGATCATGAGTTCGAATCCTACATATCAGAATTGTTTTTTTTGTTCTTATTTTTATATTTTATAAGTTTCTATTTTAATTTTGTAGATAACTGATATGGAAATTATAAAAAATACTCTGAAAAAAGGATAACGTTGTAAAAGAAATAATACACGTTTTGAAGTTTAAAACATAATTTTTTTATTCCTAAAACAATATTTCTATTCATTAAATATTGACGCAGTTATTAATGTTATAAGTACTATAAATATTAAATAACTGAAAACCAGAAAGTAGTTTGTTCAGAATCCAGAGTAGAATTACACTATGTTTTAAATCAGGTTGTGTTTGAGTTTTTAAATTCTTTTTTTATTGTGCCCAGTGTAAATATTACGAATGCATACACCAATTAAATGTTTTAGGGATGTTTCATACCCCTTAGAAAATTTAATAACTACTGGCCGTTTTGCGTCAGTTTGGCTTTCTTCTAAATCTGGCATTAAAAATTACAACTGTAAAGTTAGAAATGAAGTAGAATTACTTACTGATTGAGTAAAACATACAATTATTTTGGGAAATAATGAAGTGTTCGAAAATAAAAGCAAACAACTAACTTAAAATAAAATGAAAAAATATTTTCTGGGTGTCGTGTGAGGTTTTCAGTTATTTAATTAGCACCTGACCAAAAGTTGTATTTTAACATTTTATTGAGGTATTAGCTTAAGTATTCATTTCCGATTCTGGAAAGAGGATTGAAGCTGAACCACAATAAAAAAATAGTATTTGAAAGTATTATACCTGAGACCGGGTTATCATAAGACTCGAAAGCGTTATAAATTATAATAATTGAAGTTTTCCAGTTTTAAACATTTACTTATCAATAATTGATGGCGTAGATCCACTGTAGTGTGTAATGTGTTACTGACAGTTATAATAAGATTACAGTCATATATTGAACTTTCACACTTATCTCATATAAGTAAACAAAACTATCAAGGTATAATTAAATGTTTTGTTTATAATAATATAATAATTACTTTTCATAACAAAGTGATACCTACAGGATCATAAATAAAGATAAATATTTTGGTTTATATAATACAGTGTGCTAGAAAATCAGATGCGGATATTTTGAGGATCGATTATTTGCATCGTCGTTAATTGGTTTCAATTACTTAAATTAAATTAAAAAAATACAGTTAATGTTAATGCGAGGATGATTATTTTTGGACGGAATGGTATTTTTGTATGAAGCAAAAAAATATTACCACACAATACTTAAATAATGTATGCGTCAATTATGATTCTTAGGTTATTAATTACATACCCTGAAAATATCTGCACCTTATATATTTTATTATATCATAATTGTTTCAGTATATAACCCGGTCTACACGTAACTATCAATTTTATTTTAATAACTGGTGTAACCACCATGATTGTCG
Organism: Choristoneura fumiferana; assembly: GCF_025370935.1. Classification (NCBI taxonomy): domain Eukaryota; kingdom Metazoa; phylum Arthropoda; class Insecta; order Lepidoptera; family Tortricidae; genus Choristoneura; species Choristoneura fumiferana. Next base: position 13,507,431 of record NC_133488.1, on the reverse strand, counting down.
ATAACTGCTTGCAAAAATAATCGCATCGATGCAACTAGATTTTCACACATATTAGAGCCGCGAATAACTGTCCCTTATTTTTACACAGTGGGCTTCTAATGTAACAGAGTTCGCTTATTTTGGTTATCCCAACGTTGGACATGGTTATAACACCCCATACATTTTCAATGGGATTTAAATCCGGTGATCTGGCAGGCCAAGGAACGACTTTAATATTATTTTTGTGTTGATCAAAGCAGTCTTGCACGCGACCGGTGTATTGGGCAGTTATCTTGCACGAACGTTATGCACGGCACTTGTTCTTCTGGATAGACAATTCTAACAGTGGGCCACATCAAAGCGGGGCATCTATGAGTCGTAGTCTACCCGATCTTTGACGATGCAGCAAAGATCCTTCGTCTTGATATCGTCGTACCCATAATATAACTGTTTTTATCTGTAACAATATAAATAAACATAACATAATATAACGTAGATATAATTTTAATGAAGAAGTTGGTAGGATGAACGTAAACAAAAAAAACTCACATTATTAACTTCAATTTCTCTAGAAATTTCCGACATATTTTTTCCTTCTTCATATAAATTAATAATGTCACATGTTTTAACCATTTCAATATTGCGATGAGAACTCATTTTAAAGAATAATTACGATAATAAGCAGATTCAACTTGAAAGAGACGATCAAACGATGTTGCAAGCAGCTAAACAAGCAGCAAAATCTTTGTAATAAAAACTTAGCCTGGTAGTTTGAAGATCTTCAGTCTACCCTCTTTAAGTTTCGTTAAACACGCATGACTTACCGATTAATTTTAAGACGACCCGATATAGATCCGATTTTCATCGCTTAAGATAACAGTACGATGGTCAAGTGGTTGTGAACTTCGTTCTTCGTTCGTATGTCACAAGTTCAAATCCCACCAGGCGATAATATCGAGTTTGTGTTTTTGTAAATTTACTGCTAGATTTGGAGATTACTAAAGTTGACACTAATTCGCAACATGAGTCTTCGTAAATAAAGAATTTCACTATCATCAGCATCCCAGCCTATAGATACACGTCCCACTGCTGGTCACAGGCCTCCTCTCAGAATGAGAGGGCTTGGACCGTAGTTCCCACGCAGGCGCAGTGCGGATTGGGAACTTCACACACACCAAAGAATTTATCGTTGGAATATTTGAAGGACAAGAAACGATAGTAATGCGAATAATAATATTCTCCTTCTCTTACGACAAGTACGAAAGAGACAGAAAATGTCGTTACGCGCTTCGCAGGCAGGGACATAATTTAGTTACTAGGGCAGTGAAATATCAAATTTCTAACATGAATATAAAATATTTTTTTAAGGTCAGCGCCAGCGCCATCTAGTGGCATCTTAATAAACTAACTAAGTTAGTAAATAAGTAAATACCGCTAATACACTTCAAACACATAGATGGCGCCGTTTCACGTGTCAGACGATTATGTTTTGGAATTGTCCATCGACTTTTGCTGGCCATAGTACCTATAAGTCCATGGATATTTTTATACAACTATACTTATAGAGCTTTCTTATTTTTTAAATGACATCAAAAAAGGAAGGTGCTAAGTATGTATGTTTTTTTTCATATATGTACTTTAATCGATTTCTCCATCAGTTGTGGACCGATTTTCAAAATGATTTTTGTATCCACGTAATAAAAATATAATCGACTACAATAAAACCACGAAAAACAGCAAAATTAAAGTTACTAAAATCTGTACATTTATGTGCTTACATCACAAAAATAAATCAAAATATATTTTTGTGTTCACTTGGAGTTGATGCCTCAGCACGAAGTAAATCAAACTTGTAAATAAATGTAAAAAAAAGACAAGTGCAAATCAAACTCATTGTGGGTGTACTTACAATCCATGAGCTCTTAGAAAAACCTTAGGGTTTTGGGGGAAATCGGAAGGATTCGTCAGGAGAAAATGATAATTGATTGTCATTTTCTATTTTGACTTAGTAGCAATGCATCACGCGAAGAGTGCACTCGTTGTGTTGTCATTGATTTATATAGAGCAGTTAAAACCACCACTCACATATTTATTTAGTTTGTTATTTTTCCGAAAACCCGATATATTTTGTAATTTTCGAATGTCTCTATAGTCCATTGAATATAACATTGGACTCTAGAAGGTCACAGAAGAAGGGGTTCTAAACATTTTTTTTTTTGAAGAAATTGATTTCCATGGCCAGTCAACTTAAACAGGGTATTTCGGTAAATAGCCAATCACGGGAAATTGTTTATAATGTATATAAATATTTTTTAAAGAAGCTGAAACTTTTAAGAAAAGTGTTGATCGTAAATATTTTAATAAGGTTCAAGACCGAGTTACAGAAGCAACGGGGATTTCGAAAAGTACTTACATTAAAAAAATATTAAACGAAAGCAGACCAAAAACTTCATTTGACATAACCCAAGTAGATACGTATAATAACAAACAGCTCTATTAGGTACTTCCAAATAAAAGTAGTGTGTAAGGCTTGGTGTTCGCAATTTAAATTAACGACGGAAGAATTCGAAAAATGCTGATTTTGTTTAATTTGTATCATGAATGACAAAAAGTCATATTGTATTAAAATTAGAAAACGATAGAGAAGCGTAATATTATAACATAACTTTTTACGGTAACTTTGAAAAGTTTTGCAAGTTTATAACAGAACAGAACCGCATATCACGATCGCGTGTGATGACTAAACTGTTGGGTGGAAAAATTTGAAAAAAAAAACAAATATATCAAATTTACAAGGAAAACTATAACGGTTATAAGTTTTCTTGAAAATTATTAGTAGTTTAAGAGGAAATATGTAGCAGCCTAAGGTATAAAATATACCTAAACTTGGAATATTCCGTACAAACTCAAACTCACAAAATTTATTGACAACAAAAACACACATACCAACAAAAACACAGTAAAAACATAAATAGAATAAGAGAGAAAAATTAGAGACATTTGTGCTGTAGTGTGTACAAAATACGAAATCCTTAGAAAAATATTACTTAATTTCTTCGTAATGGCTACGGAACCCTATTTCGGGCGTGTCCGCCACGCTCTTGGCCGGTTTTTTATTATGCTCTCCTAAGTCTCCTAGGCGGTTTTATTTTAATAATAATTAGTAGGTATTCATTGTTCTGCACCTTCGTAACCACATATATACTGCTCAAAAGAAAATAAGGGCCACGCGAATTTTATGGGTGAAACGAAAATACGAATAAACATAATTCTCTAAGTATCACATTCCTTGTCTAAACATGGTTTCATTAAATGCAACATAACACAGTATAAGAACTTTTTATCCAATTACAGTTGCGAACCGCTGCTTAAAAAAGCCGGCCAAGTGCGTGTCGGACACGCTCAAAATAGGGTTCCGTAGCCATTAAGAAAAAATTAAGTAATATTTTTCTAATGATTTCGTATTTTATACGGAATCTTCCATGTTTAGGTAAATTTTATACCTTAGGCTACTATTTACTTTAAAATTAGGTACTAATAGCTTTCAAGCAAACTTAACCGTTATAGTTTACCTTGTAAGTTTGATATACTTACTATCATCATGATTTTTTTCAAATTTTCTACCCACCGGTTTAGATTTTAGAAGGGGGGGGGCTCGATTCTAATGAAAATTTTGCACTTTAAAGTTGAATATTTCGCAACTAAATCAAAAAATCGTCTTAGCAACCCCCTAATGATTTTAAAATACCTATCCAACGATACCCCACACTGTGGGGTTGAATGAGAAAAAAAAAATACTCCCACTTCACGTCTGTACCCTATATATATTTTTTTTATTGTACCATTTTGTCGGCATAGTTTTCATATATATCCGTGAAAAATTACAGCTTTCTAGCATTGATAATAGTCCCTGAGCAAAGCCGCGGACGGACGGACAGACAGACAGACAGACATGGCGAAACTATAAGGGTTATGTTTTGCCATTTTGGCTACGGAACCCTAAAAACGGTGGCGTCAATGTTAAGCAGCGGTTTGGTCGCACCTTAAATGTATTCAATTAAATACGCAAACATATTTTTGATTTCATTTTACCGGTGAAATTCAAGTGGCTTTATGTTCTTTTGAGTAGTATATAATAGGTAGGTAAGTACTTATGAAAATTCTTGCACACGGTGTTAAAATACGTTGTTTGTAACTCGTTAAAATTAAAGCGGAGTATATTGTGCGATATTGTTTTTGATAACTCGAACTCTTAATTTTTCCACTGTCTGACCCCCGGCTAGGGTCAATTGGTTACCATTCTATTATTAGGTAGGTACCTACGCCATCTAAGAGACTCAATACCTACATACAATTAAATTTATAAATGATTAGCTGTTGTCAGCGACTTCGTTTGCAAATAATTTGTGTGTCCTGTGGGGGCTATAAAATTATCCGGGAATAGATAAAACTATCCTATGTCCTTTCCAGGATCTCATACTGTATTCATACCGAACTCCAATGAAGTCGATTTAGCCGTTCAAGCGTGAACAGACACACAGATTACTTTCACATTTGTATTATTAGGTAAGTATTATGGATATAAATTATTTTTAAAAAACTATACCTTGTTTAGTTTCTTGCCGGATTCTTTCTCAACAGAGGTTTTTCCAAAACGGTGAAAGAATTTTGGACAGTAGGTACTTACTTAGCCTAAACTTTAGGCCCTAAAGCAAATAAAGATACGTATATATATATATATTGCCATGAATTGATTATCTTTATATATATATAAAACTCTTTCCTCCTCGGCGAACATGTGCAGCGGCGCACTGTTGTCTGCTGTAAGTAGGTAATTACCAATAGAGTCATTTAAGCAAATATTATATATGTATTTACCTACTTAGATGACTCTATCCTGATATGCGCGATGCTTTTCCTAATTACACTCGTAGGAAGGACCTAATTACTGAAATAATTACGTGGGCGATACGACATACCGCACCCAAAGGAATATTTACTATTACTTTATGTTATGATATGACGCAATATTGACTAGCCAGCCAGAATAATGGGCAATAACGAATAGTTGGGAATACGGTATTTGACAACTCCTGATTTTGCCATATCTTAATATTATTATGAAAATATAGATATACAGATAGTGTTTAGCGAAGAGAAAATTTAAATCGGTTGAAAATTGGATTTATAGTGATTTTTTGAAAAATCTATATACCTGTCTCTTTCTCAAACGCTTTTCTCTATGCAGCAAGTATGGCAATACTGGCGTGTGACGTCACATGCCAGTATGTCTTTCTCAGTCTAATCTTGAATTTCAAACCTTTGTAACTTTGTTATTTGTAAAGGTAGCTTAAAAATTGTTTTTCTATTCGATAACAGGCATTGTGTAGTTTTAATTTATAAAACATATACAAAATAGTCAAATACCGTATTACCTACCTATCATGATTCGTGATAATATCGATGTCTGACAAATATTTAGATGAGTGAAATGCAAGGTAATGAGGAATTTAAATCTTCAATTGACTGCGATTTAAATCGAATTGCAGCCGTGCATGAAAAACGTGCAGCTTACGAAAATTTATGCTAATTTGGGTAACTTATTGAAAGAACACGATTGTTTTGAATGATATCAATATCGTATTGCTACGCACTTGCGTCAATGCTCGAGAGACTAGTGATAGTCGTTAAAATCCCTCCCGGAAACGTTATAATTAATTTTATAATAAGTATGTCTTTCTTTATTCCGCACATTACTTATATACCTACCTATATATGGGATTGACCCTTTTATCTCTATATTTAGATACCGTGCGTCAATGCCCCTGCTGCACGGCACAATTAGTTGGGTATAACCGGATATTATCAACGGTGACTTTCACACTATGCTGATAACATTACAATATATCATAAATAAAATCTGGATTCAGCTAGATCCCCAATAACACACGAATTTCAGTTGTTTACGTTAACTCGATCTGTTAACAAGTGAACTGAAAATAGTTTTTTTATCATCGAACTGCGCACTGAATTCGTTCGTGTCATCATCATCAGCCGGAAGACATCCACTGCTGAACAAAGGCCTCCTCCCTAGAACGCTACAATGAAGTAGAACGACAACTCGCCACTTGCATCCACCGGTTGCCCGCAACTCTTACGATGTCGTCAGTCCACCTAGTGGGAGGCCTACCAACGCTTCGTGTATGAAATAAAAAATTAAGTACCTTATTTATGAACTTTAAAATTATAAATGTGAAAGTTTCCGAGTATGTATGTGTTTGTTACTCCTTCATGATAAAACGGCTGGACAGATTTGGATAAAATTTGGTATGAAGATAGCTGGACATTTGGAAAAACATATAGGCTACTTTTTGTACCCATAGTCCCACGGAATCGAGATAAAATCTAGAAATCTCATCCGCTGGATAGGTATAGTGTCATGAAATTTAGCAGTGTTGTTTATTAATACAATGATTTATTGTCATGATCATGATCACGATGTCATTTTTTGGAATTCCAGGGAATTCAGTAAAATCTAGGAGTTTCAACTTAACCGCTCGATCTAATGATTTATGCGTACGAAGCCGCGGGTAAACACTAGTGAGGTTTATACTAAAACTCATTTTAATTTTTAAAATGTTTATTTGTAAACGGACAATAAAATACAAAAACGAACTTGGTACAATTAAATAAGAAATTAAATATAAAAAGCGTTGCATTTAATTTAAGAAATAGTACATTTTATTTCTTGTCACCTACCATTCGGACTCTTACAATATGAATATTTAAATTTATGGTTTTATAATAGGTATAACAAAATAAATACTCACTTATTTATCATTCTGAGATGAGGCATGTGCTCTGTAGTAGTGGGTCACATACGTGTTATTTTTGATTACCGTTAACCATAAGGGAAAATTCAACAGGTCAAATGAAGTTAATTTCTTCAAGATTCTAGTGGCCTGACTCTCACTGTTTAAAAAATAATCAAGAATTAACACAAATCATTACGTGCTATAAAACAAAGCAAAGCTTCTTAATTTATGACGTTTTTTTAAGTCCTTAAAAGTGTTTTTTATTCACGCATGTTTAGCAGATGAAGGTTATTTTAGAAGACTTATTTGAAATTGAATTTAATGTGTAGGAAGGAGTAAGCATAAAATTAAAATTTGTATCCTTTTCCGATACATATGGTCTCATCATTCGTAACACGTTGTAATCTTATCTAAAATATACCCACACAGACGTGGCCTATTATGTTAGAACATGCAAAATAAATAGACAATTGTACGTGACACCAAATAAGGCCCAAAGGGCCATGCTTTCAGTTCCTTTGAATACACGGAACATCACATTTTGCTGTTATCATTGTTTTTCAAAACATAGACAAATGGTTCTAAGTTGTTTTATTTCCTGTATGAGGGCCTCACATATCCCAAATGAAAATGTCCTGTAAAATGCTCAACGACTGAGATTGCGTATCATTAGCAGCTGTCAAATCTACTGTCACATACTTGGCAGCCTCTAGAATCTTCAGGCACGATGTATTCTCTGGGGGAAGCTTGTGACATAACTGAGCAAGCAGAGACTTGGCGCAGTCGCAATGGAAAACTAGAGGGTCCAAGATCTCGGTTAAATCGGATTCCTTTAGCTGGCAGCACAGGTGGGCTAGAGTTACGCTCAACTGAAACAAAATGTTATCGTTAAATGCTAATATTGGTTGAGATAGCGTTCCTTTATCGTTAATCTATATCAAACAAATGACTTGCAGATTTTTTACTTTATTAATTATATAGGAATGAAAGAACGGATCTATGGAGATAGTGAACTATTGACAATAACTTAAAATTTTAAGGGGATAATTCATTTTGTATGACATATCTAACCTGTTCAATAAGATTATCCTTATGCTTGTACTCTGTGAAGTCATCCACGTTAGCGGCATTTTCCATGGCCGCCAGCACTCCTCGCCACACAAGAGAATAATGCTCCCCGTACTGAGTTCTCAACGACGGTGCCCGTAAAGCCACCGCAGCGTTGATCCGCACTTTCAGATTCTTACACTCGCGCGTCAGAGTGCAGAGGTTTGAGAACACTTGACTCTGGAATTGAAGTAATGTTGAGGTTACATTTTAGTACGCTATGGTACAATCGAAGAGTTACGAGTATCATGCATTTAGGATGATTCTTGAAACAGTCGATTTACACAGTCCGGAGAGAAAAAGTATCCGTAGAATTACAGCTTAAAGGAATTAAATACGCATTTTTGTCATAACTTTACCACGCACATAAACTCTGGCGCGTCCATTTGGTATTTTCTGAACAAATCGACTCAAAAAGAACAAGCTATGATGGATTGAAATCCAGTATCGTACTGAGTTGAATAGTTAAAATATTAAGCGATTCGAAAGAAAAAAAATAGCTCATGTACTTATGTCAGTTTTTTCAAAACATATTTTTTCTCAATCCCTTGGCTTTTTGAGCAGAGAAATAATATTTCTTCCCCAAGGTATTTTTTAAAGAAATTGTAATATTTATTTAAGTAAGTAAGATTTATTTCAAATTGTAATACCTTGTCGACTTTATCATTCCCGAGCCGTTTTTTGTCATTCCTATATTTTTTTCTCACTCCCTACATACAAAGTACCTAGTATATTTGTGTTATAAATTGACCAAAAGTAATGCCTATTCCATAAATAGATCTGTAATAAAATAAAATATCATATTTTATTTTAGGTATGTAACTGAATCAAAACTAGTAAAAATAAAAAGCGCCAGAGAAATTAGATGAATAATCCGATTATCACGAATGACCCTTAAAACATACAACAACGGAGTATTGATCTTACTAAGTAGAGCAGCAAATTATCTTTAGATTGTATCGCGTAGGTTTGGTAGAAAAAGGCAGAAGAATTTTTTTATTCAATATTATTTCGATGTAGGCACATAGTAGGGTTATGAATATTATATATTATGACAAACTGTGTAAATGTTTACTTTGTTCCTTTATTAGCAATACAAGCTTACATTAAAATTTTACTACCATTGCTTTCAAATAAATACGTTCTTTACATAAAAACGAAAACAAAGGTAGCAACGTAACTCTGTTCATCGACAGTCAAGACAATCTTGGAAGCGTAGAAATCATCACAATGAACTAAAATTTAAATGACAAATAAATTTACAAGTTTGTATATAATTGTGGTAGTTTCATAAAAAAAACATGTCACTGGGTAAAAGTAAATCCAGTAAAGCGACATATTCCCGGTCCGATAAAAAAAAATATCGCAGAATTTTAAATCTTACCTGCCAGCCACTGAAACAGGTGAACAAGTCATCATTTCTCATAGCATTGCCCAGCGCATAACAGGCGTTCCAGCGAACCTTCATGTTGCTCACTTTGCACGCGCAATCTAGAAGCTTCCCTATCGCTTCCTCGCACAATGTTTTTAGCTGGGGATCACGTTTCAGGTTGTCTTGCTTTATTAGACGCAGTATGTTGCCAAGTCCGCGCATTGCGCTCATTTTAACCTGCAGAATAGTAAAACAATAAGTTTTAACTGATTCACGGTAAATTGGACACAACTTTCTAGGGGAATATCGTAAGCTCAAAAGAAATCAGGCGTTCATCCGTACTAAAATAATTAAAAAAATAATTCACCAATAATAAATCACCAATATCTCGGAAACACATAATTTCTCGACAGGGTACCACATACATGACCTTTTTTGTCGCAAATGTGTTCATTATTTCTTTAAAAGGATTGTATTAAATAATCAGTTACTTTATTTACTAAGAAGAGTTCGAAAATTTGGTCCACGTAAAAAAATAGTTAATTCATCGTTAACATTGAAAGAGTATTCTCAAATAATTTACCGATTACGGACACTTTTTACTCTACGAACTAACTTTACAGTAAAAAGGTTTCATATAACCAATTTTCTTAGTTGTAGCCGAAAATATATTAAATCAGGTATTGAATCGACATAATTTCTAAACGTTAATACCAATTGGAAACATTCGTATTTCAGGTCATTGTTTAGCTTAGCTTAGCAGCACGTGTCGAACCTTATCGTTATCGCCGGCGCAACGCACGCTGACCTCCAGCAAACGCACTAGGAGTCGGTCGTCGATGTCATCTATCTCTGGATCATCTCTGTAAGCACAGCCCTTACTTTAACAACCGGTTTATTTTCAACTAGACAACTTCACATCAGTTAGAATACACTGTATGCTTTGACTTAATAATATTGACATAAAGTTGAAAATTAATAGCGCTATCGAAGTAGACATGTGTCTTTTTCAACATTCAATTTGTTTTGCTTGTAAGCTAATAGCAATATTAATCTGCAAAGTATAAACATCGGATAATAATTAGCAATGAACTTTGCTCTAAAAGCGTCTGCCTTCTTTGAAAAGATAATAAACATAGATTGTTAACATATTGCCATTTTTAATTTTATTTGGGCTAAGATACATAAATATAAACAAAAATATACGTAGTTATATCCAAGTATGCTTGTTTCAAACAAAAGTCTTACATATTCAAAACAAGCGCGTCGCTTAGGTTTCCCAAGGCCCAAGCGGCTTTTGTTCGCACCACAAGAGAAGGTTCAGCCAATGCGCGCAAAATATTCTCACCGCAGTCACTGACAAAACCAATATCCTGAAAAACAAAACATTAAATATGTACTTATTAGATCATTAATTCCTCTTTACTCTCTACACATTGGAGTACTTTTAGAAGTTAATGTAAAGACGGCTGCACGTGACCAAAACGCAATTAATTGGTATGCCAAATATATTTTTGCACAACGTCATCAAAATAGCTACAAGTCAATTGATCTTCCTGTGCTGAATTCTAATAGAAATCAATCGGAATAAGTGATGGAAACGTCAGCAACGTTATTAGACAGTTTGTAAACAAATTAATTAAAGCTGTTAGCAATTTCTAAATTAATATATTTATTATATTGATCTACGCTCAATTTTGATACGAGTAAATAATGAAGATCGATTTGTTGATTGCATTAATTTATTATTTAGTACACCTTCATCATATATTGGTTTTCAGTTAGGCAGTACGATCGGAAAAAACTACAATCAAGATAAGTGCGCCATCCTCCACGCAAGAATAAGGATTAAGGATTACTATTAAGAATAAGAATAATTTTATTGTTGAACTGTGTACAAAGGTGTTAAGTTATACATATGTAGACACAACAGTTTGTCCATTACGGACATACAATATTTATGAAACAAAAAAAAAAAACTAAAACTAATTTACATGCGCTGATAATCAGAGGGGCTACTATGAAACTGTTCACTATGGTTGGCTTACTTCTCTGAGCGTTTGGAACATGACAGTCATGGCGAGGGCTCGGACCGCGGCCGCGCGCACTGTAGCCTCCTCATCGCTGCACGAACCCACCAGTAGAGTGCAACACAGCACTTGTAGATGCCGCTAAAGGAAAAGTATTCCTTAAATTTGGCCATTTTTCAATTTGAATTTACTGAAGTTTAAATAATACCATACAATTGGCCTGTGTTGAAACAGTATAGCTAAGAAACCCTGTCAAGACCGTATACAAAACAATATTGGGTTAATTAAAAATAAATATTTTAAGTTTGTTAAGCATTGTCGTGAGGAAACCTGCACAAACCTGCGAAGCAATTCAATGGTGTGTGTGAAGTTCCCAATCCGCACTGGGCCCGCGTGGGAACTACTGCCCAAGCCCTCTCATTCTGAGGGGAGGCCTGTGCCCTGCAGTGGGACGTATATAGGCTGGGATGATGATGATGATGTTAAGCATTCAGATATAAAATACAGGAGAAATATCGCCTAAAATCTTGACCCCATAATGTTAATTACTGTAGTAAGTACTAGACTAAAATGTAACAAAACGTAGTTTACACTGGTTTTTTAAACTAATGAATGTCATAAATTGGTCAATGCCTACTAGGTACTCTTTAACTGTAGGTACTTGTTTGTAGTTAAGTATAACTAGAGAGCGGATTTGAAGAAGTATATATTCTGGGGTCCTAGTGAAAAAGGAGTTAATTCTGCAGAAGTTAAACCCCTATACACATAAAACAGAAAATAGTTGTGTAATTTCTGCAGACTTAACCCCTTTTTCACTAGGGTCCCAGTATAACGTCTCAGCCTCAATACATACCGGCAGTTCCTTGAAAGATCGCTCGCCGATGTTCGCGATGCAGTCGCACACTACCGCCTTGCATTGCGGATTGGCGTGACATTGCAGCACAGACGACAAAGGCGTTAGTAGTTTTTGCCACATGTAAACGCATTGATGCACAGGTGGCGACTCGTTTGTTAGCTCTGTAACAACATACTAATATTGTACATACTAAAAACTATAGAGATGGGTAAACAATCAGCGTTCTTACGGCGTCTTTTTCGTCATTACCGTTTCGGTAAGTATAGTTAAAAGAGATTATTGATTATTAAAACCTCAAATATCTTTGTAAAGACAGTACCAATGCTAAGTTTAGCGTGATCAAAATTCTTGCGACTTGTCCATCCGTTGTGCTTATAAAAGCAAGATGGTAATGACGTTTAACGAGCGGTTAAAACGCTCTCGAATATGATTCACCTATAAAAAACATACTGTTATTTTTTTAAACAATATGAAAACTCTCCATGTTAGCAACGCCGCTAACAGCAGAGCAGAGCAGAACTGTAAGATATTTTGGGAAATTTACTAGAGTACCTACAGTGTTTAGTCATTAATTAACTTTAAATCGCTCATTGAAAGTGGAATGAGGGCTATCGCGTATGAATTCGCCGCTAGAGGCGCTAGTGTAGCGTGAGGTCTCCGAAATGTCAAATCTCATAGTTTTTGTGTGAGTTACGCGGGTTTATTTATAATTAGAATAATTTTGTATTATATATTGCATTACCTACCTGAAATTAATTCAGGCAATTATGCGTAACGGGGCAATGAATGTCTGTGTTTTGAGACAGTTTTATCTTTCGGAAACTTTTGTCCTCCCTTTTTTTACGAACAAAACGGGAACTATGCAACACTGTGGTTGCTCGATATTTTTATGGCAGGGTTTTAAGGTGTATTAAATAGGATTTTATTCTAAACTTTGTTTTCACACCCGTAATAACAGACTTTGAAAGCCAACTTAAAAACCTCACGCAACAGTGGCGCCATCTAGAAAGACAAAAAACGATAGCCCTCATTATATAAGGCTCACTTAAATGTTCCTCCAAGACGAAAGCTTTCAAATTTAAAAGACAAAAAATCCGTCATAAATGTACTTTGCCAATTTTTTATATTTTGTTTACTTAATTCAAGAAAACAGCCATCTTTGACCCATACAATACACTGTTAGATCCATACCTAGTTTTTGTATAGCGTCCCCTATAATACTTGTAGTCTTAGCTGCTTGGAGTGTAACATCTTGGTGCTCATGTTGCAGCATTTCGTAAAGGACATCAGCTAAAAGCGTTAGATGCAAATGAATTAAATCGGGCATGTGGTGAAACGCTATAGCTGACAACACTTGGAGAGATTCTAGTATCACTGGGATAGCTGACGGCTTGCATTTCTGGAATCACAAAACATAATTTTAATAAAATGTTATTAATTGCATGTAGTATTAACGTAGTTTGTTTTAGATATATTTTTAAATCCAACTTCCGATCTTGCCACGAGTTATCATTATGACAAGGATAGACATTAACCAGTTTAGTGCTAAATAATTATTGATAGCAAACGATTGCTGATAAAATAACTTACAATTACTTCATTGTCTTTGAAAGCCCAGCCCAAATTTTTGAAACATATATCTAAAATCCAGCTCTTGAAGTAATGTGTATCTTCCTTGGTAATCTCTTCACAATTCTGTTCAACTGCAATAAACATTTCGTCGTCCGAATAACCCTCTTCAAAGTCATCACATTCTTCACTGATTGTTTTATTATCCTTAAGTTCATTACTAGGTTTGGTAGAAACAGAATCTTTTTCAATGGCTTTTAATATCTCATCCACTTTAGGGTCTACAGAGAGAACACAACCCATTGTAATAAGTGCACCAACTTGTAATGTTATGTCTGAAATTAGAATCACAAATCTTGTTCATGTGAAATTTAACATTAATAAAGTTATTGTGCACTCTTGTGCACTTGTTACCTCTCGGTAACAAGGTGTAAAAGAGTTTTTTCCTCTTTTAAAGATAGCTCGAAAACTAACAGGTTATGGGCCCAGTACAGTTTTAATGTTATAAGATTTATTATCAGCTTTTTAGAACATAATATTCTTTGCCAGGCTTGTTAAGTGTGCAGTATCAATATATACATATATTATTTAATAAAGAAAACTCTTTCTAAATTGTTTTATAGTTTATAACAATTTCTCAACTTAGAAAGAAAGAAGGAAAGAAAATACTTACATTTATTTAACTTAGGTTAATCATTGTTAGTGCTAACTTAAATCACTTACCCTTATGCACTAAAAACTTTCTAGAAGATCTAACGAGTTCACTTATGAGACCATGGTTCATTTTAAAATAAGGTGTGGCTTGCACAAGCGCCGCGCTGCACTTCAGCGCGACTAAGATAACGGCGTGACTTCGCTCACTGTCCAGTATACCAGTTAGAACTTTGTGCATGCAAGTGATAATGTAACCCAGGGATACTGAGAATGGTATGAATGATGCAGTATCCTTTTTGCTGCAATAAAAATTATCAGATAATAAATTTAAGATCATGTTAAACTATTTTGTGGAACTGCCACTGACACATTTCAGCAGTCAGTCATACAGTATTGAGTTGAGCATTCATGCAAATTGTCACTACTTTGAAAAAGAGTTGTATCTCAAATCAATATGTTAACAAAATTGTCCCTTAAAATAAGAGGATAGATTATGAGGTAAAAGCTTTTTTTAAAGTAGTGAATTATACAGGCAAGTAAGTATAGGCTTAGCAAGTTGTATTTAAATTTTTACTAATTAAGAAAATGCTTAGGTTTTTTTTAACTTCTTTCTTTACAATGAGGTAATTGTTACTTTATAAAAAGCTAAATAAATACTTTACCTACCTGACTTCAGCCTGTGTAAGATACATCCTTGATCCAGAAAGTAAAGCTAGTACAACACTGAGCACACTAGCTCTATTATTAGATGTGGGGTCAGTAACAGCACAGTAAGCTAGAGTCTTTTTTGCAGCATCAGTAGCAACCCAGTGGTCTACTTCTGGGGCATCAGGTAATAGAGCCCACCAGTATCCAAACATGTCTCGCTTTTCAGTTATCTAGAATGAAGTTTTTATTAGAAACTAAGAAATTTTACGGAACATTAAGAGATACAATTGATTTTTTTACAGTATTTATTGATGTGTCAGTTTATAGAATACTCACTTTTATCAATACAAGCAGAAGGTTTGAAGCACTTTGTCGTACTCTAGATTTCAATGCAAATAACTTGGCTTCTCTGCTGCTCTCAACATCAGAAGCATCAGAATCACTGGTAAGGACCCAGTAAGTCTTAGCTTTTTGTGGTTCTAAATAGTTCTCACTAGCTGGCTTGTATGTGGAACTACTATCAAAGTTTTCGACTTCCTTCATTAAACTTCGATCTGACACTGGTATTTCTTTCTTTAAACTTTCAATGGCATTGTTTCTTTGCTTTCTAAGTTTTTGTTTCTAAAACAAAGAATAAATTAAAACCTGGCCCACTACGAAGTACAACCCAGAAAATAGATAATATTTCTTACCTTGCCACCTTTTGGATTACGATTAGTTGTATAAGGTACCGCTGCAATAGTCTGTTGGGCTGGCATTAACTTCTCTGGTTTTGAGCCCTGCACCACCAGTCCATAGACCAAGAAATATCGCGAGATACCCATAAGTTCCGGCAATGGAACATTGATATTCTGATCATTGAAATATATTTGTGACAATACCCTTAATGCTGTTATAACAACCTTAAAAGAAAAGTTCATAAATTTTAACAAAAACAATTGATGGAGGTCTATGAATTAGCCCGAAGCAAGCCAGGCTGACCTCAATTTAAGAGATGAATTATCTGGGTTTATTTCATGAAATATAAAAACAACTAAATTAAAAATAAAAAATCAATGTCACTTACTTTACAATACTGATATTCATCTTGTGTTTTGATAGAAACATTCAATAAAAAGTTTACAATTAATTCAGAGATTTGTTCTTTTAATTCTTGACTGAAATTTGCTTGTTCAGTTCTACTTTCTTCAGCAATAAATGTCAATGAACAGAAGCATTTCAGAGCACTGAGACTGAGGTGGAGCTGGTTTTGAATATTTGCTAAGTTGCATTTACTTGTGTCAATGAAACTATTCAAAGCCCCTTGGCAGCCTATTAATTGTTCCATAAACTAGAAAAAAGTACATATTTGCAGAGTTTAAACCGATATTAATAAAAACGAGTCAATCAAGTTTCAAAATCCCATTTACTATTTTTATACAAACCTTTTGACCAGCTTGAGGGCTAATTTGTAGAACACACTGCAAACTATGCAGAATATCAGATATCACCATATTAGAGCACATTTTCAAGCACTGGATATGCCAGAACACTACCTTTTGCAAGTATTCCGAGTCAAATTGCAAATTTTGTTTGGTTAAAATACTATGTATCAAATGTGATGTTTTTGCAGCTAACACATCATCCATAGGTTTTATGTTTAAGCACAGTGCAGTTAATATGATCACAGCATCCTAAAATAATGAAATTTCATTAAATTATCAGTTAAAACAGTAAGGATTTCAGTTGTTTTGTCTTCTGCACCATATCAAATACTTACTTGTTTTCTTACAAATAACTCAGACTTATATGGTTTTGAATTAAGCTCATCAATAAGTAGGTTTATCTTTTCTCTATCGTATGGTTTTACATAAAGAAGATTGCAGAGTTCACTACTAATAATCGAAAAATTGCGAGGTGAACTTGTACCCATGTTTCGATTTTAAACTAGTTCGTTTACATATAAAGAGTGACTCATATATATTCGTCAGCACACTTTTTAAGCTTTTCATTAGGAAAAATCAATAATTCAGTTATTATTCTTGCAATTAATACTTCTATTAAATAAAACTTTTCTCAGATTGAACCACGATCACACCGAGCTATTATAATCAGTCAGAAAGTTGACAGTGACAGTAAGTGACAGCTAGCGACGTTTCGTTCTACGTTTTGTTTCTATTTTGCAATAGGTTAATATTCAATTAATTGTTAATGTTTTACTAAAAAATACAAATTTTCAAGTTCATCCGTTGCTTTCTTAACAAAAAAAAATCCAAATGAAATGTCAGTGCCAGGTTTTTGTCATTTTCTATCTCGATATTCCAAGTCACAAAAATACCATGTCGACGTTTTTTAATTTAAGAGTGCCGCTAAAGGAAACGACAGTATCACATCATCCTTGGGAAAGAAGAATAAAAGATCAATATTCAGGCAAAATAAAGACCGCCCATAACTCTGTGAACAATCCATACTACCCAGAAAAGAAGGAAAAACCTAATGATAAAGATCGGGTTAAGTTTACCGTGATTGGCAATAGAGTTACAGAGGAATTTATTTACTGTGTAAACTTGGTGAAAGGATTATATACTTACAGAAAAAAACAATTGGAACCTCCAGTTTTACGAGGTATAAAGGCAGCTATAACAACTGTACTTATCAATATAATGATTTACTACCAATTGGTAGGTATATTAAGTATACCTACCTACTTTTATACCATACCTACGTTTAAAAAAATGACGAGTAAAAGTGCCCATTGTGGCCTATTTACTGAATAAATCATTTGAATTTTGATTTTTTTGAACTTTGTAGGAGGGACGATGCAAGCCAGATTCGTTTTTTTTTATATCATAGGGGCCAAATCACCGCCGCCCATGAACACCCATACATAAGTTGAATAACGGATGCGTTGCCGGCCCTTTCAGAAAAGAGTAGTAGGTCTGTACCATCAGCCAAATAAGTGGTCTTTCAATTTTTAAACGAGTTCCTATCAAATGAATATGTCGCTAAAATGGAACGATTGGCATTACTTATTGTTTTATGACATGCAAGCGATTATCAACTTTAGGGTCATATTTGGCTGATGATGGTACATAGGTAATTACTTACTGTAATTACCAGACAACTCCCCCGCAACTGACGTATGACATTGTTTTCAGGGTTCATGTATTTAAATAATAAATAAATAAATATAACGGGACAATTAACACCAATTAACCTAGTCCCAAAGTAAGCTTAGCAAAGCTTGTGTTATGGGTACTAAGCAACGGATAAATATAATATTTAGATAGATACATACTGAAATACATATTAAACACCCAATACCCGAGAACAAACATTCGTATTTTCCATACAAATATCTGCCCCGACACGGGAATCGAGAACCCGGGACCTCAAGCTTCGTAGTCAGGTTCTCTAACCACTAGGCCATCTGGTCGTCAAAATAACGTTTAAAATAACGGTTTTTATTTTCAATTCTCAATTTCTCATAGCCTACCTATATAATATTCTCGTATTAGAAGAGCCGCACCACATTGGGCGCCAATTACAAAATGAGACGCTAAACTAAAAGTCGTACCTCACACACGTTTCAAAAATTTTAGGTGTAACAAGCGTTGAATGGCCCTTAGTGTGGAACGATTTGAAGCTACAATATGGTGGCCTGGCATATTGTTTGTCATCTCAAGTTGCAGTGTTGATTAACGATAAAATCCTTGGTGGAGAAAAGGAACTTAAAGAACTAATTGACACGAAATATACTTATCATTTAGTGTTAGATTATTGCAAGGAGAGTATCAAGCAATTTGCAAGTTATATCAATGGATCTAATGTAAGTTTTTAATCTCTGCATGATATTTATTTGTTTTTCTTTAGGTACCTACCTAAACGTATAACTTTACTAAAAGCAACTATTGTACAGGTACTTATAAGGTAAGTTTTCGATATATTCAAATATAAACAATCTTTTTTACAGAGGCCTTGTGCTTACATGCACATATCCATAAATAATAAACACATCGGAACACTGATATTTATGGTAAGCCATAATATACTTAATATACCTACTTATTTTAAATTTTACAGAAACTTAAATCGTTAACTTTTTTTTAGCTCTATACGGATCTAGCTCCGTATACATGCGAGAACTTCCTGCGTCTTTGCAAAGTAACAAAAGGCGGTTACAGTGGTACTCCAATACATCGAATTGTCAAAGATGGCTGGATACAATGCGGAGGATTTGGACTCAAAGATACGAAGTTCTACTGCGAGAACTTTATAATACCTCCTGATAGGCGAGGCGTTCTTTGTATGGCTAATGCCGGCAGGTCCATAATTTTATTAAATTTTTAACAGCAAAATAAAAATCTTCAACTCGACAGTTATAAAACCTCACACTTTTGACAGACACGTGGAGTGTTCAACGCAATTTTTCGTATTGCTACAACCGGCTCCGTGGATGCTGCATAAGTATGTGGCCTTCGGTCAACTCATAGATGGCGAATCTACTCTGCAAAAAATCGAAAAAGTTGAAACTTGGTACGAATCGCCGTTATCAAAAATTGAAATTTATCGAACAGGCATTTTAAATTTAGACTGTCAAGATATTATGATAAACAGAGGAGCCAAGGAATATATCCATTCCCACATTGAAGATCTTATTGCTCTTGGAGAGCTGTTGATTGAGGTATTCGTTTTGGTCCTTCGAACCAGATTTTTAATTAGGTATGAACAGAAAGTAATTTTGTTTCATTTTAGGAGCTGATGGCGAAAGTATTTTTAGAAATTGAGCGGCGGGAAACCGAGCGTGAATTGAAAGAAGCGGAAGCTGCAGCTGCTGAAGAAGATAAAGATGAATTAAACGTTGGTGATCTTCATGCCACTGAAAGGTGTTTACTGTTCATCTAACTAAACTAAATTTATGGTCTAATAAACTTTGAATAAACTTTAAATGCTATTCACTTCTACGAATGTGTAATTATGTGGCTTTTATATTACTGAGATACTCGTATGTATAAAGTAGTTTATTTTTACCATTTAGGTTTATGCATAAGAAACCAGAAGACGAAAAGCTGGATAAGAATGCTGACCAAAAGTCACTTAAATCGACTACTGCCAAAGGTGATCCAAGGCAGGTCGAAGCGCAACCGTCAGGGAGCGACAACAACGCCTTTGATGTGTCGGAGTACGAACCTGAAGAGTATTCCTACCAGCAAGTCACCCCGCCTGGCTCAGCGAGCATTATCGTCAAGCCTGAAAAACCGTACTACATAGAACTAACCGATGTTCCGTATCCCGGTGAAGTTAGTTCCGAATATGACTTGAAAAAGTGAGTTTACCATCGTAACTTTTCTGCATCTTATTTGAAATGAAATATGAAATGGTGTCAGCTACAATGTTTACTTAAAATTTACTTACTTTCGTGTAATATTATATAGCAGCTTGTAAAAGTACTATAACTTTTCCTTGTTTTTACATCACCGACTGAAATCAATTTCATTAATTTCTACTACTTTACTCAGGTTCCTGAAAGGCGACTACTGTCTAGAAAGTGACTTGGAAATAACAGACCCAGAGAAGTATAATGCTGTTGTACATAAATTAATAACGTACCCATCGGAAGTTTTCCACGTGTCATTGGATTCCGTCGATTCATCACGTAAATAGTAAATTAGTTGAAGCTCATTTACCTATTTTGTTAAAAGTCATAATAGAAGAGTGTAGCTCTACTGATTTTTAACTACCTTAATGCCTTTCTTTCCAGAAAGTTCGTTAGAATCTGACGAAGAACAAGAAATCCAAAGATATTTAAAGTGTGTACCTATACTTCATTGTTATACCTACTTACTAGCATTTTGTTACGGTCATAAAGCAACTATTCTTTTCGAATATACTTACTGAAGTATTGTAGGTTAGAAAGGGATAACAATTACCTAAGCTAGTGTATTTAAGGCTTTATTTAGTAGCTACCGTATACGTGTTGTAAAAATATTCACTACGTGTAGTTCTGTAACAGATGTTATAATTAGCTTAATTTCTTTTAGGATAAACACGGATCGAGTGAGCTTTGCTGGTACCATCATCCGAAATATAGCAAGAGGAGACGCTAAACACAACCTGTTTGGAAGCCCCAGAAAGTAGCTATCTATAAATGTTTTTTGTTCATAGTCTGTTCAAAAAGAAGACCCTAAGAAGTACTTAAGGGTCAGTTTACACCAAGTCGCGACGCGACGCTGCATTTTTCATTAACAGAATACGTCGTCAAATGGGTACTCGTTAACGTATCCTCCTAATAAAAAAAATGTATTAAAAATTGATAAATCCGACGGCGGCGTAAGAAACTACAAAGAAAAAAACAGACATACATACAGATCAAAAACATAACCCTCCTTTTGTTTTTTGCCACAGTCTGCTTAAAATGCAGCGTCGCCTTTAGGGGAACTGACAAATGACCTAACTGATTAACAGCAGCCGTAAATACTTAATTCGAATTCTAGAACATTATCTTTCCAAGCAGACTATGCCACATTAAAAAATAATTTAATGTAGGTAAGTAGGTACATATGTAAGTACATAATGTTACCCACTTATAATTTATTAAAATTTATTTTATCAGATCGGAACTGGTAACTGACGAAGAACTCCGAAGAGTAAGGTACAGTAACTAATATATATACATACCTCACATACTAATAACACTAATAAATATACAGACCTCAACATTCAAAATTTTATCGCAAGATATTAAAAATAACCTATTTTACTGTTACTAGAATAGCCTCAACGGATGGTCGCACCCGTGCTGAAAGCTTTGCAAAGTGAGTAAATACCAACTCTGTGCCAGGGCCGAGGAGACTGGGTAACAGAACAGTGGCTTCAAATAATTGTTTGACTTTGCGGAAGTTTTCTCCGTTCCCGCTTCTCCGCTACAAACCGTGTATCCCAGCTAAGTCTGTGCGACACAATATGTTTACATGCAAAACCCACCCTGTGGTGGAGTTTGTACTTGAAGGAGAGAAGTAAGGCACAACTACCTATCCCTAAAACTGATTTGAATGGAGTTTTCGTTGTTGTACCTACTGCTCGAAAGCAGTTAGCGAAGCATATCAGCAGGGCTACTACGAAACTCGAAAATCGAAGTTCGTGTCGTACCGTCCCTCTCACTCTCGTATTAAATAATATAAAATATAAGCGTCAGCGGGACGGTAGGTACGATACGAACTTCGATTTTCGAGTTTCGTAGTCCCAGCCGCATATACCTAAATAGGTATATACCTAAAGCAAATTCATTATGATTATGACAAATAAGCTATTTACGTATTCACCCACGAATAAGCACTAACTGCACTAGTAGGTTCGCTTTTAAATCAGAGCAACTGGCTTTGAAACGAGGAAACCTGTGTATATATTTTTTTAATATTTTTTTAAAGGAAAGTGTCAATTTCTATACCGATAGAAGAGTTTAAAGCTGTGCATAAAGAAATAAAACGGAGGCAAACGGGTTTCGTCCGCCCAGCCGACTTGGAAAAGGTCCATATCATTAATAAGACGTCTTCGTTGGAATTTGACGAAGATGGTTTAGCAGCAAGGTTGGTTTTTTTTTTATAATTAAGCCCAATAGAACTGGGAAATGATTATGCCCGCTAAGATATGAGAGATTCTCGGTTTGAGGTTAAGGCATTTTCATACTGGTCGTGTTTCGCCAAACTTTTGTTAATCTAATGTGCAAGTGGGCAAGGCGTAGGTTCCACAAATGGATAATCATCTGCTTATTTCTCTCAGAAAGGTTCGCATACACCCAGAAGTGATGGCACCATCGCCGAAGGTAAAACGACGACCCACCATGTTTGTGAGAACTCCCCCTACCCCGCTCACCTCAGAGGTGGAGGTCAAACGGCATTCCTTACTGACACGTCTCTTTGAAGAAAACCCATTTGACGACGAGGAGTTGCCTACTTTGAAGGATTACAAGTACTTACCTATATATTTGATATTTTACTTTTTCGCATTCCTTAGGCACGCATCAGGCATCAGCTCAGTTTCACTTCCGTTTAGTTGTGGTATATAAGGGGGTATGTATTATAAGACCGACAAATCATAATACCTACAGTTGAAATGTCGACGCATAACACATCGAAATTCAGAATACCGAATGTACAAAATACCGATAACCGATACACCGAAGGTCGAAATATCTATTTTTAAATGACCGAAAGTACAAATCCCGAAAATGGGGTATGTATTATAATACCGAAAAATCATATTACCTACAGTCGAAATATCGACACTTAACAAATCGAAATTCAGAATACCGAAAGTACAAAATACCGAAAGTAAAAAAAGTTTGATATGTGCGAGCGAGCGAAGCGAGCGAGCAAGACGGTTCGAGGCAAAAGCGACTTGGATAGGTTAGGTTCAGAAGGCTAAGGCGGGAGCGAAGCGGAGCGTAGCTCCCGCCTTAGCCTTCGATGTTAGGTTTTTTTTTATAGCAGCCCGGATAATATTGCTTCACAAATGATCTTTGCTGTTGAATCTTATCCAACCTACTTTCTTAGTGGCAGTTAAGTATCTTGCCTGCTATAAAAAAAACCTAACATCGAAGGCTAAGGCGGGAACTACGCTCCGCTTCGTTCCCGCCTTAGCCTTCTGAACCTAACCTATCCGAGTCGCTTCTGCTGCGAACCGTCTTGCTCGCTCGCTTCGCTCGCTCGCACAAATCTTTTCCTGCTATATTTGTTTCGTCTTTGGTATAACGGCAGTTTCGGTATTTTGATTTTCGATATATTGATTGTCGATTATTTTACTTGTAGTGATTATGACTGTTCGGCATTATGAGTTTTCGACCTTTCGAGTGTAGGTATTTTGATCTTCGGGATTGTAGTCTTCGGGTTTTAGGCTGCCGGTCAAATGTACTTTCGGGATTTCAAACTTTCGGTCATATATCCATTCGACGTTTTAATATTCGGCCTCCGTCCATAGGTCTTGTGAAATTCGGTCTTTCGTTTATCGGTATTATAATACATACCCATATAAGGAGATAACGTTACTTGTACGACAGTACTGTCGACCTAACGGCAGGGGGTTTGCACCCCTGCAAAGTGTCTGGCAATGAAGGAAGCGATTTCTAATATAATTCCGAACAAAATATAAAAAAATGAGTTTTATAGTACCTACCTACCTATGACGAAACTGAGGTGAATTTTATGACGTGATATTTTCCAAAGCGCTCAATATCCAAATGTTATAGTTGGGGATAGTTCTTACCTGCGTTAGAACTAAAGTATATGTATTTTTTAGCTTTTATACTATAACAAAGGTCTGACTGCACTGAGTGAGATCCTAGTTCATCAGAAATGTTATCTATCATAATATTTATTTATCAACTCTCCGGGACTGTTTCTTTCTATTGCAAATACATGTATAAAGTAACTTTTTAGGGCTCGCGGATCAGACGGTATACCAAAAAACATAATGCTGACGAAATCTACACACTTGGGTATAGTAAGCGAGGACCAAATGGACCATTACCGCCGTGGTTTAATGCCAGCAGAAAAAGATTCCTACGAGGAAATACTTACAAACAGGGAGCCCGGGACAAAAGGACCCCGAAAGGTATAACGAGAATATTTACTCACGCTCAAATATATACTTTAATAT
Organism: Choristoneura fumiferana; assembly: GCF_025370935.1. NCBI lineage: Eukaryota > Metazoa > Arthropoda > Insecta > Lepidoptera > Tortricidae > Choristoneura > Choristoneura fumiferana. The sequence goes on along the minus strand of NC_133488.1, from coordinate 13,482,768 downwards.
ATATATATATATTATACGACGGCAAGGCAGGCCGAGGCGGAGATGGCGAGATGACCTGGACGCGGAATTGAGTGAATGGCCAAATATAGCTCTGGATAGGGAGATGTGGAAGTCAAGAGGAGAGGCCTTTGCCCAGCAGTGGGACACAGTTATAGGCTAAATATAATAATATAATATAATATATATATATATACGATATTCACAGATGTCATCGGGCCTCGTGAAGACTTTAGAACACACTTTTCACCCGAAAGAGTCGACTCTAAGAAGTATCGAATATGCAAGATTCAGACCTTCACTTACTGTTAGCGAATACCAGGCGAGGAACCAGAAATATAAAGAGGAATTGAAGAATACCGCCAAAAATGATGCTGACATTTCCGAAAGTATATTAAATTAAAATTAGCTATATGCGAACCCCTCTCTGAAAGATCATGGGACTTGTGTGAATCCGTTAATAGATTTTAGTCACTAGTCACTAAAAAAATATCGAGAATCAATAGAATATACCTACATGCTTTTTGACAGAAGAAATATTTTCGAAATAAATTTTTAATATTGTCTTTTAACATTACTAATAATGGTATTTTATTTCTTTTCCTAATAGTTTTTAACTAGCATCTCTTTTCCCCAACCCTTCTCAAATCATCCTCATTAGTTTTATTTTCCGTCCAACTTATCCTCTCTATTCTCCACCAGCACCATCTCAAAAAGTTTCCATAGAGCAAAAGCTACCTTTAGTATTTATGTCGGTGTCCAACTAAAAAAGTATCCAAATAAAATAAAAACATTTAATAACACTGAACTTTCACGTACAATTTCCCATCACATCAGATCGCACGTTTAAAAATATAACGTACATATAAATATATAAATACACTCGAAACAGGAATATTGAATTTTAATCAGCTAACAAAGTGTAAAATAAACAAACCTTGTTTCAAGTAATTTCTTACCTTTAATCGTACGACAAAGATATTCCATACCGTTATAATTGTATTACAACAATTAATCTTACACTTCATTATTGTATTAAATTAACTATGTACAAAAGGTACATAATATAATAGACTTCTTATCACAATAGGTTTATTATCAAGCAATCGGGTCAGGTCACATCTAGAGCGACACTAGTCTTTACTACATTCGTGTCTTTGAAACACACACTATGGCGTGACTTATTTTGAAGATTCAACACTTTATCACACACACAATTCATTGAAAATGTATCTAAAAAATAAAACCAGGTATACCTAGAGTGAATGCGCTATGTTTTACGTAATTAACTGCGTAAAATTGTGTTCATGTGGTTCACTACTAAACTTGTAGTGTTGAACATTGTTAATTTATTGTAGCCATTACAAAAAGCGGCAAAACACACAATATATTTAAGTATTTATGTCAACAATCGAGCAAATCGTCAAACTGACCAAGTTTTAAAAACATATTCCATGCAATACAAAAATACTAGCTCGTTTGACGTCATTGTGACAAAATAATTAACACAGCCGATCAATCATTCAAAATCACCCTATAAGAATAGCTTACCGCCACCGATCGGCACGTAACGCAGTTGCTATACTAATAGTCTGTTAGTACAGTCAACGTCATAAATAAGTGATCACTTTTCTACCTTGTCATTTTAAGGTCATGTTTGAAAAGCCATACGAAATTGTGTACCAACTGAAAGCGACAAGGTACAAAAGTGATCATTTATTTAAGACGTAAGTACGTAATATACAAACGTATTATCCTCGTCTGATCACACCAAAAGTTTACATGACAGTAAATTAAAAGCAAATTTACAGAAAGTTAAAATCAATTAAGGTCAAACGCTTTTCTATAGAGCTTGAAGCATATACTGACTCCACTGTCAGCTTTTGTAAATTAAGTTTCTGTTCTCAGTGACGCGGCGAGATGACAATGGATTGTAAGTGTTAATAATTACAGTTTGTTAAAATGGACCAACGTTTCCTGTGAGCCTTAGCACCTTGACTTTCCTCCTACGTATCTATTAGTGGCCGTGGCCGTGTCCGTGGCCGAATATGCCGTTGGACGGTTGAGGCGGTCGCGGCTCGCTGTTTGCGTTATTGCCTTCGCCGTTTTCTTGGTTAGCGCTATTTCTATTCTCGAGCTGCTGTTGCCACATCGATGCATAGAAACTGCCTTGAGCTAGGAGAGCCTCGTGGCTGGAAAGAGTAACATTGTTGTGATATTTTTAATGAATTCAAACAGTCGCCATTAGCGAGAGTGGTGAAGGTCAAAACATAGATCGTACTAAATGCAAACACCAGTAGGCAGTGAAAATTAGTACCTATATACTTCGTTGTGGAACTGAGAATTACCGCAAAAAATTGTATGTAAATACAATTTACGTTTTGCATGGTTAAATAACGGTTCAGATGACATGGTCCACCTTTTTGATCCAAACTCATTTACGGAAGTTCTCCTATTGTCCAAGAGATTGGAGCGAGTTCACATGAGGACGACTGTGAAAGCTTAAGAAAATGGAATACGAATCTTCAAATACTCACTTTCCGCGCTCAATGATCTCTCCGTCCTTTAACACGAGAATCTCATCTGCGTGAATGATAGTCGATAACCTGTGCGCGATGATCAGAGTCGTTCTGTTCGCACAAACACGCGCTAATGCGGCCTGAAAGAAACAATTTTAAAAATATTGAACGCAATGAAACATGGTTTTGTAATATTCCCCTTTATAGATGAACTGATAGTTTAAAGTGATAGAGATCGATTCAAAACCACATTTTATTTTTCTAATAACAAGTGTTTACATTTTATAAGAAAATACTTTGTACCAAAAGTTATAAAGGAGCAGTCAGATATTGCGAATGCTTTCAAGTCTATAATAGAACCGAAATGAATTAAAAAAAAAACCCTTTAGTGAAATATTAGCGTATCGTACTAACTTAAACTGCTTAGAATTCACTTATCGTTATCCCGCGGGAACTAAATATCAAATTTTTCGAGATAAAAGTACCACACAAGTCCTTCCCAGGGTCTCAAATTATCTCCGTACCAAAATTACATCTAAACCAAATAAACAAAAAATTACATCTAAACCAAAAAGGCGTGAAGAGGTAGCTGATAGACAGACAGAGTTGTTTTATTTCAATCCAATTTATGAAAGTGTAAACAAAGACAACATTTACCCGACCACAGACATTTAGTGATGTGAAAACCTAGAACCTCGATCGATTAATTTATAAATTGAATACATCAAAGTATTTTTGTCTATTTTATTATTTACAATACTTGATTCAATTCCGAAAACTGTTTATCTTCTGTATAAATAAAAATGAATCGTAAAAGGTGTTGCTAAGCGCAAAACTCGGGAACGGCTGGACCGATTTCGCTAATTATCTTTTATTGTGTTCGTTATTGTCAGAAGGTTTATATGGAAGAAAATTTAGAAAACTTACAACGGAGGCGAAGCCGCGGGCAACAGCTAGTTCAATTATAAAAGCATAACTATTTTTTATTAATAAAAATCGCTTAAATCGAGCATTAATCGATTTTTAAAATGTCAAATTTTCCACCATCTCTACGCTACAGTCCTTTCATTGTAGCATAGTGCGGGCGACAGTTGATGCACGTTTCGTTTTATTCAAAAAAAGTTGCTGCGGTCTAAATATGTGGAAGTATATTTCAGGTGTAGCCTGAATATGACTGGCGTAAAATATTTGAACATAAGAACTATGTTATACAAAATAAATTTAAGCTATCAGATTTTTATAATCAATTAATTAAATAAATGAGTAAAACGAATCGTTGTGTCAAATGTCATTCGCACCAAGCTAAAGTGCAATCAATATAAGCACTTACTTGAATGTTTCTCTCAGTATTAGTGTCCAGAGCCGACGTGGCCTCATCAAGAAGAACTATAGCGGGGTCTTTCAAGATCGTCCGAGCAATGGCTATCCTTTGCTTTTCGCCTCCACTGAGCCTTAAACCTCTCTCTCCCACCTGAAAACAACAATTTGAATTTTTCACCCTATCAAAGTGTCCCACTGATGGGCAGAGGCCTCCCCTTTTTTCCTGTCGAGAGCATGTTCTTACCACTCTTCCTGAAACACACACACACAAATGGAGTAGGCAGAGCACACGAAACGTTACCGCTTCGGAGCCACTTTTAGCAATTTTAGGTTTAAAGTTTGACCAAAACGGTACAATAGTGATAGGTTGCTAGCCTGTCGCTTAACCTTATATCCTTTGTCGCCTCTTACGACATCCAAGGAAGAGATGGAGAGGTGTAATTCTAACCCGACACCACACGGAATTAGAAATTATAGAAATTTATATTGAAAGCATCATTACAACAAATTTTCAATCGTGGGACATTGTCTAGTAATTATTACCTGAGTATCATAGGCATCGGGGAAGGTGAGAATTTTGTCATGGATATCCGCGTTCTTGGCTGCGGAGATGATGTCGGCTGCAGGCGCTCCCTGTCTTCCATATTGGATGTTGTATCTGCAAATCGATTAGATTGTTAAGATTTTTTTCTTTGTATATCACTAGCTGTTGCTTGCAGCTTCGTCTGTATCTCGCGGGATCTTTTCTCTTTTTTGTGATAAAGTAGCCTTTAATCATTTGTGACAGTGTAGGTAACTTTCTATTCAAAGAAAGAAAATACATTTATTTATTCGTGAATTAAATTTTAAAATTTGTTTAATAGTTCCAAAGATTACTCCTACGAACTTAAACAACCATTGAATATTGTGTTTATATATATCTTGGTTTAAGTCTTTGTGGTAAGGCCAATAATTTAAAATAAAAAATAATGTTAGTTCGTCTTAAAATAATTGTGATAAATTGCTTATGCAAATGGGCACAGAATTTTATGGTGATATCTTTTCCGACTAATATTATAAATGCGAAAGTTTCAAGGTCTGTTTGTTTGTTACCTCATCACGTCTAAACTGCAGAACCTATTTCGATAAAATTCGGTATACAGATAGTTTGACTTGTGGGAAAGGGCAAGGATAGTATAGGTAGCATAGTTCCCGCGGGATAGCGCTAAACTAATTCTACGCAGACGAAGTCGCGGGCAACAGGCTAGTAGGTTATAATATAAATATCTCACCTGACGGTATTATTGAAGAGTACAGTGTCCTGCGGAACGACGCCGATGTTGGCGCGCAGGGAGGATTGCGTGACAGTGCGCACGTCCTGGCCGTCCACTAGTACGGCACCTTCGTTTACGTCGTAGAAACGGAACAGGAGACGCATTATGGTAGATTTGCCCGAACCGCTGGGGCCCACCTGGAACGAAGTAGATTAGATCAGACATAAGTTATAATCTGCTAGTGCTACCGTCACCGAGCTGCTTGCAATATTTGAATCAAAAAATCAAAAGTTTTTTTTTTCAAATCAAAATATACATGTAATTAGCATTACCTTGACTACGATAGCAAACATAAACAGAAAATAAAAATAAAAATTACATTTTAAAAAATACAGAGATGTATGGGCCGAAAACGACAATTCCAGAGATACGAATTCATCATCTCGGGCCTATTATTATTATATAATAATACATACTAGCCGGATCACATTGGGAAATTACATTCGTAATTTGAACCTATAATCCTCTAGCCTGAACGAATATCACTCACCAGAGCTACAGTGGTGCCCGGCGGTACTTTGAAGCTGACGTTTTTGAGCACAAGCCGCTCCGGCCCGTACCCAAAAGACACGTGCTTGAATTCGATGCCGCCGCGCCGCGCCATCAAGTCCGGCGCGCCCGGAGCATCCTTCACGTCAGAGTCCACCCCCATTAGATCAAACATGTTCTCCATGTCTACAAAGTTCTTTTGGATCGCTCTGGAATTTAAATATTTCTAAGGTCTAATATTGTCATTAACTTGAAGCTAGGTTTTAGAGAAGTCAGTCCTGAGTGCCAGTTACCGGTAGGCAGCGCTGGGTTGTTATTGGTCGTATTTAAACAGCTTTTCAAGACAAGCCAGCTCCTTACATGAGTCACAATGGCAGAACAGATTTTTTTTGGAATTCAAATAAACAATAGGTCTTATAGGCAGCGACAAGCGAATATTACTGACAGTTTGTATATTATTTTCTAGAACATAATACCTATATATCTTCTGAGAGGAGGCCTGTGCTCAGCAGTGGGAAGTAAATAGGCTGGGATGATGATCATGATGATGACATAATATAGCATAGCACATATTATAGGAATTTAGTTGGTTAAATTGGTTAGTTTTTCAAAATTATCAGTTCTGTCATTTTATTTTTTTATTCGACTGGATGGCAAACGAGCAAGTGGGTCTCCTGATGTTAAGAGATCACCACCGCCGATAAATATCTGCAACAACAGGGGTATTGCAGATGCGTTGCCAACCTAGAATCCTGAGATGGGATACCTCAAGTGCCAGTAATTTCACCGGCTGCCAAGCACTGCTGCTTTACGGCAGGATTAGCGAGCAAGGTGGTGGTAAAGATTGGTTTTTTGGAATCTTTTTGTATTTTTTATTTCAATTCCAAATTTTTACTTTTACGGTCAGTGGTGTAGCGGTATAGCACACGGCACGGAATGCCGCGGACCTGGGTTCGATTCCCAGTGCTGGTCTTATTTTTCTGGTTTTTATGTGCATCTATATTTCAGTTTGTATTTTCAATTTAAGACGGTGGTAGCAATCCGGGCGGACCATGCACAAGCGGAGCTTGCGGTTTATCATTTTATTAATAACTCAATCAATATAAGCAATATTTATGCTGATAAATCACACTATAGTTAATTGCAGATGTCACAAGTGTTGTAAACATTGCGTCATAAGTACATATTTTATGCACGCTTATCTCATCGCAAGCGCTTGTGTCTGGATATGAAACAAAGTGTCATTTTGGCACACTGACTGATGTAGACCAACAACAACTGGCCTACATAATTCACTTTCTTCAATGACGTACAGGTAAGGCAAAAACTTACTTTTGCAGTCTTAAAAAACCGGCCAAGAGCGTGTCGGACACGCCCAAATAGAGTTCCGTAGCCATTACTAAAAAATTAAGTAATATTTTTCTAAGGATTTCGTATTTTATACGGAATCTTCCAAGTTTAGGTATATTTTATACCTTAGGCTGCTATTTACTCATTAACTACTAATAATTCTCAAGCAAACTTAGCCGTAATAGGTTTCCTTGAAAGTTTGATATACTTACTACCATCCTGAATTTTTTCAAATTTTTTCACCCACCGGTTTAGATTTTAGAGGGGGGGGGGGCGCACGATTTTAATGAAAATTTGCACTTTAAAGTTGAATATTTCGCAAACAAATCACTGAATCGAAAAGTTGTCTTAGCAAACCCGTAATGGTTTTAAAAGACCTATCCAACAACACACTATAGGGTTGGATGAGACAAAAAGAACACCCTCACTTTACGTCTATGGGAGGTACCCTAAAAAAATTTTTTTACTGTACCATTGTGTCGGCATAGTTTACATATATATTCGTGCAAAATTACAGCTTTCTAGCATTGATAGTCCCTGAGCAAAGCCGCGGACGGACGGACAGACAGACAGACAGACAGACATGGCGAAACTATAAGGGTTCCGTTTTTTCCATTTTGGCTCCGGAACCCTAAAAAGACGGAGTGTGTTATCGGACTCACACATAAAGGGTTCCCACCACCAAACAACTGCTTTTATTAAAATCGAGCAATGAAAAAACTGTTTAACTGTGTAAAGCAGTTATGGAAATAGAATCGAACGTTGCTTTCAAAGCCCCATAGTCAGAGGCTGTATAAGTCGCCCTTATTGGTCTCTGCTTATTAGGGTTCCGTAGTCAAATGTCAAAAATCGAAACCCTTATGGATTCGTCATGTCTGTCTGTGTGTCCGTCCGTATGTCACAGCCACGTTTTTCCGAAAATATAAGAACTATACTGTTGAAACTTGGTAAGTATATGATATATGATGTTGAAACATGGTAAGATGTATTCTGTGAATCGCATTAAGATATTCACACAAAATTAGAAAAAAAAACAATACATTTAGGGGGTTCCCCATACTTAGAACTGAAACTCAAAAAAAAAAATATTTTCATAATACTCATACGTGTGGTATCTATGGATAGGTCTTCAATAATGATATTGAGGTTTCTAATATCGTTTTCTTCTAAACTGAATAGTTTGCGCGAGATACACTTCTGTAACTTCTAAAATAAGAGAATGATAAAACTAAAAAAAAATATGATGTACATTACCATGCAAACTTCCACCGAAAATTGGTTTGAACGAGATCTAGTAAGTATTTTTTTTGAATACGTCATAAATCGTAAAGTAAAGGAAACTTTTTATTATGTTACATGCTGCTACGGAACCCTTCATGGGCGAGTCCGACTCGCACTTGGCCACTTTTAGTTAGTATAGGTACGGTATTGTTTTGTGGGCATAGATATAAATTAACTTACCTGTAGTAAGTGCCAAACCAATTGAGTGGTACATAAAGCTGGATGATGTATGACGCGAACAGCACATAGTCACCGATAGTCAAAGATTTAGCGTTCACCACCATGGATATACAAAGCAGCGATCCCGCCAGAAGACCTGAGAAGAAAATAACAAAAAAAATATAATATTAATATAATAAAAGCTTATAAAAACAAAGATAGTAGGAGATTTTAGGACAAAAAACAATGTGTAGTTTAGTGCGATAGTGGTATAATTCATTTTCAGAGTCCTATATTGTAATTACATCTTTATTTAAAAGGGTTCGATGTGCTTTATCTTCGAACACGATATGTTATGGGTAAAAAAAAAATGTGTATGCGTTGGTTCAACGTCTTACATCTTTAGCAAAATTAATCCATTACAACTTCCTTAATCATCAATCTAATTGCTTTTGTTACACAGAAAATATTTTTTCTATTACATCGTTATCACACCACTTATCGCGTAATATATAACGTCATTCATGGTTAATTTATTAGAAACTATGAGTATCTTTATCTTCCAGATATTTTATCAGCAGCTTATCTAGAAATTAATGTTATTTCAGTGACTCTCTCTATTTCATCACTATTTTAACACTAAGCGTATACCCACCAGGTATTTTATCAGTAACTTATCTACTAGTTGAAATTATTTCAGACACAATATTTTTTATTTTATCACTTTTCTAACCCAAACCACAGAGTACATACATATCTTTGTACATATCCCAAACGCTATAATGACTTTATCTGGAAGATATTTTATCTGGTAATTAACTGGATGATGACGTCCTTTATATTTCACCACAATTTGAAACGCCATAGATCATATCCAATAGAAGATATTTCATAACGAACTTATCTAGAAGGTTCAAGATTATTAATAATTTAGGGATGGTCATAACTAGAGATGTACTCGTTTACTACTCGGTACTCGGTGTATTCGGCAGTTTTTTTGATACTCGTACTCGGCCGAATAACTCGGTTCCATTGAAGAGTATACTTTGTCTAAATAAACGTATTATTTAAGAGGAATCATATGTATTATAAAACCGGCTGGTTTAAAAAATATTATTAAGAGTATTTAATAATTAAAAACACAAACATGAGAATTATCAATTGTAAATATTTATGCACTTAATGCGCGGACTGAATGCGATTTTCTTTAAAACAACAACTGAATAATTTGCGGGGGAGAAGGCGGGGATTCCCACGACGTTCGCTCGCGGTGGCTGGTAGCGCCGCGCGAACCTGTCTAAACCTGTTTTCGCGTCCCAAAACTGAATCGAGTAACTCGGCCGAGTACTCGGTTTGAGAAACTTTGAACCTAGTATACTCGGTACTCGGTTACTCGGTAAAAGTTGTACTTACTCGGCGCATCTTTAGTCATAACCATAACTCATAACTTACCGCTACAAATTATTATATTCTGCAGAGTATTCAGCATGTTCAACGTTATCAACGACCGGAATTCTTCTTTCTGTAACGACAAAAAGTTAAATTATTCTGCCATTTTGATACCTACGAGGTTCACGTAAAATTTATCAATGAGTGGTGAAACAGGCCCTAAAACACTTACCTATTGTATTAGCCAGAGACATAAACCTCTAGCCCCAGAAGCTTTTTAAAGCGACTTAAAAATATTGTTTGTACCGTAGCACTTAGTAAATAAATAAAAAAGGAGGAAAACCTACCTGATAATTGAGTATAGCGTCTTTATATGACACGACTTCGTAAGCTTCAGCGCCGTAGTATTTCACCGTTTCGTAGTTTAGCAACGAGTCGACAGAGCGCGCTTTTTGTTCATTGTCAGCGAGATTCATTCGACGCTGATACTTCGTGCGCCATTCTGTTACCGCTATGGTAGCAACTGGAAAGGAGGTAGAGACATATTGCCTATTTAAGAAGAAAAAAATCAGTATCGTGGACTATTTCCACTTGCATTTTCTATGTTTCGTCTGAGAAAAGTGTCAAGATTTTATCTCAGTCGCGATTCTAGGTTTAAAATTGCTTTATCAAAATTGATTCAAATTTAAACAATAGGTGATTTTTACATACCGTTTTCATAACTATAATCAGAATAAGTTACTGCACCATCATCCAAATTATGTAGTAAGTATACAACTACCATATAGTTGATTATAGTTTGCATGTCATAATTAATTAACAATTATTTCGATAAAACGTGTCTGTAAACTTGAAAGCTCGATTACAGCTTAATTCATATAGGAAGTTGTTTAAAAATAGATAGGCCACTTATTTTGCTGACCGTACCTATTATGCTAAAAAAGTCATGCCAGCGAATATAAAAACTTTAAATAATATCTCAGTAATACAATAATGCAACTTACTTATATAAAGAACCATTGTAGAAAACACAATGAGACCGAACCACGCATTAAACTGAGAAATAAAGAACACGATCGCAATAATAATGTCCACGATGGTCGGCGTGATAGAGAAAAGAATGTAAGAGAGCAGATTGTCTATGGAGTCTGTGCCTCGATCCATTACTCGAAGGACCTCTCCCGTTTTTCGAGACAAGTGCCAACGGAGGGGTAAGTCGTGAAGGTGTCGGAATAATTCTAACTGAAAAAAAAAAGAAAAACAATGGGAATTACAAAGAATTTTAATTGAACATGATTTTGCGCTGCAACATGGCGATGATATCGAAAGTAGGAAAACTGACGAAAGCTTTTGGTAAATAATCTCATTTAGCCATATGATACTTACTTGTAACTCCCTAGTAGTGTATTGCTGTACTCTTATCCACAAGAAAGAGCGCAGGTTATTCAAGAAACCCATGCCGCCAGTGCCACCGCCTTGCAGGAACTTGAAAAACACGTAGATAAGTACTAAATCCCATCGGAAGTACAGAGGTGGTATTGACAAACTATCCACTGTAAAAAGAAGAAAAACATTGCAATACGGTATTTGACTATTTTGTATATGTTTTAAAAATTAAAACTACACAATGCCTGTTATCGAATAGAAAAACAATTTTTAAGCTACCTTTAAAAATAACAAAGTTATAAAGGCTTGAAATTCAACATTAGACAGAGAAAGACATACTGGCATGTGACGACACACGCTAGTACCGCCATACTTGCTGCATAGAGAAAAGCGTTTGAGAAAGAGACAGGTATATAGATTTTTCAAAAAAATCACTAAAAATCCAATTTTCAACCGATTTAAATTTTCTCTTCGCTAAACATTATCTGTATCTATATTTTCATAATAATATTAAGATATAGCAAAATCAGGATTTGTCAAATACCGTATTCTCTGTTTCTAAAAAAGTCCCAACACAACCCAGTATAGAGAGTAGGTACTTTTTTTTAAAGTCAAGTATATACGTAGTGCTTTACACTACTCGCCAATGTATACTAGTTCAATTACTCATAAAACGACGCTTTACGTTTGATTGCGTTGCGTCCTTCTCCGTGGTACTTGATGCTAATTATTTAAGTTAGTATTATTAATTCATTAAAATTTATCATACCTATCTTTTTACTGTAAATCGGGACGTAGAGGTTGATAACTCGCCCAGCGAGCAAGGCCATGATGCAGATGAAAACGTAAAATTGCAACAGTAAACTCTTCTTCGGCCAGAGGAATGGCAGAAGAGTCCGAAGCTTGCTGAATACATTGCGGAATGTAGAACGGTTTTCATCCTGCAAATGAGTATTTATAAAATTGAAGTAGAAAATAAGGCTGGGAGATCCAAATACCCTATTAAATTAAGTTTGGTTCTTTGGTTCTTGGCGGTTAAAGTGTGCAAAAAAAGAAGAAAATATGATTATAATACCAAACCAAAATTCTCACAGGTATATCGTAGTAGTAATAGCTCGAGCCCATGTTTGTGCTCTAGTAAACAGTCTGGAAATAGATTTCTAAAGTTAATTTGTAAAGAACAAATACGTATACTACTTGCATTCTTATTTGGCGATGTGGTTAAGTAGGTACTAAGGGTTAAGTTTACAAAGTAAATGAACTGTGTTAACATACAAAAACATCTATTTCTCAGACTATTTACTTGCCTTATTTTGTCAAGGTTTTAATATAGATTTGAAATGAGCAATGTGCGGGGCGTAATTCATAACCTTTTTTTTAAGATCTTTATCTCCAGCTAATACGTTATAATAATTTTGATATGGACATGACATCTTAACCTAAAACTTATAAAAAAATAAAGTAAAATGATTTGACAACAGACATTAGGTAGTCATTTTACTTTTTTTTAATTGCAAAAAAAGTTTCCATTCGTAATAAGACCTTTTCAGACCGATTAGGTACTTATACACAGGTAACTAAAGGAAATTTCGGAGTTAGCTACTTCGTACATAATATAAACTATTATGGTAACTTACCCGGGGAGGAATGAGCCTCCGCTGGCCGTCTTCAGACTCGAGATATTCGAACTGATGCATGATGCCCGGGGCTTTCATGCCGAGGATGAACATTATCATGCAACAGACGTAGCGCCCCACGAATAGACTCATTTCCAGACGGTCCTGAAGGCTGTAAGAAATCAAAGGAAATGTTAATTTTGCCAGTATGCACCTATGGATCACATTGTTCGGTAGATTAGGCTACGTAGGTGTAGGTACCTACTACGCACTATGCGGCTAACTAACTGCGCGATTTTAGCGCGCCATCTCTTTCTCAAGCGGTACTTCGAAGAGGGACGGCGCGCTAAAACCGCACGACTAACCGCATGAGCGTTTTCACATTATCCGATCTGATATCGGTATCGGACGACGTTAGAAGACATCCGATAGCCGACACCATGTGCTGCTTTCACATATTTCCGACAAAATCGTTCCGATACGGCCGGCTCAAAATTGCCGCCACGTATCTGGCTCTGCGTACACAGAGACAATTTAGATACACGCACAGCACACATACAAACTTTATCGTCCGACAGCCAACGGACGTCCGATGGTGCCGTGAACATATCGGTGCCGGCTCCGATATTCGATATCGGGCCGGATAATGTGAAAGACAGGTATGTACATATTTCATAAATTTTACTTGCCCCGATATCGTATCGTCGTCCGATACCGATATCGGATCGGATAATGTGAAAACTCTCTTATGCGTACGTAGCCTTGGCTCATCGACGGATATCAGCCAATCACCCATCGATTAGTAGGAACTGTAAGGAAACTGTCAATCGACGTCGAATTAAATTAAGCCCGATACAAGCCTGCATGCTTATAAACGAACGCGGGATTTGCGCATCGCGCGCGAAGGCGGTTTTCTGGTTTTATTTCATTATACGATACGGTATTTGACAACTCCTGAAATTGCCATATCTTAATAATAATATTATTATGAAAATATAGATATACAGATAGTGTTTAGCGAATAGAAAATTTAAATCGGTTGAAAATTGGATTTATAGTGATTTTTTTGAAAAATCTATATACCTGATTCTTTCTCAAACGCTTTTCTCTATGCAAGTATGGCGGTACTGGCGTGTGACATCACCTTGCAAACCTTTATAACTTTGTTATTTGTAAAGGTAGCTTCAAATTTGTTTTTCTATTCGATAACAGGCATTGTGTAGTTTTAATTTATAAAACATATACAAAATAGTCAAATACCGTATTTACCTTGGTGGGAATATACCTATTATCGTATTGTATTACATTGTAAAACTCTTTATTGTACATAAAAACACATGAAAATAACAGAACACAGGATAATAAGATGTACAAAGATGAGATGTAGATGTATGTTATTTTCTTTATTGCCAATTAAGGTAAATAATTATTAAGAATGTAAAAGAGATTATATTGACATTTACTTACTCTTTCAAGTGCCACCACCATCCTTCTTTATTGAGATTCAAGAACGACAAATTCTCGGAGACGAAGATTAAAGCCCAAAAGACGAGCAACACGAACCCGTGGCCGCGCGGGGGCACGGAAGGCAAGAGAAATCGCCTCTCAAGAACGGCTAAGTACGCAGACAGGGGAAATATCACAACGGTTATAACCAGGGCTAGAATCTGAAATCAAAAGGCAATAATGCTAGTCAAATCAATACAAGAAGGTATAATTATAGCGCGGTTTGCGAGTTTTCGTGTTCCAACTTAGGTTCCAACTTAATCGGTTCACGTGTTTTAGTGGAATAAGCTGTGACAGACAGTGGTAAAATAAAAAGTTAAGTTGTAAATTGAATAAATGAAGCTGAAAGTTAATGTGCAATTTTTTTGATAGAGTCAAGTGGCTCACCCCCCCAGTGAACCATTGAAAAAATCATATTGGTACAATCGAGTTCATAAACATGCGAGCATAAATTTATCAAAATATCTGAACACAACTCTATTGTTAATGGCGTAGAAGCGTGTTCAGATATTTTTGATAAATTTTTGTGACTAAAAGAAAAACTATCACAGCTTAGTAGATGTAGCAAACTCTTTGCATTTTTATACTTCTTAGTTATGTTTTATCTATTTGTCGGTTATTATGTTCAGTTGTCGTTTGGTTGGGTCAGTGGAGCGTAGAGTAAATGAATTTTACTTTTAAATCATATTACATATTTCGCTTTTATTTTCCAGTCCGATATGCACATTTAATTTTGGTCCTTCGAACCGGATTCAAAATGCCAAATTCCATTGAGTTCCGGCCAGCCATTTTAGAGTGAAAGAGTAACTAATGCACGCAACGCGATATTAGTAGAACTAGCAATACGCCCGGGCTCGTCTTTCGGAAATCGATGAAACCTTAATTTTACATTATTTGCGCAGTACAATGTCTACAGACAGCCACATACTGCACGCAAGTACATGCAATGTTCGTTGCAACACATATTCAACTCTGATCCCGAGACAGCGATTCCTCAAAGAACGTACCGCCGCGCAATAAACGCCGCTCTGCCCCGCATCACACCACAGTTTCTGTCTAGAAGGCACTGATCACCGACTGGTTGTACTTTCTTAATCTGTGACTGAACGACATTTTAGCCCAGCGACCCTTCCAGCGACCGCTCAAAAAGTCTTATATCTTAAAGTACCTACCTCCAAAAGAACTTACCATATATCCATAAATATGTCCTCCTTTAAATAGAAACGCTTGTAATAGGAACCTCGCTACCGCCAATACAGGTATCAACAGTGTGAAAATTATCTGTACACAAAATAGTCGCGAGGACCGAACATCCATGACCTCCGTGGCATATCTAGAAAAAAAAAAACATAAGTTTATAGGTTTTCTTCAAACATGCGCAATTCCTGTCAAATTCGCGACAAATTCGTAAGTCGACACCATCACAACGTTATATGAAAAGAGACTTAAGAAAATCGCCCGCCTGTTGCTTTTGTTCAAAAGATATACAGCCCTATGAGACGGACAAAAATACAGCGGAGCAATAGTGCCCGTACCGTAGATACCCGTTCCCGTTGGCACCCTAAAATTGTATCAGAAACGCATCTTTCGTCAGTAGAAGAAGAGCGAGTGGTTAAAATATTTTTTTCGCTGTAATGTGCTTTTTATGGTTCCGCATTCATTTGCTCATGGAAGTAAATGTTCGCGTCCAGAATAAATAAATAAATAAATATCATGGGACACTTGACACCAATTGACCTAGTCCCAAACTAAGCAAAGCTTGTACTATGGATACTAGGCAACGGATAAACATACTTATATAGATAAAGACATACTTAAATAGATATTAAACATCCAAGACCCGAGAACAAACATTCGTGTTATTCACACAAATCGAACCCGAATGGAAATGACTCCCAAATCCCAAATAGTTGGTGTCAAGCCGAGCTATTAGTTCAGAATCTAGGTGATAGTTATAATAGAGTGGATTACGGGCCCTACTTAACGTTATGAGGGCACATTTCGCAACATTAAAAAGAAGTCTATTATTAAGACTCCACTGGTACACTCGATCAATTTCATCTTGCAGCGACTTACAATCCGAAATATCCTGCACACCGTAAGTCAACTTCAGGTCATCGGCATAAAGCAAGCACGTAGCGCACTTGGGAACTGAAGCAAGATCATTGATCATAACTCCAAAGAGCAACGGGCCTAATATTGCCCTGGCTGACTCCAGATCGAGTACGGTCATTGATGAAAACATAATTATTGTAGACCCGGAGACGGTGACACAAAATATTAGATCATTTGTACCAGTATGGCGGTTCTTCAGGGGTCTAATTACGGAATGACAAAAAAAATGATGGTCATAACGCTGGTACCGGCGGCCCAATCGCGTGGGCGTCTATAACGTGTCGGATAAATAACGAGTGTCGAACGATTTGTTCCACAAAAATGCTTGTATTTTCGATAGTCGATAAAAAAAAAGACCATCATTTTTTTTGTCATTCCGTAATTAGACCCCTGAAGAACCGCCATACTGGTACAAATGATCTAATATTTTGTGCCACCATCTCCGGGTCTATTGTACAGTCACCAGCATTAATATCTGCCACAGCGGAGCGTGCAAAAATATCAGACACGTCCTTCCGGCCCTAGAAATAGAGTCGTATCAGATATTTATGCACGCTTGTTGTGTCAGATATTGGTGCTGGTGACTGTACAGTAGCCTATTAATAAACCAAAAATCATGGTTACTCGTACGATGTTTAACTACCGAGATATAGATTACTATTAAAACGTTAAAAATAAATGTTTAATATTTATCTTAAATGTTTAAAAGGCGCAATATAGCTTAGCAAGATACAAATAATATCATAGTTACCATTTTTGCTTATCTAGATATTGAGATGAGATGAAAACTGTGAAAAAAAACGTGCATGCGAATTTGGTTTCAGTTTAATTTTGCTATTAAGTGATCGCAGTTGGTCGAATTTAACTTGCAAGATTTGATTACAGAGAAACAGACAACGGGATAGGTGAAACTAAATAAAAGCTTGTAATAATAATATCTCTATAACGTTTCACTTTTGTGATTTTCACTCATAGTCAATATACCACAAATAGGAGTTATCAACCGTGCCCTCACACGACTAATATTTTAGCTCGACGTTTCGACCACATTACAGTGGCCGTGGTCACGAGTAGACTGGAGGCGTTCAAGTAATATGTACCTAACGCCATTTTCGGAGATTTTTGAGTCTCATGGTCATCATCAGATTGAGAGGCGATAACTCAAATCACTATAATAGGCAACCACGTTTTTCCAGTTTCATGGTAGTTTTCTTTTTAAATAAATTAAAAGTAAAAAATCATTTTTTGAAAAAAAGGTCTAAAAAAAAAAAAACTTCAGGTACCTAAACTAAACCCGTAAATTTACAATAATTTATTATGTTATAAAAGCTTGTCGCCAGATTTTCTTGTGTAGATACTCGTAAATACTTTTTTTTGTAAATCTCACGACAGGCTTAAAAATAAATTGTGTAATCCTACTAATATTATAAATGTGAAAGTTTGTGAGTGAGTGAGTATGTTTGTTACTTCTTCACGCTAAAACGGCTGAACGGATTTGGATGAAATTTGGCAAAAAGTTAGTTTATAACCTGGATTACAACATAGGATACTTTTTATCCCGATATTTCTACGGGATAGGGATAAAATCTTGAAATAACAACCGCTGGGCTTAGAGTCTTGAAATTTGGTATGTAGATAGCTGGACATCTGGAATAACACATAAGCTACTTTTTATCCCGATATTGCCACGGGATAAGGATAAAATCTTGAAATAACAACCGCTGGGCCTAGAGTCATGAAATCTGGTAAGTACATAGATAGCTGGACATCTGAAATAACACAGACTACTTTTTATCCCGATATTCCCACGGGATAGGGATAAAATCTCGAAATAACAACCGCTGGGTTTAGAGTCATGAAATTTGGCATGGTTGTTATAATATAACTTCAATGAAAACCACGATGTAATTTTAGGGAACTCCCACGAGAATTTAATCTCTGATTTACGCGTGCGAAGCCGCGGGTAAACGCTAGTCTTTGACCAACCATTTATTTTATATTTTTTTAAGTATTTCTGAATGATACTGGCAAAGGTATATTGTGTACTCATCAATTGTTAGTTTATGCTATGAGATAAACCACTATGTGAGTTGGATAACGTTCTCATATTGTAAACACATCCGCACGTAGTGCATAAAGTGCTCTGTGACATAACACAAGAGAAGATAAAACTGTAATTTATGAGGCTAGTAAGCCTGTAGTTATACGTATGTACACGTATGACACTTGCTTATAAATTTGTTAACACGTTGACTGCGGTACAAGTCAATTTTGACACGTATTAAACTTTCGCTTAGTGCGGCGTTAGAAAATTGGTTATCTCCGTCTTGTGCGGGAACAATTTGACATTGAAATCCTTTTGGCTAGAAAGAGTCAAGTATACACTTATGTATCTTTCTTTAAGTTCTACTCGATAGAATAATAAAACTTTACAAGACAAATTTGGCTAGTATCGCACTAGATTGAAAAAATAAATATTCAAGCAGTGCGGTGCTGGCTAAAAGAGTCTCGTAAGCTACCGCCTTGTATCGCACCACGGGAACAAGTCAGCGCAGGCTGGAAGTGATACAGACACGAATTTCTCCAGTGGTGGTGTAGTGGTATAGCACGTGGCACGGAATGCCGAGGACCTGGGTTCGATTCCCAGCGCTGGTCTTATTTTTCTGGTTTTTCTATGCATATATTTCAGTGTCCAGTGGTGGTGTAGTGGTATAGCCCGTGGCACGAAATGCCGAGGACTGGGTTCGATTCCCAGCCTTGGTCTTATTTTTCTGGTTTGTCTATACATCTATTTTTCAATTTGTATTTTTGATATGGGTTTTACAGGATGACCGTAAAAGTAACAAAAAAGTTAGGAATTGAAATAAAAAATACAAAAAAGATTCCAAATAACCAATCTTAACGTAAATGCATTTTTTGCTTAGATTGATATTTTTAAATTCGTAATATCTTTTGAGTGGAATGTCCGATTTGAATAATTCAAAAATAAATCTACAGGTATTGAAACCGTCTTGAATATTAAATTATTTATTTGGATAAGGATTACTACAAAGGTATGGATAACATGGTCTGATTTTAGTTGGCATTTCTGTCAACTTTTAAAATGTAAAAAAGTAGTTACAGTGACATAACTACAACAGTTGGACATATTATTATTATTATTATATGGCATTGTGAAGTTTTTTGTAGATAATGATATAAAGCCTTATTCATAAAAAGTTAGAGCCTCCTTGAAGGCTCCTTGAAGGCCCGATGCTAAAAAACATGATTCATAAACGTCTGTTAGCGCTAATCAGTCGATCAAGGCTCTGCTAAAGTTAGAGGACCGTAGACCCTCCTTTATCTCTCTGCTAAGTCACAAAATGGCCGCCACAAGTTTGAACAGCTGACTTTGACTAGCTCAAAAAACCATAGGTACCGAAGATATTTATAGTGAAGGCAGGGCTACGCAGATTTAAAAAAAAACAGGAAAATTATTTTCAGGAATTTGTATTTAAAAATCCTCTAAATTAGCAACAATAAATTAACAATAAATATGAAAAAAAATAAGGATGATTAACATAATTATGGCTTTTTGCACAACATAAACATGCGGATCGGAAATGGCGGGAAAACAAACATCTCGCTTTTTATTTTTTTCCTGGTAATTTGCTGTCACTGCTGTCAATTTTTTTTTTTAATTATCGATTAGGCCATTTTTTGTCTTTGATTTGTCAAGGTGGCCAACATAACGCGTCTAATCCGTCTATCAGCAGCTCAACAACTAGCAGACTGCTAGCAAGCGTTTATGAATCATACTTCTTGACAACCGTCTAACAAGCTTAATCAGTCTGCTAAGCAACAGACCGATCAAACCTCAATTAAGGATTTTTTATGAATAAGGCTGTTATTCTTTAATATTGTAGAACATTTTTTTATTCTATCATCAATAGTTTCCACAGCGCATGGGATGAAAGATGTTTTATGACAACTTTTTTTACACTTTGAGTTACTTTATTGAAGTTTTAAAACGGAACCCAATTGTTTTCTGGTAATAATTATAGTCTATGGCACTTTGGAATAATTTAGCATTATAATACTGAAAGAATTTTTAAAATCGGTCTAGTAGTTTTTGAGGTAATTCGTATCAAACATCCAAAAATACAAAAATTCAAATCTTTCCTCTTTATTGTATAAGTATAGATTACAAACACAAGATATAGTAAACTAAACAATATCTGTTACTTAAATAAATTGAAAATACAAACTGAAATATAGATGCACAGAAAAACCAGAAAAATAAGACCAACACTGGGAATCGAACCCAGGTCCTCGGTATTCCGTACCGCGTGCTATACTTAAATAACTTAAATATATAATATAGATGTCACTACTATGCATGAAACAACAGGGACAAACTACTCTCCGTTGTTTCTCAAGTGACAACAAACTAGTGGGTCACCTGATGTTCAAAAGAAATTATGAAATAAAAAAATGATAAATGAAAATTAAATCATGCAGATCACCGTAGTTATTGTTGTGGATAGTGTGAAACTTCTTACCTAGCATTGGATAATACCACATGTATATCTGATAAATTTAGTCAATTTCAAATTTTTATTCCAAAATAAATGGAATAAAATCCTACTAATCCTACTAATATTACAAATGTGAAAGTTTGTGAGTGAGTGAGTGAGTATGTGAGTGAGTGAGTGAGTATGTGAGTGAGTGAGTGAGTATGTTTGTTACTTCTTCACGCTGAAACGGCTGGACGGATTTGGATGAAATTTGGCGAAAAGTTAGTTTATAACCTGGATTAAAACATAGGAATTTTGGTATGTAGGTAGCTGGGCCTCTGGAATAACACACAGGCTAATTTTAATCCCGATATTCCCACGAGATAGGGATAAAATCTTGAAATAATAATCGCTGGGCTTAGAGTCATGAAATTTGGTATGTAGGTAGCTAGACGTCTGGAATAAGACATAAGCGACTTTTTGACCCGATATTCCCACGGGATACCTAGGGATAAAATCTCGAAATAACAACCACTGGGCTTAGAGCCATGAAATTTAGTATGTAGGTAGCTGGACCTCTGGAATAACACATAATCTATTTTATACCCCGATATTCCCACGGGATAGGGATAAAATCTTGAAATATTAACCGCTGAGCTTAGAGTCATGAAATTTGGTATGTAGGAAGCTGGATGTCTAGAAAAACACATAGACGACTTTTTGACCCGATACTACCACGGGATACCTAGGAATAAAATGTCGAAATAACAACCGCTAGGCTTAGAGGCATGAAATTTGGATGTAGGTAGCCGTATGTCTGGAATAACACATAAGTACGCTACTTTTTATCCCGATATTCCCACGGTATAGTTTTGTAACTAAGGGACCCCATACATCCCTGTATTATTATTAATATTATTTCGTACTTTTTTCTTTAATTGTATACTGTAGTTTTTAAGTATTTTATTTGTAATTATTTTATTTTGAAAAAATGTCTTTCTGCCAAGTTTCTTGCGGCGCATTCTTCTTGGCAATGATGGTCTTTACGAAAGCGCTGGTAGTATAAAAAATGACGTGTAAAAGTGCCCATTGCGGCCTATTTACTGAATAAATGATTTGAATTTGAATTTTGCATTTGAATTTGGATAGGGAAAAATTTTGAAACTTCAGCACTGGGTTTAGAGTCTTGAATTTTGTACAGTTATTCACAACACAACCTCAATGAAGACCACGATATAAATTTTGGAAATTTCCAGGGGAATTTTGTAAAATCCCGAAAATTTAAATTGCAGCTACCACACCAAATAGTTTACGCGTGCGAAGCCGCGGGTAAAAGCTAGTTTAATATAATGTTAAACCATTCCCTGTACAACTACACATCTGCAGATACCTATGGTATTTGCTTTAAAATAATGAAGCTCTATGTAACATCATCACTGTAATATATCATCAGACACACCAGTGATCATACTTTTACCAGCATTTTCGGTGCAGTGCTAGGGTTGTCAGAGGTGCCCAATATTAAATTGTTTGAACCAAGAATCAAATAAAATCAAAAATAAAAATAAAATAGCCTATTAAACAAATTGGAAATACAGAAAATATTCTTAGAACATGTAAAGAATGAATTTTTGACTGAAATCCAGGATGCTGACGTGTTTGCCGATGGTTGGGGAGCACTTTTATCTAAAATAATGTTATTTTTAGCATAGTATTAAGTATTAACGAGCTAGGTGTTTTGGTGCAAACTGTAAGCCTGACGTTGTATTGAATAAATAAATAAAAAAAATAAAGCCCAACCCAATATGCATAATGACATGAAGGGTAAATTTACTAAGTATAAGAAAATGGAACACAGTTGCAATAATTCCTATCTCAGGTTATAGTTCATATTTATGATTAGGAATTGATATACTAACTAGAGCCGTGGTGGCCTAGTGGTTTGACCTATCGCCTCTCAAACAGAGGGTCGTGGGTTCAAACCCCGGCTCGCACCTCTTGAGTTTTTCGAAATTCATGTGCGGAATTACATTTGAAATTTGCCACGAGCTATGCGGTGAAGGAAAACATCGTGAGGAAACCTGCACAAACCTGCGAAGCAATTCAATGGTGCGTGTGAAGTTCCCAATCCGCACTGGGCCCGCGTGGGAACTATGGCCCAAGCCCTCTTGTTCTGAGAGGAGGCCTGTGCCCAGCAGTGGGACGTATATAGGCTGGGATGATGATGATGATACTAACTATATA
Organism: Choristoneura fumiferana; assembly: GCF_025370935.1. Taxonomy (NCBI): domain Eukaryota; kingdom Metazoa; phylum Arthropoda; class Insecta; order Lepidoptera; family Tortricidae; genus Choristoneura; species Choristoneura fumiferana. Next base: position 13,459,588 of record NC_133488.1, on the reverse strand, counting down.
TTAGCATAGACAGTATAATGCGTAGGTAATGGCAGTGCATAAATATAGAAGTCAGTTTGTTTCTTCACTGACATCCCATCAAGTGCTAAGAACAGTTAATGCGTTGATTTTGTGTGCGAAAATAAGCAATAATTATTAACTGATTAAACACAATGGAGAGACTGGGTTACAATAAATTTTATACACAATTAGGTATAATAACTGATTAAGTAAAAAAACTGTGTTTCATTTTCAATGACAACATAATATTACATAGTTTTAAACATCAATCATATTATACACGTCAACAACCCTAGGTCGCTGTTGTGTGTCACTTGACGTCATCGCACCAAAAATGCTAGAAAAAGTATGTATTATACTGTATGTGAATTGTCATCTTGTCTATACAAATAAAAGATTAACGTTACTGAGAATAACTGACTGACAGACAACACAAAGTAGGTATACCTAGTGGCATCCATGAAGACGCATGATTTTCACAAAATTAGACATTAATGACATTGTAATAAGAGCCACGGCACACATCATGGTGAATGACTCTACCTATACACACTGTAACTAGACTTTAAAAGACAGAACTTTGGCAGACATACTTTTTGATTGAAGGTCATAGAGGTGCACTAAGAAGGGATTTTTCAAAATTCCAATAAGATAAGGAATTAAAGGGATTCATATTTTTGTTGCTAAATGTTAACTAACAAATGCTTTGTCCCTTTCTAACAAATACAAATGTCGAAGTGACAGATAAGGACAAACGAATTTTAGCGGCATTTTAACTAAAATAGGTTTGATTGTCGTTTATGAATAAGGGGGTAATAAAACTTAACAAGCCTATGTTAACTAACAAATGCTTTGTCCCTTTCTAACAAATACAAATGTCGAAGTGACAGATAAACACAAACGAATTTTAGCGGCATTTTAACTAAAATAGGTTTGATTGTTGTTTATGAATAAGGGGGTTAGTTTTTTTTGTGTCTTGAGATTATTGGTTGTTTAATTATAGATTACTGTTAACTACTTTACTATAATCCATTTCACTACTAACACTAACAAAGTCATGGGTAAAAGCTAGTTAAATGCAATATTTATTAAATTTCAAGTCAATGCAGTTACTATAAGTGGTTGAATAGAGGTTTTTAAATCTTGAAACAAAAACTTATCTATGCATTCAAATATTGAATGTTTAACAAAAGCTTGCAAACAAAATAAAATAACACAGAGCTGTTATTACATTTCAGGCTAATACAGCATATATTCAAAACCAAATTTAGGCTCACTCACCTCTTATACATAATCACTTGCGCCAGGCCAAAAACAAGAAGGAATCCTCCTATAAAGGCAGCCGATGCAGTTTCCATAAAACATTGAGATATCCCATGGTCCACCCATATTTCTCCCAACGTGACATTTGGAGGACAATACTCCATCCTGGACCTGCATAAAAAATTTATAATACAAATTTAAATAATTTATTGAATCAGGCGTTACTTTGCGGAGGTCCATATCAATGAACTAAAAGAATTTCCTTGCTCACCCGCGACCTTACGAAATGTGATGTCCACTGGTTATTAATAGATCACTCCAATAATAAAAACCAAACTTTGAGAGTAGATACGATCCGGCTCAAGCAGACGCTCACTCGCCACCGATGACAGGTCGGAAGTGCGAAGGGAGCGCCACCGTTGCCAGCGCACCACATTTAATAATTGAATCTGTACATCACATCTCGTAAGGTCGCGGGTGAGCAAGGAAATTCTTTTAGTTCATTAATACAAATTTAATTCAAAATGTGACTTAAGTTTATTTAGTAGTCTGTAAAAAAGCATGGCTTGAGTTATTTACTCCAAATACTTCTTTAATCAAGATAATAGTTTAATTAACATGCTATTTTCCTTGTATTGTAATGTTAGAATATTATTATATGAGCAGAAAAATATTTACACAAATGCGGAATAAAGCAAAATTTCTGTAACTACTATTCAAATGGAGCATTGTTTCAAAACATTCAACTTACATCAATAATTGAATGCCGGTCCAAATACCGCGTGTCACGCTCTTATATCCTAATGGAATAAAAATACTTAATCACGATTTCATTACGCATTCGAAGCGATGGAAACTGAAAATCGAATCATTCCGATCCGAAAGAAATGATAAATAAAGTGACATTGACATTGACAATAAGTTGACAGTGACATTTAACTTTTTTTAATATTGGCATTGCACTCGACACACTGTTAAAAACGATGAAATGAAATGAAATTCATTTATTTGACATTATAAGTAGTGTCGGTCGCCGCTTAAATAAAATGACCGAATGAAATCGCCACTTCAACGAACGAATGAATGAACGATTTTATTTTTAGACGTTGGGCCATTGGGCGATACACGACTGGACTGGAACTGAGGGAGGAATGAATGATTACGATGGTAATGATGGTATCGTGCGTGTCAGTTGCGAGATGACGGGCGGGTGATGGCGAATTTATTAATTGTCGTGATTCTAATTTTCTATCATAAATCGACATAGATATTGCGAATGTGTAACACAAATTGGCTAGAACATTTGACGTGCAATCACAAGAGTGACGTATATTGTCTCGGTCTTCTAAATAAATAACAAAAATGTAAATGACCAGCATGTGTCACCATTCATCAACAAATGTTCTAATGAAAGACTGTGCAGTGGTCATGTGTAGAAGGTTATGACTGTCGTCTGGGAGTCGAGTAATTGGGCAGTGTTTGTGTTGTGAGGTGTTGTTTAGTGTTTGCCGAGTGAAGGTGATAAATCCACTCTCAAGATGGCGGACCTCGAAGCAGTACTGGCCGACGTCAGCTATTTGATGGCTATGGAAAAGTCTAAATGCACTCCAGCAGCCCGAGCTAGCAAAAAAATTGTTTTGCCAGATCCAAGGTAATAGCTCAGTTCCTCCCTACACGGTGGGCGCACGGAATAGTTGTATGTTTACATGTCGTCGCTGTATGACTATCATCTGGATCATTGTTTACAAAAAAAATGTTTGGTATATATTTGAAACCTATTCTGAAAACAACTGAGAATTTGTTGCTAAGAGTCAAGTATTAGTTTAGGATAAGGTACCTCACAGTGGAAGGGTTGCTTATTAGTCAGTCAGACCCTAGTTTATGGATTCAGGTTACACATGACTTCATTGTATTTTTTACACCTAGTGTTATCGAAAAAAAAAAACCTCAGCTCTTGCTTTTACCAACATATTTCCATTGAAATTTTAGTCACCAGCAAAGAGTGTCTAATAACAGCAATAAGCTAATGAGGCATCTGCATGATAAACTTTATTCCCAGACATTATTTCGAAGGTTGACTGGTAGAGATCCCTTAAAGGGATAAGTCCGCCTATGTACAAGTATCTCAAAGTTAGGGAATTCAAAACTGGTTTTTGATGTATGGAGAAAAACCGAGAACCGGTCTGTCAATTGTATTTTGTTTATTTTCTTTTGTACAATAAAGAGTCTACATACATACAGTTGTGGTCATATAATTAAGAACGATTTTTTATAGAGAAGATTTTTTCAAACTGACAAGTGTTACTAACTGCATGTATATTTTTGTACTTCTCTCGGTATCGTAAAACAATTCCGTACTAGCGGTAAATTCATTTATACATATCTTCTTCTTCTTCTTCTTGCCCCCTCCCATTTCAACTGGGGTCGGGCCTCCTTGTACGTCGGCGCCAGGACGCTCTGTCCTGGGTTGTCGTTGGTGAGATATTCAGGGCTTTCAGGTCCCTCTCAACATTAGTCCACCATGTAGACGGCGGTCTTCCTTTACCACGGGGTTTAGTAGGGATGTTTAGCGCTATCTTAACGGAGTAGCTCTCATCTCTTCTTTTTATGTGGCCGTACCAGCGAAGTCGACTTTCTTTAAGTTTCTCTGCGACTGGGGCCACTTTAAATGATCCCCTGACGTGCTCGTTGCGGACTTTATCTAAACGCGTCACGCCGCCCGCCCAGCGCAACATTTTCATTTCGGCTGTGTGCAACTTTTGTTCGTGCTTTTTGAGGGTGGTCCAACACTCTGCTCCATAAGTCATTGCGGGTCTGACAGCAGTTTTGTAAATTTTGCCTTTAGTTTTTATTGGCATTTTGTTATCGCAGAGGACGCCAGATAGGGATCGCCATTTCAGCCAGGCTGTGTTTACTCGATGATTCACGTCTTCTTCTATGTGCGCATCTGTCGTAAGCATGGATCCCAGATATTTAAAGCGGGAGACCTTGGGTAGTGCTGTGGAGTCAATAAGTATGTCACATCCCATTTCCTCAGAGCCCCCAAAGTCACATTCCATGAATTCTGTTTTGGTACGACTAACTCGCAGGCCGTGCCGTTCAAGCTCCCTCAGCCATGTGTTGAAAGTATTTTGTAGCTCTGATGCCTTCTTCGCAACAAGCACGATGTCATCCGCATACAACATGCACCATGGGATTTCCGCTTGTATGTTCTTCGTGATATGGTCCATAGTAAGGTTAAAAAGTAGTGGACTTATTGTTGAACCTTGGTGTACTCCTACACGGACACAGAACGGGTCGCTAATCCCTGCTGGGCTCTTTATCTGCGTGCTGACGTCACCGTACATATCTTGAATTAGAGTGATGTATGCCTCTGGGATCTCTTGTGCGCGTAACGCTTGCCAAACCAGCTCTCTCGGGACTCTGTCAAACGCCTTTTCTAGGTCGATAAAAACAAGGTAGAGGTTTTCTTTATTAACCCTGTGCTTTTCCATGAGTATTCTGATTGTTTGTATAGCCTCTATTGTTGACCTCCCGGTAGTAAACCCGAACTGGTTCGCCGTGGGTTTTGTTAATGCGGTTAGCCGTGCGCCAATTACTCTTTCCCATAATTTGAGGGTGTGTGACATAAGTTTTATACCCCTGTAATTGTTGCATTGGGCAACATCACCCTTATTCTTAAACAAAGGACACAAATAGCTTAGGCGCCACGACGCTGGTATTTTCCCTTCAAAAGCTATTTTATTAAATAATGATGTCAACCAGGGTAAGGCGTCTTCCCCCAAGAGTTTCCAGATGTCGACCGGTACGTTATCCGGACCAAGGGCTTTGTTATGTTCCATTTTCCTTATTGCTACTTTAATTTCCATTGGATGTATGCATTCAAGCGGCCCTGCAATAGATGGTAATGTAATCTGATTTTCACTTGGGAACTCCTCATTCAACAGTTGCTCATAATACTCCTTCCACCTATAATTAATCGCGTCATTGGAGGTAAGTAATTTCCCGTGACTATCTTTAATGTATTTGTTAAACTTCGTGTCTAACGTAGCTCTATAACGCTGTTTAGCGACCTTGAATACTTGATTTTCGTTAGTGGCATTTTCCAATCTATCATAGAAGTCTTGTCTCGATATTGCTCTTGCTTGTGCCACGGATGATTTGGCTAGTACTTTGAGTGTTTTATATTCTGCGCGGTCGTCTTCCAGTTTCGATTTCTGCCATAACTTAAAAGCTTCTCTTTTTGCCTTGATGATTTGTTTAATCTCATCGTTCCACCATGTTGGATCTTTGGCGGTGGGAGGCCCTCCTTTTGAGACACCGAGAGTTAGTCTTGCTTGTTTATGACATACATCTTCAAAGTCTTGCCACATCTTGTCCGTCGTTTTATCTCTGCCCAGATCTTCTGTTAGGTATGATTTGATTATGTTTATGAATTGGATGCCTTTGTCACCATGAAGTTCTTTCCATTTTATTCGCTCTGTGTTATCTCTGCGTATTCTAATAGGTTTAGGAAGGTTGACAACTGCGACTAGTAGCCTGTGTTGGGACGTGATGGCCTCCCCCCGGTATGACCTTGCAGTCTTTATAGTTCTTGAACCAGGAGATATTTGTAATGATATAATCTATTTGTGTTTCTGACTTTGCGCTCTTATATGTAATGAGATGTTCCTCGTTTTTCCTAAATTGTGTATTTACTATTTTAAAATTGTATTTTGAGGCGAAATTTAGAATATCCAGCCCTTCCCGATTTCTTCTTCCAAGACCGTAACCACCGTGAGTGTTTGGAAATGCTTCGTTACTGGCTCCCACATGTCCATTCAAATCTGCGCCGATGTGTATGCATTCTTCCGCTGGAATGCTTTGCAGCATTTCATCGAAATCCTCCCAGAAAGCTTCCTTTTCCAGCGCCGGGCACCCGACTTGTGGTGCGTACGCCGAAACGATGTTGAGGATCGGTTGGTCGTCCATTGCCAGTTTGATTGCGATTAATCGGTCACTCTTCCTCTCGACGCCTACGATTCTGTGTTTCAAATTTTGATCCAGGATTATACCTACCCCATTACGTTTTGTATCTACCCCGTGGTAAACTAGTTGAAATCCGTGGCCAATTTCCCGAGACTTAGACCCTTTCCATTTAGTCTCCTGAATACAACATATATTTATATTTCTATTATGTAGTATTTGACTTAGCTCCGCACTGCGTCCAGTCATGGTTCCCAAATTCCATGTCCCTAATCTAAGCTTATTACTAAGTGCTGGCTGCGAACGGTGGTTCTTGTCACCGTCGCCTCGGGGGTACGCCCTAGCATTCGAATCACATTTATCTTCAGTCGCCATATTCGCATTCGAAACACCAACGTCGCTTAAGGGGGACGCCCTAGCCTTTATATATCTATTATATGGATGTGCTGTCATTATTCGTACAAGGAGATGATGTTTTGGCTGTGTTTTACGGCCGGTTGCCACCTGACGCCAAGGCCTTCATCTTCTCAAGATGTGGGCGCCGCCGTTGACCCATTTGGGTTCATCCGCCGCCATCCCTTCTGTGAGTGCCAGCCCACACTCACAGCACTGTTCTGACCTTACCCCGGATATGTCAGGGCCGCTCAAGAACAGGGGTTTGATAACGAAGTAACCTTCTCCGGCCTGTTGGTCCGCGGAAGCTATTTTATTTCACTTCTACCCCTCTCCCACCATTTTCACGGCTGGAGATGGGCGTTCCCCCATCCGCCACCTGGGGACGCGTCCTGTAGGGTGAGGCTCCCCCAGGAAAAATTCATTTATACATATAATTGGCTAAAAAATAAATATATAAACTTTATACATTACATCTAAACCTAGTATTACTACTTACTGGCTGGTCATATAATTAAGAACGCTGAATAGTTTATTTTTTATTCAAATTTATATAGAGAACGGACGGCCGCTTTGTGGTTTTAGGTTATTATTCGAATAATTTTGGCGCCATTTAGTGCCGTAAAAGTCTTAAAGGCGATTGCTTCATATAAAAACAATGGGGAAAAATAAAAGTTGTGATAAATCTACAAGAGAAGTAATACTAAAACTTCGCGACAAGAATTGGTCGTATAAACACATAGCCGATCATCTGCAATGTTCAAAAACTATGGTTTTCCACGCCATAAAGCATTTTGCCACGTATCAAACTACTTCAAATGTTCCGCGTGTACCTAGACAAAGAAAGTCATCTCGTCGAGATGATCGAAATATCGTTCGTTTGGCAAAACAAAATCCTTTTAAAGGGTCTAATACCGTCTAATGAGTTAAGAAAAAATATTTTGGCGAAAACAACCCTTCAGCAATCTCGGCACGCATTATTCGAAGGCGTTTGGTAGAAGAAAAGTTGCACGGAAGGATAGCAAGGAAGGTGCCTATGTTGAAACGGTGTCATAGGCAAGCCCGGCTTGCATTTGCAAGAAGATATGAAAACTGGACAGTCAGACAGTGGAAAAACGTTATTTTTTCTGACGAGACAAAAATAAATAGGGTATGTTCTGATGGCAAACGATATGTAAGACGGCTTCCAAATAAAGCATTCGACCCAAAGTACACAAAAGTGACTTTAAAGCATGGCGGGAGAAATGTAAAAATTTGGGGATGTTTTTCTGGACATGGTGTTGGACCTGTTAGGCTGATAGAAGGAAACATGGATCAATTTCAATACAAAAACATACTGGAAGAAACGTTACCATATGTTGAAGGCGTGCTTCCGGTTATTTGGACATTCCAGCATGACAATGATCCCAAGCATACTGCACGTACCGTTAAGGAATTCCTCACATCGCAATCAGTTTCTGTCTTAGATTGGCCAGCCAACAGCCCCGATCTTAACTCAATAGAGCATCTTTGGTGCGAAGTCAAGAAAAAGGTTTCAAATCGACAGTGTGGCAATTTAAGAGAACTGTATGACGTATTCTTAGAAGAATGGAACTCTATCTCTCTTGCGAAATGTCAAAAATTGATAGATTCAGTGCCTCGCCGGTGTAAGGCAGTAATAAAAAGCCGTGGACATGCTACTAACTATTAATTTTAGTTAAAATGTATTAAATTGCTTTTTTTTATGTACAAACTTCACGTTAGTGTGATTTAGTTAATCTAAGTTTCAAATAAAAAAACTTTCGAGCAGTTCAATAAATCGTTCTTAATTATTTGTCCAGCTTCATTACTATTTTAATTTGTTACTAAAGAGAATAAAAACAAAATTTGTAAAAAAATGTCAGCAATTTTATTATTTATTCTTAATCCCGTTTGCTCTATTCATGAGGCTATTTCATAACGTAACTAGTTACTTCTAAGAAGGAACCACGACTACACATGACATGATTTAGTTAAAAATAATCTGGAACTTCAAATCGTTCTTAATTACATGACCACCACTGTATATACATACACCAGGTCAATTCAATACCTACTTTAGAAGACAACTTTTATGTTTGCTATTATCAATGTCACATTTTTTTAAATTAAAAAGTAAAAAAAATCAAGGAAAAAGTAGGTAACAGCCAAGCAGTTCATTCAGCATGAGTCAACCCATCCCATGCATGACGTGTGTATTATACTGGTTTGATGTGTACCTGATTTATTTTATCTGGTCCAAATTTTTGAGCCCAATTACATTCACTTTTATATGAGTAATGAATTTCACAAACACTGAATGTTTGCTGTCTCCTTAAAAATATAGGTCATTGACCCCAAAGGATACTTTATCTTGCATGAATCCTTTTTTTTTAAATAAAGGGCTATTTAAAATATTGTTTTTTTGTGATGAGGGACCTCTTGTATTGTACACCCATAAGATGCATAAAAGAGAAATTGGCTAGATAAATGTAAATAAACATAATGACTCAAAGGCAGTTACTTATAAACAATGAGTCTTATGGGGCAATTTATTCATACAATACCAATAAAACACCAGAGATATGAGTGCAACAGAAAATTGCTAGTTGAAACTTGTTCTAAGCAAACAATTAATATTATAATTTATATGCAAACAATCTCTTTGATAGCACCTTTGCTGTGTTATCAGAAATTAGGTGATCTACCTATTGTACATAATATCTTCATTATTAATACCTTTACAACCAACTTTAAAGGAAGGAGGTTCTAAATTCAACTGTATGTTTTTAGGGTTCCGGAGCCAAAATGGCAAAAACGGAACCCTCATAGTTTCGTCTAGTCCGTCTGTTTGTCTGTCTGTCCGTCCGTATGTCACAGGCATTTTACTCGAAAACTACAAGATGTATATCAATGACATTTGGAGTATGGATGTCTTGTCAAAGCTGCTATTTAGTTTTGTAGTTGAATTACAAAAATAAATATTTGTGGGGGGGGCACTCCATACACACGTAACAGTAATAGAAAAAAAAATTATTTTCGCATCAACGTGTGGCACGTACTTTGATAGCTCTTTTGAAAAGATAGTAAGGTTTCTCAAAAACTTTTTTGATTAAGTAAAGATTTCCGGAAATAATCGCTCCCAAAGTAGCAAACATTTTGGTCCCCCCCCTCTATCTTGTAAACCGTAAGTCCAAAAAATATGGAAAGGTAACGCTTAATAAATACTTTCAACGAAAATTGGTTTCAATATGATCGGATATACTGTTTTTGAGTTATTGCCGAAAAACTGCGCCTCTCAACAAAAGGATGTCGTAAGTGCCGTGAAGATACTATAATTATTTTAATTGTGTTATAACGCACATAATATTACTTGTTTTTTTTTCGTAATGGCTACGGAACCCTATCTTGGGCGTGTCCGACACGCTCTTGGCCGTTTTTTTAATTGCTGGAAATGGTAATAATTTAGGGGGAAAAATGTAAAAAATGTAAACATCACCACACATTTTGCAAGATAAAAGGCAGATTTTATTTAAATCTTATAGTTTTGATCCTTTTTAACTGACTTCAATAAAATGATTGTTACCTAAGGACTCTGTCATTTAAAAACTGACTAGCTTTAGCCTGCCACTTTGCCCGCGTGAAATTCGGTTATTGAAAGAAAGAAAGAAAATAATTTATTTATAACAGCAATGACACATAATTAGTAAAAATAACAATAAGAAAATATTGCGCGCTCTTCCCTCAGAAACTGTGCATTTTTCCAGGATAAAAAGTAGCCTTTGTCACTCTCGGGGCCCATAAACTATCTCTATGCCAAAAATCATGTTGATCCGTTGCTTTGTTTCGACGTGAAAGACGCACAAACATACAAACAAAATTATAAGTATGTATAAGATTATTTTTCTTCGTTGGAATGAGAATGCTTCCAATCAGGTCCATCAAGTCAGGATCTGATGTGTAGATCCTAGGGAAATTTAGAGTTCTTTAAATTTTGTAGGAACACCAATAGTGATTTGGATTTAGTTTAGTAGTATTCATGCCTCTGCTCATAGAAATCACCATTTGGTAAAGTGGAACTGATGAGGAAGACTGCAATTAGCCACTGGAACTACTCAGTATTTCATGGGTTGAGATTTTATTTATGTTAACACAGTTGCTAAACAATTTATGCTGGTTGCAATGCATTATATGGTTTAATTGAACAGATGGTGCAGCACTGAGAGAACTCAACAATTAACATCTCTTCATTGAAAAAATCAATCTTTTGCAAAAGGTGATGAGCAAGTGACATTAAGCTATTATAACAGATATTAGTTTCACTGAAGTGAGAAAAAGAAATTGTAACAAATAATTTAACAAACTCCAAAAAACCATGGAAAATATTTTCTACCAGTTTGAAGTTGGTGCCTCACCATGAACCAGCAAGAGTAGACTCATAGTCATCTACCTTACCTACAAGCCAACAAACCTATCTATTATGCTTCTATCACTCCTGCTGAGCCTGCTGAGGGTACTAACTTCAAACTGGTAGCAAATTATTTTCATAGTTTTTTTGAGTCAGTAATTTTGTCCGAAGCTGCAAAACCTCTTTTCCAAAAAAATATTCAATGAATCCTCATTTCCTAGGACTGGCAGGTATTTCACTGAAATGTTTTTGTTTACTGTTAGCATAAGCAATCTGATAATGATCAATCAATCCTACTCTAACTTAATTTTTTCCTTATTATGATTAGTACAAAGGTATTCAAAACATTCTGGTAAAAACAATTTCATCAGAAATAGGTTTGGTATTCTTGTAGATACTAAAGGGTTGCAGCAAAAATTATTTTGAGAATACAATACTTTGTTAAAAAAAATACTTCATTGGAGGAATGGTAATTTATAGGCAAAGGCAAGATATACATTAATTAATTACTGTGATTAGTATTTACCTAATATTGTGATATTAGATAAATATCAATACATGAATTTGATCGTCTAGTCTAGTATATTGATGGATGAACAACATTATTAATAACTAGCTTTTACCCGCGGCTTCGCACGCGTAAACTATTCGGTCTGGTAGTTGCAATTGAAATTTTCGGGATTTTACAAAATTCCCCTGGAAATTTCCAAAATTTATATCGTGGTCTTCATTGAGGTTGTGTTGTGAATAACTGTACAAAATTCAAGACTAAACCCAGTGCTAAAATTTCAAAAATTTTCCCTATCCAAATTCAAATTCATATCATTTATTCAGTAAATAGGCCGCAATGGGCACTTTTACACGTAATTTTTTTAAATACCAGCACTTTCGGAAAGACCATCATTGCCAAGAAGAATGCGCCGCAAGAAGCTTGGCAGAAAGTCATTTTTTCAAAATAAAATAAGTACAAATAAAATACTTAAAAACTACAGTAAGTATACAATTAAAGAAAAAATTACAAAATAATAATAACAATAATACACGGATGTATGGGGTATAGGGATAGTTACAAAACTATCCCGTGGAAATATCGGGATAAAAAGTAGCCTATGTGTTATTCCAGAGGTCCAGCTACCTACATACCAAATTTCATGGCTCTAAGCCCAGTGGTTGTTATTTCGAGATTTTATCCCTAGTTATCCCGTGGGAATATCGGGTCAAAAAGTCACTTAAGTGTTATTCCAGATGTCCAGTTACCTACATACCAAATTTCATGACTCGGTTATTATTTCGAGATTTTATCCCTATCCCGTGGGAATATCGGAATAAAAAGTAGTCTATGTGTTATTCCAGAGGTCCAGCTACCTACATACCAAATTTCATGGCTCTAAGCCCAGTGGTTGTTATTTCGAGATTTTATCCCTAGTTATCCCGTAGGAATATCGGGTCAAAAAGTCACTTAAGTGTTATTCCAGATGTTCAGTTACCTACATACCAAATTTCATGACTCTAAGCCCAGCGGTTATTATTTCGAGATTTTATCCCTATCCCGTGGGAATATCGGAATAAATAGTAGCCTATGTGTTATTTCAGAGGTTCAGCTACCTACACACTAAATTTCATGGCTCTAAGCCCAGCGGTTATTTCAAGATTTTATCCCTAGGTATCCCGTGGGAATATCGAGTCAAAAAGTTGCCTATGTGTTATTTCAGACATCCAACTACCTACATACCAAATTTCATGACTCTAAACCCAGCGGTTGTTATTTCGAGATTTTATCCCTATCCCGTGGGAATATCGGAATAAAAAGTAGCCTATGTGTTATTCCAGAGGTCCAGCTACCTACATACGAAATTTCATGGCTCAAAGCCCAGCGGTTGTTATTTCAAGATTTTATCCCTAGGTATCCCGTGGGAATATCGGGTCAAAAAGTCACCTATGTTTTATTCCAGACGTCCAACTACCTACATACTAAATTTCATGACTCTAAGCCTAGCGGTTGTTATTTCGAGATTTTATCCCTATCCCGTGGAATATCGGGATAAAAAGTATCCTATGTTTTAATCCAGGTTATAAACTAACTTTCCGCCAAATTTCATCCAAATCCGTCCAGCCGTTTAAGCGTGAAAAAGTAACAAACATACTCACTCACTCACTCACAAACTTTCACATTTATAATATTAAGTAGGATTGGGTTGGGACTTTTGGATGCTTACCGTGGTTCTACAATCAATGGAGTTGTCATTGTTATTGTAAAATTTTTGAAGTTAAAGTCAGTCTAAAAATAAAACGATATATTAGATACTATGATAATGTTGTTACATCGTAAAATAAACACATTATAATATAGTGCAATTAAATTATCATAATCCTACTAATATTATAAATGTGAAAGTTTGTGAGTGAGTGAGTATGTTTGTTACTTCTTCACGCTGAAACGGCTAGACGGATTTGGATGAAATTTGGCGAAAAGTTAGTTTGTAATCTGGATTAAAACATAGAATACTTTTTATCCCGATATTCCCACGGGATAGGGATAAAATATCGAAATAACAATCGCTGGGCTTAGAGTCATGAAATTTGGTATGTAGGTAGTTGGACGTCTGGAATAACATATAGGCAACTTTTTGACCCGATATTCCCACGGGATACCTAGGGATAAAATCTCGAAATAACAACCGCTGGGCTTTGAGCCACGAAATTTGGTATGTAGGTAGCTGGACCTCTGGAATAACACATAGGCTACTTTTTATCCCGATATTCCCACGGGATAGGGATAAAATCTCTAAATAATAACCGCTGGGCTTAGAGTCATGAAATTTGGTATGTAGGTAGCTGGACGTCTGGAATAACACATAAGCGACTTTTTGACCCGATATTCCCACGGGATACCTAGGGATAAAATCTCGAAATAACAACCACTGGGCTTAGAGCCATGAAATTTGGTATGTAGGTAGCTGGACCTCTGGAATAACACATAGGCTATTTTTTACCCTGATATTCCCACGAGATACCTAGGTATATAATGTCGAAATAACAACCACTGGGCTTAGAGCCATGAAATTTGGTATGTAGGTGGCCGGACGTCTGGAATAACACATACACTTTTTTTTATCCCGATATTCCCACGGGATAGTTTTGTAACTAAGGGACCCCATACATCCCTGTATTATTATTATTATTATTTTGTATTTTTTTCTTAAATTGTATACTTACTGTAGTTTTTAAGTATTTTATTTGTAATTATTTTATTTTGAAAAATGACTTTCTGCCAAGGTTCTTGCGGCGCATTCTTCTTGGCAATGATGGTCTTTCCGAAAGCGCTGGCCTATTTACTGAATAAATGATTTGAATTTGAATTTGGATAGGGAATTTTTTTTGAAATTTCAGCACTGGGTTTAGAGACTTGAATTTTGCACAGTTGTTCACAACACAACCTCAATGAAGACCACAATATAAATTTTGTGAAATTTCCTGGGAAATTTTGTAAAATCCCGAAAATTTCAATTGCAACACCAGACCGAATAATTTACGCGTGTGAAGCCGCGGGTAAAAGCTAGTTTTTTTATAATTATAGTGGCCGCAGCACACAGGTGACGCGATACATATACGATTTATCTAAATTATGCATCCTCTTTGATATTAGTGTTGTGACAGACTACTGACAACTTTTTCATAACTTAATATTTAAAAAAATTGAGTAAGGTTGTCACTTTTGATAAAGGATGTTATCATTACTTTTGATATAATTAAACTACATCATTTTAATATTTATGACTTGCGAAACTCATAAGTACCACAGAGTATTGTATTGGATATATTTTTTTGATCAATTTACAACTCATAACCCATACCCAAACCCATAACCGTAACTGTCCATGCTGGCTACCTTCTTTTTTTTATTCGACTGGATGGCAAACGAGCAAGTGGGTCTCCTGATGGTAAGAGATCACCACCGCCCATAAACATCTGCAACACCAGGGGTATTGCAGATGCGTTGCCAACCTAGAGGCCTAAGATGGGATACCTCAAAAGCCAGTAATTTCACCGGCTGTCTTACTCTCCACGCCAAAACACAACAGTGCAAGCACTGCTGCTTGACGGCAGGATTAGCGAGCAAGATGGTGGTAGCAATCCGGGCGGACCTTGCACAAGGTCCTACCACCTGCAAAAACATAAGTGTGTTTTTAGTGTATATACAAATAACAATTTGTATTATATGGTGTTAAATGTGTATGAAAATAAAATGTTAAATATTATATAAATTTTTCGAAAATTGAGTATATTAAGCATCCAAAAGTCCCAAGCCTAATGATAATATTTGATGTCACAACTGGATAGTCAAGTGGGTAGAGAATTTGACTATGAAGCCTGTGGTCCCGGGTTTGATCCCCGCTCGGGCAGATATTGTATGAATAATACAAATGTTTGTTCTCGGGTCTTGGATGTTTAATATTATAAAAAAACCGGCCAAGAGCGTGTCGGACACGCCCGAAATAGGGTTCCGTAGCCAGTACGAAAAAAATTAAGTGATATTTTTCTAAGGATTTCGTATTTACTACGGAATATTCCAAGTTTAGGTATATTTTATACCTTAGGCTGCTATTTTTACTCTTAAACTACAAATAATTTTTAAGAAAACTTAACCGTTATAGTTTTCCTTGTAAGTTTGATATCCTGAATTTTTTCAAATTTTGCCATCTACCAGTTTAGATTTTAGAGGGGGGGATTTTGTGCTTAATTTTAATTATTATACTGAATGTATTTTGTAAAAAGTAAAATTATTCTTTATGATGCTTATAAAAAATATTTTTATAAATAAATAAATATCAAGCGACAATTCACACCAATTGACCTAGTCCCAAAGTAAGCTTAGCAAAGCTTGTGTTATGGGTACTAAGCAACGGATTAATATAATTATATAGATAGATACATACATAAATACATATTAAACACCCAAGACCCGAGAAAAAACATTAGTATTTTTCATACAAATATCTGCCCAACACCGGAATCAAACCCGAAACCTCAAGCTGCGTAGTCAGGTTCTCTAACCACTAGGCCATCTGGTCGTCGTTTTATGATTACATAATAATATATTCAATTTGTATTCTGTTATTTAATTATTATGACCAGCAACATAATGTATTTCATTTTTATACATCATGTTTATTATGGGTTTTAATAGTAGTGAAATGAAATAATTATGTTATGAGTTTGTTTATATTAAACAGCACCCCCAAAAATCAAATCATTGAAAACAAAGTTAAAGTAGTGGAGGTCAAATAGAGTGACAACCTTAACACCACTTTTTGAAACCTAGTACCTCCCAAAGGCCACAATAGTGAGACCGTGGATTTTAGATTCCGTACCTAAAAAAGGAAAAACGGAACCCTTATAGGATCACTTTGTGTTGTCCGTCTGTCTGGCCTTCTGTCTGTCAAGGCCTTTTTCTCAGGAACGCGTCCTTTTGGCCCCTTGTTGTTGAAGCTGTAAAAAAAGATAGCTTCTACATTAACGCAATCAAAAGAACGTACGTCCCCTCTTTAAAATAAAATACTGCACCATCATTGGCACAATGCACGCCGCGCTCAAATTATACTGGATTTACAACATTCAAAAACAATTTGAAACCAATTTTTTGAAAAAAGAAATTCGGCGAAGCATAACTTTATTCATGTAATTAATTTAGTCAAACGATAGTTAAGGTCATGTAGGTCATGTCATGTGCTTCAAAAATACCACACCACAATTTTCGCAACACGCGCTTATTAGAAGTACAGATTTATGATCGCATGTTACTATTCATTTACAGTCACGCCAGCTTGGTAGCAGTTACTGCTGTGTGTGATTCATTACCATTACGTTTAGCTTCCAACCCCTCATCTTACTAGGTGGGCAGTAAAAAAGGCAGCAACGCAAGTGTAGCAAGCATTATGCAATTTTATTAGTATGGCACTTCAACGCTATGCATTTTAATGTTATGCCAAGTCTGCTGTGCGTTTTCATATTAGTACCATTCATGTTTTGCCTATACCACGTCAATACGGTATTTGACAACTCCTGATTTTGCCATGTCTTAATATTATTATGACAAATATAGATATACAGATAGTGTTTAGTGAAGAGAAAATTTAAATCGATTGAAAATTGGATTTATAGTGTTTTTTGAAAAATCTATATTCCTGCCTCTTTCTCAAACGCTTTTCTCTATGCAGCAAGTATGGCGGTACTGGCGTGTGACGTCACATGCCAGTATGTATGTCTTTCTCTGTCTAATCTTGAAGTTCAAACCTGTATAACTTTGTTATTTGTGAAGGTAGCTTAAAAATTGTTTTTCTATTCGATAACAAGCATTGTGTAGTTTTAATTTATAAAACATATACAAAATAGTCAAATACCATATTAAGGGAGATATTAACATATTGTATTATCATCAGAGATACGCATAATGGTCAAAGTTCGTATCACAATAAAAAGTGGGTGAAAACCAAATTCAAAGATTCCAATAAGTACATACCTACCTAGATAGTTACAAGTGAAGCTCATAAAAGCGTGTTAAAATGATGCAGGGCCATAAAAACTATAAAGGAAATCCCAGATTTTATATCAAAACAATACGCATTGAAAAATATTTTACACGATGTTGCAATATTTACGTGCCAACTTGAGAGTTAAAACTCAACTACGTACGATATTAAAAAAAATATATATAAGAAGGCACTATCTAAATTAGATACGTATTAATTAAATACTCTTCTATCTAAGAAGTGGGCACGGACCGACAATCTAAAGTTATGGAGAACAGCTCGCCTAACGGTTGTCTTATTGTTTCGCCGATTATTAGTTCCCAACCAACTTTTCGCAGAATTTCATTTCGCCGAATGATCACTTGCCAACTTATCAAAAGATTTAATTTTATTTCCCAACCTCACAGTTACCATCTGTACGTTTGGTCTGTTTGTTATGAAGTCACTTTTCAAGATGACAACTTTCGTTTAGTAGAATGTTTTGGTTGGCATAATATTCATTTCGTTATACAATGTTTCCCAAATGTTTTATTGAATAAGGGTTTCGTTTAGTAACTATGTAATAAGATTGGTTTTTTGGAATCTTTTTGTATTTTTTATTTCAATTCCAAATTTTTACTTTTACGGTCATCCCGTAAAACCGAAATTGAAAATACAAACTGAAATATACAGTGGTGGTCATGTAATTAAGAACGATTTGAAGTTCCAGATTATTTTTAACTAAATCATGTCATGTGTAGTCGTGGTTCCTTCTTAGAAGTAACTAGTTACGTTATGAAATAGCCTCATGAATAGAGCAAACGGGATTTAGAATAAAGAATAAAATTGCTGACATTTTTTACAAATTTTTGTTTTTATCTCTTTTAGTAACAAATTAAAATAGTAATGAAGCTGGACAAATAATTAAGAACGATTTATTGAACGGTTCGAAAGTTTTTTTATTTGAAACTTAGATTAACTAAATCACACTAACGTGAAGTTTGTGCACAAAAAAAGCAATTTAATACATTTTAACTAAAATTAATAGTTAGTAGCATGTCCACGGCTTTTTATTACTGCCTTACACCGGCGAGGCATTGAATCTATCAATTTTTGACATTTCGCAAGAGAGATAGAGCTCCATTCTTCTAAGAATACGTCATACAGTTCTCTTAAATTGCCACACTGTCGATTTGAAACCTTTTTCTTGACTTCGCACCAAAGATGCTCTATTGAGTTAAGATCGGGGCTGTTGGCTGGCCAATCTAAGACAGAAACTGATTGCGATGTGAGGAATTCCTTAACGGTACGTGCAGTATGCTTGGGATCATTGTCATGCTGGAATGTCCAAATAACCGGAAGCACGCCTTCTGCATATGGTAACATTGTTTCTTCCAGTATGTTTTTGTATTGAAATTGATCCATGTTTCCATCTATCAGCCTAACAGGTCCAACACCATGTCCAGAAAAACATCCCCAAATTTTTACATTTCCTCCGCCATGCTTTAAAGTCACTTTTGTGTACTTTGGGTCGAATGCTTTATTTGGAGGCCGTCTTACATATCGTTTGCCATCAGAACATACCCTATTTATTTTTGTCTCGTCAGAAAAAAGAACGTTTTTCCACTGTCTGACTGTCCAGTTTTCATATCTTCTTGCAAATGCATGCCGGGCTTGCCTATGACACCGTTTCAACATAGGCACCTTCCTTGCTATCCTTCCGTGCAACTTTTCTTCTACCAAACGCCTTCGAATAGTGCGTGCCGAGATTGCTGAAGGGTTGTTTTCGCCAAAATATTCTTTTCTCAACTCATTAGACCCTTTAAAGGATTTTGTTTTGCCAAACGAACGATATTTCGATCATCTCGACGAGATGACTTTCTTTGTTTAGGTACACGCGGAACATTTGAAGTAGTTTGATGCGTGGCAAAATGCTTTATGGCGTGGAAAACCATAGTTTTTGAACATTGCAGATGATCGGCTATGTGTTTATACGACCAATTCTTGTCGCGAAGTTTTAGTATTACTTCTCTTGTAGATTTATCACAACTTTTATTTTTCCCCATTGTTTTTATATGAAGCAATCGCCTTTAAGACTATTACGGCACTAAATGGCGTCAAAATTATTCGAATAATAACCTAAAACCACAAAGCGGCGGTCCGTTCTCTATTTAAATTTGAATAAAAAATAAACTATTCAGCGTTCTTAATTATATGACCAGCCAGTAAGTAGTAATACTAGGTTTAGATGTAATGTATAAAGTTTATCTATTTATTTTTTAGCCAATTATATGTATAAATGAATTTACCGCTAGTACGGAAAAGTTTTACGATACCGAGAGAAGTACAAAATATACATGCAGTTAGTAACACTTGTCAGTTTGAAAAAATCTTCTCTATAAAAAATCGTTCTTAATTATATGACCACAACTGTAGATGCACAGAAAAACCAGAAAAATAAGACCATCACTGGGAATCGAACCCAGGTCCTCGGTAATCCGTACCGCGTGCTATACCGCTACACCACTGATGGTCCATCACCACTGGTCATTATGATATTCTGCTTTATAATAATTTGACCAAATGACACGTTACCATACAAAAATTTGGTAATAGTTAGTTGTCAAAGTGAGTCATCGGCGAAACGTTGGTTGGCATGGCAAGTAATATTCGGCCAAATTAATTTCTGCGAAAGGGCAGAACACCTCGCCTAACACACCACTTCGATCACCACCGCATCATACAACTGCTACACACACACACACACACACACACACACACACACACACACACACACACACACACACACACACACACGCACGCACGCACGCACGCACAAACATCACGCCTGTATTCCCAAATAGGGTAGGCAGAGCACACGAAACGACTGCAACTACAACTGTTAGATTGTATAAATTGCGAATTTGCGATCGAGTAGTTATCATCGTCTAAGAATGAATAGATATAAGTATATAATGTAAGAGTATGTGCTACCTACTCTCTACCAGGTTGGAACCTATAGTTTTACCTTGAATACTGAAATGTTAGTTTAGTATTGATTTAGTAGCGAAACTTCGCTTACGCAAACAAATTTACTGTGCAGCTCCGTCGCAAATAACTTCGTTATTTGAAAACAATGCTGTGTATGGTTACCAGAAATAACTTAGGTAACTACTTTATTGGTAATTTCATTGGTTTTACCCGATCCTGGTACTAGCATTACTTAGACACGAACTAGGAGTTAGCTCTCAAAATCACCTATCACAGATGTTTTTTACTTCCAAACCCAAGCACGGCATTTCATACGTGCTTATTATCTGTTGCATGATTTATGATTTGTAACGATTTACTAAAACTAAACTTGGAAGATTCAAGTTTAGGTATATTTTATATCTTTGGCTGCTATTTACTCTTAAACTATAATTCTCAAACAATCTGTCTTTATAATTTTCCTTGTAAATATTTGATACCTATACTTACTACCATCCTCAATTTTTCATTTTTTTCCACCCAACAGTTTAGATTTAGAGGGGGGGAGGGCGGGGACGGGGGGACGCTATGAGAGGTATCCTAAAAAATATTCTTTTAGCCTTTTTTTATTTTACCCACTTTGTGGGCGTGACTGATGTAGATCCATGCCAAATTAAATTACAGCTTTCTAGTACTAATTGTCTCTGAGCTTAGCCGCGGACGGACAGACAGACAGGCTGACAGGCATGGCGAAACTATAATGGTTCCTAGTTGACTACGGAACCCTAAAAAAGATACCCTTACTTAAGCTTTGCATGGGTGCATAGTGCATACAATAGGTTATTCCGTAGTTCTCATTCGCTCCCTGTAGCCGCATCCCGCAACAAATCACTCGCACCATTAAATTGCCTCGCAGTTATGTTGGGTCGACATGTATTTCGCCGTCGTTGACTTGAATTTGTGAAAAGTTGCAGTTAATTTTACTTCTCACATAGACAGTATAATGTGAAAAAATCTAGCAAGTCGATTTTTACTTGCATCCAGGGACCTATCTATGGTATGTATGTGTAAGATGACGATGACAATACGATAATAGGCATGGTCAGCAGAAATGTGTTTTATATCATTATTTTCTCAAATACTTATTATTAAAAAAATATCTGAACGTGAAACTACTTATAATAAATAAAAAAATATCTGTCAATATCGAGACAAATACTTACTACTTTAGCTTTAGAGTATTTCAATTTATAAACGCTAACAACCGGTGTTTTCACCAGTCAATAATAGAATAGAAGCTACGCTAGCTACGTAAAAATGATGCTTAAGATTCTTGACTTAAAATACATAATATATATTAGATTAATAGGCATAAGGCTTAAGATAATTGGCATATACCGTATGCTAGACTACTGGAGCAACCTCTGTTAACAATGTTTTTAAAAATAATCTGTATCTTATTCTTAATTTGATATTGATCTTACGTGATAATCTTGAATGAATCCCTATTTCCCTTGGTCACGGCATCACGCGTGAACGGCTGGACCGATTTTGCCAATTCTTTTTTTGTTGTGTTTGCTATTGTCAGAAGAAGGTTCTTATAAAAGAAGATTTAGAAAATTAAAAAAAAACTGCACCGGGGGCGAAGCCGCGGGCACCAGCTAGTCTGCAATAATCGCCAACTGACTAACTATTTACACTTTACCTATTTGTATTGATAGAATGTAGCTATAAAACTTTGCATAATCTAACCAGTGAATTCTCTCTTAAATACTTCATTTCTTTCTAATCTGTGATCTAATCGTAGTTTTACAATGATGGAGCCATAATATCTGGGTAAATGGGGCAGTATCCGAAAGACTCATCGGAATCGTTATTTTATCCCCTTTATGATTATTGGATCACGATAAAACACACGAAACGTAATACTTTCGGGCATAGAAGGGACGTTTACAAAGTTCATTTAATTTCGACTTAAAAAGGTCGTAAACAACCCTTCGTATGCATTATTATCTCATAGTGCTGAAATAAACTATCTCGTTATGTTTTGTTACCTACTTACCTTTACCCTGCACAGACAGAAGTATACATTCCGGACGAGGAGTTAAGAAATATTCGAGTACGGTCAAAATCATAAATATATATACGTTACCAAGACGTCCAAAATATATATTATGCCACTAAACATAAGGTCGATCTATACATATTTTGACGCTATGGCTGTATATATATTTTTGCATTCGACTGTACTGTTGTAGCGCCGTAACAACTTGATTCCCACTGGGTTGCCTAATTATTATTTTTTACATGATGTCAGTATGTCTAAGTTCATGGCAATAAGGTCGTGTAAGGTCATTACACTTACTGTGACTGTGAGGTGTTGCATCGGAAGACATTCCTCTCCGGGTCCCCCACAGCCCACATCACTGCTAGGTAGATGTTTTAATAGTAAAAATTGTAGTTATTGCAAAATAATAACTAAACAAAAACTATATAATGATGTTAATGACATAATGAGACTAATTTCAATTATACGAGTAGGTACCACAAATTGTGCTATAAGTACTAATGCGTCTTGCTTTATTGATGTCGAGATTTGGAAATAGAATCCATATAGACCTTATGTATTGATTTTACGATTAGGGCATTAGAAGAACCACGAAAATGGGAGATTGCCATCTGTAAAGACCGAAACGATACATTTAATTCTTGTGTCATTACTATTTCATTGATAACAACCTGTATATTTTTTCTTTTTGTTTCAGTGTACGGAGTGTTATGCACAAATATATGGAAAAGAAGAATGAAGTAAATTTTGACAAAATATTTAATCAAGTATTAGGTGAGTAATTTAAACTTTAGTATTATGTTTTCCAGAGGTACATTAAGCAAAAGTGATTAGGTTAATAGGCCAACCCACTGTTTGTTGTTTGTTTCTGTAGCCTCAGATTGACAGAGGGAAAATTACGCCTTGATTGCCCGTTTCGTATTTCTAATCTAATAATATAAACATTCTAGCAAGTACAGCACCTACAAATAAATCATGTAAAACTAAGGCTACCAAAAAAAAAAAACTAAAAGTCGTCTTAGACGCCTAAAATGACAGATTTATTTAAACCATATTTAAACGGTCGTCTTAAGTTTTTGTGGTATCATTATAACAATTAATGATATCACATTGGATTGGAAAGATTCCTATAGGAAGGCAATTTAAACGCGTGAGCAATTATAAGCATCATCAATGATATAAATATTGTACAATCAAGTAACGTTACGTTTACGTCACGGAGGTACAAGAAAATTATCTAAGGTCAGTCGTAGGAAAGTGCGTCATACTGGACAAGTAAATATAATCGTACCTACTGTAATGACATGTTAGAATAAGCAAAAAAAAAACAAATACATTGCATATTTTACTAATTGTTATAATATAAATGTTAGAATATGCTCACTGATCAAGTAGGTACTTAGGAGAACATCGCGTTGAATCTTTTTAATTTTAACCAAATCCCAATTCGTGTCGTCGCACTTCTAAAAAGGAGTACACCACAAATTGATAAGAACGTAAAGGTCGCCAGGCGAAATTCGTACTTGATTCTTCGTGATTCCTTACTTATTTGATCACAACGAGTTGTGCTAATGAGAAATATCACATCGCAAAGTGGACGTTGAGCTGAAGTTGGTACGACAACAATCGAAGCGAGGAGCGTTGGAATATCTTCGTCAAATCCGCTAAATCCGAACTTCATAGCCAAATTGGGATGTCCCAATTTTTGACAACGTATAATAAATCGAAAACCGTTTGGAGAAATAGGCTTTGTGAAGCGTTTTGAGAAATCAGATCCCAAAAGTATGATAAACTGAATTAAATAAACAAAATTTAAGTAATGACCTTCATTTGACCCCTGCAGTGTCCCGTCATAAAGGCAGTTCTAAAGCAGGTATACACAAAGCAAATTGACAGTAAAGCAAATTGACGGTTTGAAATGTTGCTGTCCTGCTTATAATAGCAAAGAGTGACAAAGACATAACTTTAATCACAGTTGTCATTTATCGTAAAGTCTGAAATGTATACGAGTATTTCCTATGTATTTTTTACAAATTGAACTATTAAATGACTACGTTACAAGTAAATATAACACAACTAGCTTTTGCCCGCGACTTCGTCCGCGTGTGCTTTGGTTATCAGGGCATATGTTTTAATTAACCCCCGTTTATATATATGATATTTGTATCTGTACGTGTGCATAGCGAAGTACTACCGTTAATGATAGGTAACAGTTTACTAAAGTACTTCGCTATAACAAACATTTTTTCAAAGCACGAGAGTAAATTAATTATCTCGTGTGCTTCCAGCGAGAACCGAATCTTGCTCTAGAACCCGAGGTAGGTATATATTCAATATTGCACTGTACCTACATAATATTTTGTAAATTAGGTAAATGATAAAAAAGTAAGAACGGATAATCACACAAAAATTACGCTTATATTAAATATTATAGAAAATCAAACGAACTTACCTGTAAGTGACGTTCGATGACTATTAAACGATGTGATTCGCCCGAGAGATTACAATTTATTTCACTTGTAGTAGCACGCGACGGTGCTGCCATCGTACACCATTTTAGAGCAACATTTTAAAACAAAAATGTTACGTCTAACTTGGGGGTATCTCATACACGTTTACCCCATACAGGCCATGTGTGCTGTGTGCTATTTCGTGCTATAAAGGGTAAGATCTAGACTTAGTCTAGTCAGGGTTGGGAGGGTTGTAATCTCTCGGGCGAATCACATCGTTTAATAGTCATCGAACGTCACTTACAGGTAAGTTCGTTTGATTTTCTATTAAACTTCAGTGATTCGCCCTTCGAGATTACAATTTATTTCACTTGTAGGATGTTTAGAGTTTCACGAAATAGCACAGGCAAAGGCAAAGGTACGTCGGAGAAATTATACACGAAGTTATGTATACCTACCCTGTATTGTAAACTAAAAGCATATCCCTTATGTGAAACATAATCTTAAAGTCTTTAATCAAGGCTACTCTGTAAAAACGAGCGGGCAAAAGTGTCATCAAGGTCCGCAGCCAACTCTCGATTGTAAAATTTAGCAAAAGTCTGCGAATTTCCAGACCAGCCAGCGGTTCTCTTAATGATGTCTAAGCTTACTCCTAGCCTGCTGGCTGCAGAAGACGCTGCATGTCTAGTACTGTGCGCTTTAAAGATTGACGTATCGATCCCGCTCTTTACTAGAGTTGCCTTGATCTATCAGCTAACAGTTTGTGAGCGTACTTTCCTGAAAGGTTTCTTAAAACTGATTAAAAGATAATCACAATCATCAGAACGCTTCGTTGCTGTGAGTGTTAAATAACATTCCAGAGCCCTAGCTGGACAAATGGAAGGACGTTCGTTGAAATAGGGTAAATACAGTGTAGGCTGCGAGCGATTAACAGCGGAAGTCTTAATTTTATCCGTTATATTGATAATGAACCTTTGATCAGATCTATGAATATTATCTAGTCTAATCAACGCAAGAGTTTGCGATCGATGTGCTGTAACAAGAGCCAGAATTGTTGTTAGTTTTTTAGTCGACATTTCTAACGAAAGATTTTTGTTAGGGTACAGATTACTCAAGTAATCTAGAACAACGGTTGGATCCCAAATATAGTTATATCGCGGAAGTGGGGTCCTAAGTTTGTAGACACCGGACATAAAACGCCTTATCCGCTGGTTATTGACAACCTCAGAATCTAGTATGAGTGACAAAGCCGCTTTTGCGGTATTGATAGTCCCATATTTGTTGCCTTGATGAAAAAGTGTCATGAAAAAATCCAGAACATTTAAAACAGTCACTTTAAAAATATAATAGTGGTTTCTTTTGCAAAAGATGTACCACTGTTTTAAATAACCGTTATACTGTTTCAATGTATTTTCTGTTAGCGACGCAAGCATGACATCCGCTGCATCGTGTGGAATACCCTGGTTCAGGAATGCCGTCCTGACAATATCCCGGCAACCAGGGTAAGGCTCCGATGCATCTTGTGCTGGGTATATCTGCAAGTTCCCATTCTGTGTCGGCATGCGTTCGGCGAGACTCTGCGTCTGCTATGTAGTTATCGCTTGAACTAATGTATGAAGCAAATATATATAAACCTCGCTCTTCACACCACTTCCAGATTTCTTTGCTTAAGTTACTTAAATGGGGAAATTGAATACCCCCCATTCTGTTAATATACGAAATTGAATGATCAAACGAACTTACCATAAGTGAAGTTCGATCATAATTATCTTGTCTTCGTCGAAGAGATTTAAAAAAGTATAATATTTGACTAATGTAGTTCTGTCCAGCAACTAACGAACCTACTCGCACCAGTATTTTAGCGCTGAAGGAGGGTAAAAAGAAAAAAGTTTTCGATATCCACCCTCAACGCTATCCTATATAGGACCTACGAGCAGCTATTGACCTCATTATTTTCAGAGTATACCACAAGCATGTTTTTTTTTTTTTTTTGGGATTCATAATGGGAGGGAGGGTTTTTAAATCTCTTCGACGAAGACAAGATAATTATGATCGAACTTCACTTATGGTAAGTTCGTTTGATCATTCAATTATCTTGTCTTCGTCTCTTAGATTTAAAAAAGTATAATATTTGACTAATGTAGATGTTTAGAGAGTTTATAAAAAAAAGGAAAACAATGCTATTAATATAGGAGTTAAATAATAAAGGAAACAGTTATAATTTTACATGGTATTTATTTTCAGTAAAAGAAACAAACATGTCTTTTACTTAAATTTTATCAACAACTGGCCTGTTATAAAAGTTAGCAAAAAACAGCTGATTGGTCAGACCATCCAGCTGCTTTTCTGATCACTTCAACGCTAATGCCAGCCCGTGAAGCTGCGGAGGTCGTGGCATGGCGCGTCGAGTGAGCGCCAAAAATGTTAGGATTAATGCCACTCTCCTGGAGGACCTGCTTAATCCACCGGCCTATAGTTTGGGATGAAGCAGGTCTGTAAGGCTTCTTATGAGTAAGTAGTAGTTTGTCGTCTTTATTCGACCTATGGGCTGCAGTAGCCGCAATATATTTTCGTAATGTAGTAGCAGGGCATATACCTGGCCTTTGATTAAAAAATGGTATCTCTATTACTGGTTGTGCTCGTCCAATTCCAGATGTTTTAATTAAATCCGTTATAATAATAACAATCTTATCATTGTAAAACGTAATATTTGAAATTTTAATCAAAGATAAAGTTTGGATCCTTTGAGCAGTAGCCAAAGCAAGAAGCATAACCAGTTTTTTAGTCAACTTCTCTAAATCAATTGTATCGTTTGGTAAGGCACTATCTAAATAATCTAATACTAAGCTAGGGTTCCATGTTACATTGTAACGAGGGAAAGACGGTTTTAATTTAAAGACTCCTCGAAAGAACCGTTTAACATTCTCATTGTAACTTATATTATTAGAAGAGATCAAAGAAATAGCGGATCTATGATTATTTAGCGTACCATATCTCGATCCGTTTTGAAAACATTTGGAAAGGAAATCTAACAGTGATACTATTTGAACATCAAAAAAATCAACCTGATTTTCTTCACAATACTGCCACCATAGCTTAAGACTAGAAGAGTACTGTGACTTAGTACTTTGCGTTATTGAGGAAAGTATGACATTTAAAGCAGACTCTGGTACTCCCTTTTTGATAAAGCTTTCCCTGATAACACACTCGCTACCAGGGTAAGGTGTCGATGCAGCGGGTGGATTGGTCTGAAAGCAGATGAGAGGAGATATTTACTTGGAGGGAACAATACGACTTCAACTATGCATAATGTTTTAAAAAGAGGGTACCAGGGTTGCGACGGCCAGTAAGGAACGATAACTATACCAGTCGCATTATCGGCGACAATTTTATTTAAAGTTTTTAAAATAAGTGCAAACGGTGGAAACGCGTAGAAGAAAAAAGGTTCCCAGTTAATAGTAAATGCGTCAATATTGTACGCGTACGGATCTTTTTTCCAAGCTATATATTTAGGGCACTTAGCATTTGTGCGAGATGCAAACAAATCAATTTCTGGCCGACCAAACTTCTGAGCAACCTGAATAAAAGCTTTGTTCTGTAATTCCCATTCACCGTCAATATTAATTTTCCTAGACTCCCTGTCTGCTTCAACATTTAAGGAAGACTTGATATAGGAGGCAAAAATAAAGATTCTTCTTTCCTCACACCACTTCCATATCATTTTAGCCACGTAATTAAGGTGTGGGTATTGTACGCCACCCATTCTATTTATATACGATATGGCGGTGGTATTATCAACGCGAAGAAGTATATTACAATTACATTTATCATCGGCAAATGATTTTAAACCGAAGTAAACAGCTAACAGTTCCAGGTAATTAATGTGATTTTTACGTTCTATATCTGTCCATTGACCTCCGGTTTTCTCGCCGTTCGAGGCAGCACCCCACCCGGTAGTCGATGCATCGGTAAAAAATTCTTGTACATAATTATACCTTTGAATAGGGTTAGTCCCTGTCAAAATGTTATTTTGCCACCACCGTAAATCATCACGTACGCTATCTGGAACTGCCATAAACTTGTCGTAATCATCGTTAAATTTAAGTAATGCTAAATACCTTGCTCTCTCCAATGACTTAGTGTAAACCCAACTATATGCAACTGCCGGGCATGCAGCTGTAAGTGTGCCTAAAAAACTTGCGAAATCACGAATACGTATATTTTTAGAACATATAATTTTATTTGTGCGTTCCAAAATATGGTTTCGTTTTCTTTTTGGTAATTTCAAGCACATATTCATGGAATCTAAAACGAAACCCAAATAAATACATTCTGTTTCAGGAATCAAATTGCTTTTAGTGTAGTTAATAATGAATCCTAACTTTTCTAGGCATTCTATAGTATGGTTTGTATTTATCAAACAGGCTTCTTTTGTATTTCCTATACAAAGTACGTCATCGAGATATCTCACAGACTGAAAACCTGATGATCTTAAATGTGATGCAACCGGTTGCAATATTTTCGTGAATATATATGGAGCTGAAGAGAGCCCGAACGGGAGAGCCGTAAATTCGTATATACTATTTTTAAAACAGAAACGCAAAAATTTCCTATGAGACTGGTGAATGGGCAATAACAGGTAAGCTTCTTTCAAGTCAATATTTGTCATATAACATCCCTCTGTAACAAGTTTTGTCGCTGTTCTGATATCTTCCATTTTAAAATGTTCAGTGTAAACATACTTATTTAATTTTTTGAGGTTTAAAATAAACCTCATACTGCCGTCACTTTTTGGCACAAGGAAGATATCAGACAGAAACTGCCCCGGTTCGGGTTGACATTTTTTTATTGCCTTGATATTAGTTAAGTGTAATAGTTCTTTTTCAATAAGCAATGAGTCAGACATAGAAAATGATTTTGCAGGGTAGTTTCTAGGATCTTGATACGGTATTGTTACAAAGGGAATTTCGTAACCCTGTATCGTATTTAGGATAAATTTATCAGAAGTTATAGACTCCCACGCCTTTAGAAAGTATTTTAAACGACCGGCGTGTACCTGAGGGTCTATGTTTGTGGCTGGTTGGCTGACTGGCGCACTGCCTGCGCCGCTTGTCGCCTCGTCGGCGGCGGCGGCGGCGGTGGCGGCGCCTGGCGTCGGGATGCGGCGTTCCGGCCTGGGGTGCTCGGTGCCTGGTCTGGTAGTAAGAGTATCCTCTGTGCCCACCGCCTCGACTGGGATACTGCAGCTGGCTCCCGCGTTGTAGGCGTGAGCGTGACGGTGGGGGTTTCCAGTTTAAACCGGAACTTGAAGCAGGTGCTGTTGATGTTGCTTGAATCAACTGTCCAGTTTTTTTGATACCACGGGAGCTTTTAACTAAGTCGCCAAGCTTTTCTCCAAATAAAAAGCTATCCCTTTTTCTATTTTTAAAGGGATCGATAAGCGATTTTTCAACCAGCGGAATTACGACCGACCGACGAGTTTCGGTTTCGGCGAAGTGAGCGTCGGCAACTAGTTTTCCGACATCGCTTAACGTACGTATAGCTTCGGCTATATTAGGCTCCTTTTTCAAAAGAAGAGTCATAGCCTTTCCCAGACCTGAAAGTGCTTTTCCAATCTGCTCCTGTTTGGCGAGAATTCGCTTGTCTCTGTTTCGAGAGGCCTCGGTCAGCATGGCGGCGATTTCCGGGTTTAGAGTTGGGGCTTTTGAAAAAGGTAAATTTTTTGGAAATAAATACTTTTTATGTAATTCTTCCTTTGCTTCTTTTTTTAGCCCGTTCAAAAGAGTATGCTGAAAATGTTTAGCAATTTCTTCATGAATGTTCTCGCCCCATTCAATAGAATCTGCCTCAAATTCGCCTAAGGCTCGTAATAATTCAGGATCAAAATCCTCGTTGACGACAGTGATCTCGTCCTTGGTACTAGTTTCCGCAGGACAGACCTTTTGCACGTCTGTATTATTAGTCGCCAGAATTTCCGGCTCGGCATGTACTTCTGCGGTACATTGGATCACGTGACTAGCAGGGGCTGATTCAGTTTCCAGTTTATCTTCAATTGAATCACTGTCTATGTACTCGTCATATTGCGTAACGGAACCAGCAGGCTCATAAAATGTGTCCTGTTCATATTCCAGATGATCTGGAAAAGACCGAAATTTGATCAGTCACGTATGTATAAATTATGTGAACTAAGGGTTTAAGTATAAGTACGCATTAAAAGCTGTACTTTGGTTACAAATAAATTTGTACATTCCACTACAAATGCAGTGAAGAAAAAAAATAGCTGCGGGTTAATATCTCGTATTAACTCTGAGCACAAAAATAGCTTTTGGCCTATATCGCGTATAGGCTCGAAGCGATTAAAAAATATTAAATAAAGCAATGTTTGATTATATTCAACTTACTTTCGATTATATCATGCTCCACTTCACTTGGATAACTAACACGGTGAACACTACTGTTCGGTTTTCCGTTTAACTTGGCTTCGTATTTTTTTATTCTTCTCCGCCATTTATCTTCTTCCGTTTCGTCTCTCTTACGTTTAGGCATCGTGTATTTAATTTAATCACTTTAACACTCTTATTTGGTTTTACTAGTGCGAATGCCGCGCGCGCACGGACAATAATGAGGTCAATAGCTGCTCGTAGGTCCTATATAGGATAGCGTTGAGGGTGGATATCGAAAACTTTTTTCTTTTTACCCTCCTTCAGCGCTAAAATACTGGTGCGAGTAGGTTCGTTAGTTGCTGGACAGAACTACATTAGTCAAATATTATACTTTTTTAAATCTAAGAGACGAAGACAAGATAATTGCAGTCGAGTTATCGATTCTTAAAAGAATCTCACAATCCCTGTAATTATTTGCAAAAATTTTAAAACATGGAAGGTAGCGGTCAACTCTAAAAAATTTATATGCTGGGTGAGTTCCTGTTTAGACCACTGGCCACTTGCAGTTTTGCTACCACAAAAACCGCCCCAGCCAGAACGCGATGCGTCAGAGAAAATTTCTAGCTTGTAGTCACCTGATCGTATAGGGTTGCTACCTATATTTATATTGCGAAGCCACCAATTAAAATCTTCTTTTATAGTTTCCGGAATATTAACATATTGGTCATAATCATCTCTTTCCTTCAGACAGAGAAACTTGAACCTTTCAAAGCTTTTGGTATACATCCAGCCGTACGGCACTGCGGGACATATTGAAACTAATAATCCTATTAGGTGTGCAAAGCTACGGAGTCTACATCTTTTTATGGTAGAAAAGTGTATAAGTTCATTTTTAATTTTTTGTTTCTTTTCATTAGGAACACTTATTGTGTACTCAACTGTATTAAAGACAAAACCAAGAAAGGTTGCTGTACGACTGGGTGTATCCACAGACTTATCGTAATTGATAGTGAAGCCTAAGGATTCAAGTAGCTCTTTTGTTACTGTAAAATTACGAAAACAGTCCGAGTATGAATCTCCAAATAATAACAGATCATCCAAGTAGATAACTGAAATTAGACCTTGATTGCGCAATAATTGCATAACAGGTCGCATTAGTTTGGTAAATACATAAGGTGCAATATTGAGGCCGAACGGTAAAACTTGAAATTCAAATAATTTTCCAAGCCATGTGAATCGTAAAAATTTCCTATAGTCTTTGTGGATACTTATAGAGAAATAGGCATCTTTTAAATCGATAGAACACATAAAAGAATTTCTTGACATTAGTCTCATAGCCGTTCTATAATCCTCGAGTTTAAAATGCGGAGTGTAAATAAATTTATTTAAGGACTTTAAGTTTAAGATGAATCTATTTTTTCCGTTACTTTTCTTTATGAGGAAAACACTCGATATATATTGGCCTTCACAAGATTCACACTCCTGTATGGCACCGCTACTAACGAGTTTGTTAATTTCAATGTTCATATTTATCCTATCTGTCGCAGAATCTAGCATATTTTTTGGGTAATTTGATTGCGAAACATCATTCGATACAGGAATTTGTAAGCCAGATACCCATGATAATATAATAGGATCGTTTGTAATGTCTAGCCAATTGTTGTAGAAAAACCTTAGTCTACCAGCCTGTGGTTCTGTGTCAGCGCCCGTAGCTAGCGACGTGAGGTCCGGCTGTGTGCTGGCGGGGCTCGGCGGTCGCTCTGCCGGCGCGGCGCTGGCCGCCTGTACCCACCACGCGGCGAGCTGGTCTTCGCAGGCGCGCGGCGAGGTGGCGGCGGCGCTGCTAGCGGCGGCTGGCCCCTCCAGTTTAAAGCCCTCGATGTAGGAGGTTCTGCCTGTTTACCTCTGGGTGCAATCTTCTGCTTAGGGGCAGGTGGCCTTAATTCTGCCCCTGTTTTTGTGGTTGCCTTCATAGACTTCAGACTCTCTTGTAAGTTCTTTCCAAAAAGAGAGCTATCTCGTTTGGGATCTTTTATGTTGTCTTTGACTTCCTTATTAAGACAAGGCAGTAAAAATGTACGCCGAGTTTGAGTCTCAGTAAAATGTAAGTGACACAAAAGTCTACCGGTGTCACTGAGGCATTTTAAGGTTTGATTTCTATACTCGTCATCTTTAGAATCAGAAGTTAACAGCATTGATACTGTATTGGCTACGAAAAGATTTTGTTTTTCGATAAGGATGTTGTCCCGTTTTAAGACATTTTCATTACAAGCCGCCTTAATTTCCAAATTCATTATTGGGGGCTGGATTAATTTAAAATTTTCAGGAATTTCATAACGTTGTGAAATGTCTTTTTTAGTCTCATCTTTCAGACCATTTATTAAAATATCAGTCCATCGACAGGCAACAACCTTATGAATGCAAGGGCCAAACGTATCTTCATTTACCGGTTCATCTCCCAATAAATTTAATATATTGGGTTCTAATTCGGTACTTAGCTCTGCAGAGGTCGACGGCCCGGTGGCATCTGCTGACTGGTTTAAGGGCGCGGGAGCGACCACAGGCGGTGGCGCGGGCGCATGGTGCTCCTGGGACGGCGCTGCGGGCCGCACGACCACAGACTGTAACCCGGACCTGGTAGCAAGTCTGTCGTCAGTGGTGGAGTCCTCCGCAACGTCTTCACCAAATGGGAGTTCTACCAAAAAATACATATACGTCTTATATATAAACATAAGCTAATAGGTGTTCGTGAGTGATTCTAATACGGCTAATGAATTGGTCATGATCATGATACAAGCCTCACGGACTGTACTCTAAGACTTTCGGGTAAATTATACGCTATAATTACCGTAACCTTTATGCATCTAATCAATACCCGTAGTAACCGTGTATTCACGGCATAGTCTCACGTACTATGCTCCATAGTAGGGGAGCCCAAGAGGGGATTTCGGGATTTACTAAAGCGCGTCAGATTAATATACAGGGGGATACCTTGTACCCGGTTAAGTCCTTCCACCAACTATGAGCCCCATATACATGGCCGCCCGTCAAGGATAAAGGATCAGATTAGTAAAAAAAAATTCATCATCTGAAATTCCCGAGCGCGTCAGATTAAGGTAGGATGAGTTAGTTACATACTAAAACGTGTGTATTCTACTAATCTGACAATTTGAGAGTGACGTAAAGAAGGGGTAGGGCTAGAAAGTTGTAAAAAAAAAACGTCATCTCGACATTCTCGAGCGTGGTTAATTTTTTTTTATTTTGAAGGGAATAATTCAAGAATTACGAAAAATATATAATCTGACGGTTTCCACAAGCCGAAATAACAAACATTCATCGATAAAGTTTATTACGTGCAGCTACGTGATGCCTATATTCCCCTCACCGCGTTTCTATTCCTCTCTCACTCTTTCTCTATCTATTACTCTCTCACTCCATCCCCACTCTGGTTTCTGTTGCCATGACGCCATCACAGCGTTCGTGGCATGATATTGTTTACAACATCAGCAAAGTGTAATGGAATCTGATAATGCATCGGAAGTTTCTGGCAATAGCTCCGAATCACGTGCTCCTATTTCTGGAGAGATTTCCGTGTCACATTTTCCTGTTTCTGGAGAGTGCTCCAAATCACATGCTGCTGATTCCACATCTACTGAGGTTCTTGGTACATCGACAGACGAGTAAGTGCTAATATGACTTCATATAGTAAATATTTAAAAAAAAAATTAGTTGAATTAATTTTCAAGTTAAATTTTGAGACAAAAAAAATCATCGAGTCAGAGGAAGATGATTCTACCGATGACGATGATAATTGAGAAAAAATACTCAAAAAAAATTATTTTTTTATAATTATTTTCTTATAAATACAGTATTCTACTTAAAAAAACATACACTTTTTTATTTGCATGCTATTTCCTGAGCTTTTCAATAAATTAAGTTCAATGATTTAAAAAAATCACGAAGAAAAAATTTTTTAATTGTCAGATTAGGCGAATCCCTCCAGATAATCGTCAGATTATGAGACAGCACGTCTAGGGCATGAAGATGAACCATATATATCTTAATCTGACGCGCTTGAGGATTTCAAAATGGCGAATTTTTTATGCACATTCTAATAATGGATACGAATTTGCGTCACATCCAAATCGTCAGATTATTATATAAGAGCCTTTTTTTAGGATCTCTTAACATCCCCTTAGAAAATCTGACGCGCTCGATAAATTTTTTTTTTTTTCATTTTCAACCCTTACGTACGACCACCCCCATCATGGAAACAATCAGATTAACATACGTACATTTTTAAAAATACGTAGGACATGGATGATATCAATATCTGACGCGCTCGAGTATGTCCATGCAACAGTTTTTTTTTACATTTTTGAAAATCTATAACAATTTCCCCCACCGATGAAAAGGTATATATTATATGACATTTTTTTCTTCTTATGATCTAAGCTTCGCAACCCAATAGGTCTCTATGACGCTCGAGTAAATCCCGATTTAGCATCGTGGGCTCCCCTACGACCAGAATAACTTGTACGTCCCATCTATACGATGATCAACCTCACGGATTCAACTAAAGTATAAACTATGGGTCGGTATAGCCTTCCAGACTATACTCAATGCACAATATTATTATTTTATACGTCTCAACAGAATAAAGTTACCGTTATTTTATTACTCAGAAAACTAGGTCAAATGTGAGGATCTATTTATGATATGTGGGTACCTTCATTTTGCGAACTCTCCTGCAAAGGTTGTTCGTCGGCACATATCTGGTCTTCTCACGTACTATGCTCCAGAATAACTTTGTACGTCCCATCTATACGATGATCAACCTCACGGATTCAACTAAAGTATAAACTATGGGTCGGTATAGCCTTCCAGACTATACTCAATGCACAATATTATTATTTTATACGTCTCAACAGAATAAAGTTACCGTTATTTTATTACTCAGAAAACTAGGTCAAATGTGAGGATCTATTTATGATATGTGGTACCTTCATTTTGCGAACTCTCCCTGCGCAAAGGTTGTTCGTCGGCACATCTCTGGTCTTCTCACGTACTATGCTCCAGAATAACTTGTACGTCCCATCTATACGATGATCAACCTCACGGATTTGAACTAAAGTATAAACTTATGGGTCGGTATAGCCTTCCAGACTATACTCATGCACAATATTATATTTTTATACGTCTCAACAGAATAAAGTTACCTTATTTTATTACTCAGAAAACTAGGTCAAATGTGAGGATCTATTTATGATAGTGTGGTACCTTCATTTTGCGAACTCTCCTGCAAGGTTGTTCGTCGGCACATATCTGGTCTTCGTCCATGTATTCTGCATAGTCGCGAGTACTTGACCTTGAAGACATACTGAAGTCAAACTACGAGAATAACTGCGTTGACGGCGCTTTGCGACGAATTCTTGATTTTGGCGTTTCAGTCTCTTTGATTTTTCTTCCAAATATTCTTCTTCATCGGCATCGTAATGTTTACGTTTTCCCATGTTGATTTTACGCAAAACACACTAACAAACCAACAAATATTACAATATTTTCACGCACAAGAAAAAGTAAGTGCACGATGGCCGCCACACAAAACGTGTATGAGATTACCCCAAGTTAGACGTAACATTTGTGTTTTAAAATGTTGCTCTAAATGGTGTACAGTCAGCGTCATATAGTACGTAGCAGTCAAGATCACCAAATACTTGGAAACATACAAAATAGTCATTACCAGTGAATCAGTCAAAGCGGTCAAATTGTTCGAGAAATCCATCGTGTACAAATATAGTGGAGCACGCACGTCGCCACATACTTTATAACATTCAAGCAGACATTATACCGTAGCAGCCAACGTATCCAAAAGTATGGGATACCGCAGGAAAATTGACTTTATTACATACCGTGTAAGGTCCAATGATCCAGTTAGCTAGTCCTCTTTAATATAATGTGAACGGTGTTCCATTTTCAGTATCTTGGTGCAAAATGCACATGCCATTACCTTTTTAATTAAATAAAAACTCTTTTATAATGTAATTATACTGGCCAATTCAAGCCATATTAAAAGAAATCCGTTAATCCGGAATTCTGACAATGTAAATAAAAATGTGAAAAAAGCCGTCAGGCTCCCAAATGAAAGAGACGGAACGATCACTGACAAGTTGGTACTCTTTTCGGTGATTGTCAAAAAACAAAAGTAGAATCTGACGTGTTAATTCGCACTCAACACGAGATTAAACCTTAATCCTTTTATATAAAGATCAGTTTCTAGTGTGTCCCATACTTTTGGATATTATGCTGCTGCTACGCTATCAGTGGTGATGTGCGTGCTCCGATTTATTTGTACGCGATGGATGTCCTGAGCAATTTGATCGCCTTGATTGGGTCAATGTTAACGACTATTTGGATGTTTCCAAGTATTTGGTGATCTTGACTGCTACGTACTATATGACGCTGACTGTACGATTGCAGCACCGTCGCGTGCTACTACAAGTGAAATAAATTGTAATCTCGAAGGGCGAATCACTGAAGTTTAATTGATTTTAATATGCACAACTCGACGAGTAATTTTTAAAGTTGTGTACCTGCTGCATAATAATTTGCAAATTTATTTCACACATCATTTTAAATATCAATTTAATTTCCACATTTTGGTTGTACATTTTGTATGAAAAACCCCCTCCCCTATTGAAGTCGCCAACACCATACGGATCATTTTAAATTGTGACCAGCCATATTTTTAATCTAGAAATAAGGAAGTCTAATAGAAACTCCTCCCTAATAAATCGAAAGCTACTTCTTTTTTCTTTATCTTTGCCTACGCAGATCATTTTTATTTTTAATCAGGACCCCCCCTTTATGGGTAATTTTATCCATTTCACCTACACAGCTAATTTTTAATTCTAATCGAGAATTTGTATATCTATTTTCATACTTCTAAGTGCCGAAATGAGAAAATTACCATACAATCTTTACCCCCCATTTTACCCCT
Organism: Choristoneura fumiferana; assembly: GCF_025370935.1. Lineage (NCBI taxonomy): Eukaryota > Metazoa > Arthropoda > Insecta > Lepidoptera > Tortricidae > Choristoneura > Choristoneura fumiferana. The sequence continues at coordinate 13,421,182 of NC_133488.1, read as the reverse complement.
TCAGGGGTAATTTTATCCATTTCACCTACTCAGATAATTTTTAATTCTAATCGAGAACTTGTATACCTATTTTCATACTTCTATGTCCAGAAATGAGAAAATTTCCAGGGAAATTATATCCATTACACTTACACAGATAATTTTTCATTGTAATCGAGAACTTATATACTTACCTATTTTCATACCTCTAAGGCCAGAAATGAAAAAAAAATCTATATGAACTTTACCCCCCATTTTACCCTTTTAGGAGGGAATTTTATCCATTTCACTTACACAGATAATTTTTAATTGTAAACAAAAACTTATACACCTATTTTCATACTTCTTAGTCCAGGAAATTAGAAAAATTTCCATAAAACTTTACCTCCCACCCATTTTACCCCTTTAGGGGGGAATTTTATCCATTTCACCTACCTACACAGATAATTTATCATTATAATCGAGGACTTATATTTTCATACCTCTAAGTCCAAACATAAGAAAATTTCCATACAAACTTTACCCCCCATTTTACCCTTTTAGGGGGGAATTTTATCCATTTCACTTACACAGATAATTTTTAATTGTAATCGAGAACTTATACACCTATTTTCATACTTCTAAGTCCAGAAATGAGAAAATTTCCATACAAACTTTACCCCCCATTTTACCCCTTTAGGGGGGAATTTTATCCATTTCACTTACACAGATAATTTTTATTTGTAATCGAAAACTTATACACCTATTTTCATACTTCTAAGTCTAGAAATGAGAAAAACCATATACGTTCACCCCCCTATTTCACCCCTTAAGGGGATGAATTTCTAAAAATCCTTTCTTAGTGCTCACTTACATCATAGAAGAACCCCTGTTACCAAATTTTCAAGTTTCTAGGCCCAGTGTTTGGCTGTGCGTTGATCTGTGTCAGTCAGTCAGTCAGTCAGTTTCTTCTTTTATATATATATAGAAGATATAAATATCAGATTTTAATAAAAAATATCTAGTTAGTATCACACCATTAAACAAACATAGGAATAATCGAAACTAAAAGAAGAGAAATAAATAAAACTATTTGTCATGGTTCATTTAGGACCCTAAGCCGTGCTTGTATTATTGTCACATTGTAATGCCACATATTATGTTATGTACGACCTGAATTTTTGTAGGCGATAGAACGTGGCTGTCTCACTGTGACGTCATCCAGCGTATTTCGTAAAAAAATATAAAAAAATAAATACTCATCCAAATTCAAAATCGATGAATATGGTCTCTAAAATATCCTATTCTTCTTAAAAATGAAATAAAAACTATTAGGTTATTTTTTTGGTGCATCCCAATTGTGACCATAAACGACGGCAGAATCAAACTGCTTTAGGATAACTTACTGATGGCTGAAGCAATAACGTACGATAATAATTGCAACGCACGGCACGAAGTTCGCTTAACTGCTGAAATTGAGAACCGCTTTGTGGCGTTGGTGGTACTACTCGAGGAATAAGGGGTTTTATTCGATCAGAGAGAGCATTCGCTTTTTAAAACTTCCATCTATCAAAGGTACTAGGTAGATTTACTGCTATCAATATAAATGGAAAATTTACCACATTAATTGACTATTTGGAATTCGAAACAAATAAATACCGTGCACTTTTTTTTTCATGTTATATCATAAATCATACATAATGCTATTGTGCTGAAAAATATTTACCCGACTGCCCAAAAGAGGGTTATGTTTTTCGAGCGTATGTATGTATATATATGACATATATTATGACACATATATTATATAATATGTATGTGGGTGTGTACTTATGCCCATTTCTTTGGTCCACGCTGCAGCCTAATCAAAATAATATCAAATTTCAATATGACATATCTGCGAAAAAATAGGCGAAAAAATAGGGGAGGAATAAAAAAATATTTTGTATTGTAAAAATATGGATATCAAAAGAAATCAAATGAATGGGCTAATTAGTAGCTTTCATTTGATATCCATATTTTTACAATAGGTTACAATTTTTTTTTATTCCTCCACCATTTTTTTTCGCAGACATGTCATATTAAAATTTGATATTATATATATATATATATATATATAGGTTATAATACTTTTAATCAACCATTTTCACAGAAATATGTAGTATCAAAAAAATATAAAATAAAACATGGAATTCAAAAAATCAAATAAACCAGACTGCCTGACTGTCAAGTAGCTAATTTAAATTTTAACAGTCGGGACCTAAAAAACGTAACCAGGTAATTTTTTTTTGTTAAGGGGTCCCGACGGAATTTTGTCAATGCGCTAGCGAGTTTTGTGACTATGAGAAGCATATGTTAATGATTGATTCATTGTATCGTAATTTTAAACGTAACGGTTTTAAAACGGGGATCCGAAAACAGTTTTCCGTCCGTCGCGAAAAACGTAAATATAAGGTGACCCGGGGCTATTGTATCTGGGGGGATATTGTATCTGGGCCGTCTGATGGCGTCCTTACGACACCGTGTTCGCCATGTTCATGTGTGTTGTGTGAACTCAGTCTTCTGGCGAACACAACGTAAAATGGGCGAGAAGAACATGGCGTCATAAGGACGCCATCAGACGGCTCAGATACAATATCCCCCCAGCTACAACAGCCACCTTATTCTTGCTTCTTGGACTTATCGAAGGCGAACAACATAAGAGTCGCCTCCCCGATATGCAGCGCGTGCGGGTGGCTTAAACAGCCTCATATTAAATAATAGTATACCGGATAACTCGCGTCTGTAATCGAGTTTAGCTCGATAAGTTTCGGGCTAATCCGTAGCCCCTCCTCTAGGATTATTATGGTTCTAAATGTTGCTAAAGAGCTTACATTAGGAGGCGCCGAAATACTCAGTTGCTATAAAGAAAATGCAGATGACTCATCTCCATCATCCCCCCGCCCTCCGGTAAGAAGGGAGGGTCAACGAACGGAAAGACGGTAAAAGGCGATTACAAATGATTTTCATTAACAGAATGAAGCGAGCCATAAACAAAACCGTAGTCTGTGTGCTTTATCATTTACGACAGATTTGTAATGTCTATCTTTGCATTACAACATGTATGTACGTCGTAAATATTATACCTATGTACAAACAAACTGATGATACTGAGGGCAAAAAGCCAACAATCATTGATCCGTCGTCGATTGCGATAGGTGGTGGCCCCACCGTATGGAGCTACTCTGTGTAAACAGGAGGGCCCTTTGACTCGCTCTTTTCATCTCGAACGATTTACGTCTGAGCTTTTCAACAACGCAGACTAAACTCGTCTACTTCAGTACTTGTAATTACGTACCCGTGATGTTTAGTTTTAGATGCGAATTATCTGTTTAGTCCTGCTCCCGGATCTGTAACGTTAGTATGTACCAAATAAGCGTAGTACTACGTGTATTTGGTAAGAGATGACGATTACTAAACTTACAAATCCGTGAGCTCTTAGAAAAACCTTCGGGTTTCGGGGGAAATCGGAAGCATTCGTTAGTAGATAATGACAATTGTCTTTTTGACTTAGTAGCAATCCATCACGCGGAGAGTGCACTCGTTGTGTTTTCATTGATTTATATGAGCAGTTAAAACCACCACTTATTTATTTAGTTTATTATTTGAAAATTGATTTCTATAGGAAGTCAACTTAAATAGGGTATTTCTGTAAATAGCCAATAACGGGAAATTGTTTAGAATTATAATGTACATATTTTTTTTAAAGAAGCTGACAGATTCAAATATTTAAATTTTGTAAATATTTTAATGAGGTTCAAGAGCAACGAGGATTTCTAAAAGTACATTAAAAAAATATTAAACGAAGCGGACCAAAAAATTAATTTGACATATCCAAGAGAAGTAGACACAGTATAACAGCTCTATATACTTCCAAACAAAAGTAGTGTGTTAAGGCGAGGTGTTCTCTATTTAAATTAACGATGGAAGAATTCGAAAATGCTGATTTTGTTTTATTTGTTACATGATAAAAAGTCATATTGTATTAAAATTAGAAAAAGATAAATAAGCGTAATAGTATTACAGTAAGGTTTGTTTTGTACTGATGGTTATTCTTTACATAACTTTTTACGATAACTTTGAAAAGTTTTGCAAGTAGATAACAGAACAGAACCGCATATCACGATCGCGTGGCATCGTCAATACCCGAAAAATGCTTCTAAAATCCGAAGGTTTTTTTAAGAGCTCACGGAGTGTACTTCGAACTAAACAAGCTATTATAAATAAAACGCCTAAGGCATATCTATACATAAAAAAAAAAACAGTCGAACATAGAACCTCCTTCTCTCCTCCTTCTCATTTGTATGGAATATATGCACAGTAAATAGAAAACAGTGGAGACATTTTGTTAAACGCAAGCACGCGATGCTAGCTAAGATTCCACTATAAGCCAGTCGCACGCTACGGTTAAACCCTAGACTCATGCGTTCGGATTACGAGATTGATCTCGAGACAAGTTTATATTCAGGGTCGCTTTTCTACTTTCTTGTCGGGATTTGTATCGTAAACAAGATTAAACGTAAGCAAGGCCAAAGCAGGCCGTGTCGTTTGCTCACCCAAGGCTCGGATTATTGCCGCCCTGCGTACAATTGCGCTGCCTCCAATGAAGTTAGCTAATGTATCATGTCGCTAAGGATAATTTTCTTCCTAACCAAATACGGTTTTCTCCATATCCATTTACAGTGTGCGGCCGGGGTTTCATATATATTTCACAGACGAAGCCCAAGTGAGAGAGTAGAGAAGACCTAAAAACTATTCGTTATGTAAAAATGTTTATTTGCATACTTAGATTACTTGGCCGACCGAGCTTTGTTCGGGCTAAAACTCGATAGTAAGCGTTTTTCCAGAAATAATACCAAGCTAGATCGATTTGTCATTCCTGAAAACCCCCACGTACCTTTCATCGAAATCATTGGAGCCGTGTCCGAGATTCTGAGTCACAGGTTAGATAAATTGCTGCATGAAAACCCTAAGTGCTAGCTTATTATTTAGCTCTCAACTCGGTTATAATCAGCGCAGGATTTACTTATTTTCACGGTTGTGTTTAGGTAGTTTTCATCATCATCACCATCATCATCCCAGCCTATATACGTCCCACTGCTGGGCACAGGCCTCCTCTCAGAACAAGAGGGCTTGGGCCATAGTTCCCACGCGGGCCCAGTGCGGATTGGGAACTTCACACATACCATTGAATTGCTTCGCAGGTTTGTGCAGGTTTCCTCACGATGTTTTCCTTCACCGCAAAGCTCGTGGTAAATTTCAAATGTAACTCCGCACATGAATTTCGAAAAACTTAGAGGTGCGAGCCGGGGTTTGAACCCACGACCCTCTGCTTGAGAGGCGATAGGTCAAACCACTAGGCCATCACGGCTTCATAGTTTTCATAGTCAGCCTAATTATATTAAAAGGATAAGTCCGCCTTTGTACAAGTATCTCAAAGTTTGTCAATTGTTTTTTGTTTCTTTTGTACAATAGTTTACATATACATACATATATTAACAACATATTGGTAGCTGATTTATCGATTGCTTGGTTTCTTTTTACTTTTATGGTTCGGTCGCCATCATCTTACTTTTTATACTGTTTCATAATAAATTCGACGGGCTGTTGAAAGTCAAGAATGCCAGTTCCAATTTACTCAGCACTCAGGATAAAACAAGTCTATTGGACAACCTATATACTCCCTGCACTACTAATATGCTCGCAAAGGACAGCTGCATTGCCATATTAATCGAACGTTTTAGTTGCCGACGATATCGTCTAATGGCTCTTAAACATGGCAGACTGCAGAATCGTAGTCTTGATTTCTCTAGAGAACAACGACTCGCCATGTCCCTCGGTATAAGCAATAGGGAATTGCACGTGCAATAGTAAATAACATGTTACAACGTTGAGCACTTGCTTGATTGGATTGGATTTAATTTACCGTTTTCGTATTGGTAGATTCTAAATATTGAACTACATACATATGGATTTTCAGAGTTTCGTTTCCATAATAAACTGCATGCGTAGTTGAACTAGTTCCGAATTATACGGAAACTAGAGTAGTGTTACAATGCAAGCGCTTTGCCGAAACGTTTATCACAATTCTCTAATGCGTATAGTTTAACTACTTTTCTATTCGTTGACAATGCATATTAAACTAACCTCCGCAACATTTGATGTAAACAAGGAAATTGCTATATAAGCTTGTTTATCAACCTACGCTAGGCCAGTAGCAGCTCAATGCAAACACACCCGTTATTAGAGGGCAGCAATTGTGACAGTAGTGCAGAATATTCATGGATCATCCTAATTGTCTATTGATTAGGTTAACCGAGTTCATAAATGATTAGGTTAAGCCCAGGCTTTATCAGTGCGGATGTTCTGTTTAAGTTTTTTTAACCCCCGAAGCAAAAAGAGGGGTGTTATAAGTTTGCTACTATGGTGCTAGTGCTATGTGTGTCTGCGTGTCTGTCTGTGGCACCGTAGCTTTCAAACGGGTGAACCGATTTGAATGCGGTTTTTTTTAGATTTGAAAGCAGGTTTTTAAGCTTTTTAACCAAGAGTCGTGGAATAGTTGAGCTTTCATATTCATATGCATTTATTCATTGAAATTCATGCTCATTACATTATTACATGATGCATCTAATACCTCTAATAATAGAGTGCATGTGCCGATATTTTTGACCACCTTGGCCGCTCCGAAATATTTGATGTCGACTGTACCTACATGACACCGTTAGGGTGTAGAATGGAATGCAAATCTAATATGCTTTATGATTTGCATAAGAAATGCGTGATTGGCATATTTTTGTGATCATAATAGCGATTGTATATATACCAAATAAAATCGTTTGAGGTATGCTAAATTTATGGATGATAATCTGTTTAGTCTACGACTCTACGTGCTATGATGGTAAAAAACGCATTTCTTTCAATTCACTCATCAGTTGTAGCCCCAGTCTTTTCTTATTAAAACTAACATTAATCTTAAGACTATGACTAGAATTCCGTTTACTTGTTGTTCTGTTTTTCTGTCTTTTCTCGGTTTTAGTTTGATAGTCGTACCTAATTTACTAGATTGACAAGAGTTTGGTGTGTCGTGGAAATCTGTGTAGTTAGCAACGTGATAAAAATATCAGCCCCAATGTTAGCATGTCTGTGTGTGGGTGTCCGATATTGCAGTGGAACTCCGAGATGAGTTACAAATGCAATTTACGGTGGCTCCACTTCGACGTGCAGTAAATAACTTTATCGGCTGCAGTGGACATTGTCGAAGCCTCTTTAACTAGGGCAGAGGCTAGTTACCTTTGTGTGAACTAGTTTTAACCCTCCGGAGATGCTTCTATTTATCCGCTGCAGTTTTGTTTTGTTCTCCTATCATGATTTGTAATCTATTTATTTTATGTGTTCACAAGTAATGGGTAGCTTTGTCGTTCATATTCAACGATAAAGCAAATTTTAATGGTGCGGTGATTTTGACCATTCTTGCATACTTTGCTTGGCCTCTTCTATAGTACTATTCCGGGTGATGTCGGTAATCTATTTTAGATTTATTTGTGGAGCGATCTAATAAACACTGTAATTGATATAATCGCGTCAGCAACAGCAACGTGGGCATATATGAAAATAGGTGATGTATTTGAATAATTCTGTATAGACATTTGGAGGTCGACACGACATGAATGGCGAGTAGGCAGGCATGCGTGCGCCGTTGGTACTTGAGAAACGATTTATCTCACACTTGGATAAAAATAAAATCTTCAAACTCATTTTGCACATCTATAAAGTAAACTAACCTAATTCGAGATAAGTTAATTTAATATCAAAAGCATTTTGCTGTGATGGATATATTTTTTGAACTAAATGATAATGTTTACTTCTATAGTAATTACTTTGGTGACGATTTTGCGCTATAGTAATATTTCCAAAAAATCATTCCCTGACGAATTCCTCCTAAATTGTTTATTATCCTACTTAATGAAATATACCTATAACATTTTTTCTAAATTTCCGTTACTGCGACATAAATACATAATATACATGTAGGCACATAGAGCATAGAAAGTTGACTTGTACACTCATAGAAACTGCTTCGTAAATTACTTATTATTTTAATTAAAAATTGTTTTTCTTCTTTTAAGAAAGAAAGAAAATACATATAAATATGATTAAAATAATTACTATCACTATTATTAATAATTATTATTACTTATTTATTTTATTATTTTGATTATTTGATTAAATATTGATTATGATTATTTTTTATGACTTAAATTCGGGTTTTGTTCCGCGTACCTTGATTCTTCAATTCTCAAACATTATTCTCTAGTCGTCTCGTGATCATGACGCATGCAACTGTGCCGCAATATCGAGCTTCTCTAAAATCAAGGTACGTGGAACAAAGACCCGAATTTAAATCATAAAATTAGTAATGACCGCGATAGTCTAAAACAATGTTGTTTTTCTTCATAAATAAATATCAACTGACGGTCAATGTAGACTTAGATTATCACTCCAAAATAAGACGTCCTGTGCTCTAATTTCTGAACAAATTATTTTTGACGGGATATAGATAGACGAGCGAGTCACACTCGCCATGAGGGCTGTCTGCCTGACAGGTGGAATATCGCTATGATAGATGACGTTATCGTAAAGTCCGTTTGACATCTGTAACTAAATGAGCCAATCTCAAACTAAACGTAAGACATCCAACAGTTACACGCCCATTCTGGCGTCAGTTCAGTCCATCATTCTGTTTTTCTGTCATTCACATCGGATTGACGAATATTATTAAATACATTTGATTTTCATCAGTGTGGAATGATACATATGTATAATATGTTCTTTTTATGTGTTTTGTGTGTACAATGCAATGCATAACATTGACGTGACAAATTAAAAAAAAGTCCCTTTTTTTGCTTATTATTTGTAGTGTACAATGATGAGTTATTTTATTGTATTGTAATTAACATCAAATTGGTTTATTTAAATAACTTCATTAACCTGCTTGTAAATTAGGAATATATTGCACTAGTGTACCTACCATGCATTAAGGATTGCTTAATTTGACCTGAAAAAAAAAAAGTTTCCATTAAGGTTGACGGATAAAAAAGTACTAGTTATGTTTTGAAGAACCTAATCTAAGTGCAAAATTTTATTTTGGTTAATAGTTATCAGATTCATTTCCGTGGACATGGACAACCCAGTCGGTTAGATACGTAGACGGAGTAGACAATAGCCTAAGCAACCTAAGACCTTACAAACCAGACGCGTACCACCTGTGATTTGATATTGATGGTTTGACGTAAACGTACGCTACCATATCTTAACATTCGAATGCTAATCACCCGTTACGAGTAGCACTCAAGTGTGTAAATTAAGCCTTCAATTCATTTCAATGATTTGACGATTACTTAACACGTTTATGCTGAGCGTACCTTTTTTCAATTTGTTGCAGGTTATCTATTATTTAAGGAATTCTGTGAACAGACGTCAGAAGAACCAGTGCCACAATTAAAGTTTTACGAAGAGGTAAATTGGTAACTTACATCGCTATGCGTTTTTTTTTGCTATACTAGTGCTAGTTTTATTAAAAATTATTATTTCCGCAGATTAAATTATATGAAAAACAAGAATGTCCCGAAGAGAGGCGGCGGATCGCAAGGGATATTTATGACAATTTTATAATGAAAGAATTATTAGCGCACTCACATGTGAGTATACATTAGGTATATAATAATTTTACCCGTATGCATCAAACAGGGCAATGGTAGATTCAGATGGCACCAGATTTTACGACATTTTGAACGACAGCTTACTGATTACCTAAGCTGAAGCCGAACGACAAGCCTTATATGCAACCCGGGCGAAATTACGAAGCGTCCGCACCGCACTCCGCAATAACGAACTTAATCCCAAGCAGCCGGCCCAACGTGTGCGATCACGTGTTCGGGGGGAGTTGCTGCTATCATGAATCGTGGCGTATGCCTTTATTCGTTATCAATGATCCAGTTGTTACTATTGTGTATGGTTAGAATTGTAAATGAAAGCTTTAAAAGTAACGACATATTTATTTATCGCTGGATACCAAAAAGTGGTCGATGATTTGCAAATTTTGAACCCACGACTTACAAACTTACAAACAATATACGAACGTTGTAAGCCAAATAAAAGCTTGTAAAGACAATTGCTACTTATACAGCCCGCGGTACGTAAGTGTAAGCTAACCGTTCATTTCTGCGCATGTGACAGTCGTGTACGACAATCAGCGCTTACGCTTGCCAGGCCCGCCCGCCCCGCGCATCGCTCAGTCCCCTACGATTCTTTATTTTGTATTCTGCCCCTCAACGGTCACCGCTACGCTTACGTACCACGGGCTGTACGTACCAGAGTAAATTCCTCGAAATCGTAAAATTGTTTTCAATATCTTTGTGGCGAGTGATATTATACATTGATGCATCAATATTTGAGCAATTATGATATGAGATATTTGTCCACGCCATTATTGACTTGTGGTGCGTCGTTAGGTTGTAAAATTTTTAGTTCAGTATCATCGGCCTTGAGTATTTCATCCGGTCGAAGTGACGGGTGTTTGTATAATGTGCCTTGTCGGTGGACACTGTTGGCTGGCTGCCCAGTGCCGCCGCTCGAACCTTCAATTACTTACATACAATCATCATGGCTATTCCTTTACTCCATGTAGTGCCAGCTATCTAAGCGACGTTTTTGAGTTATATACCTACTTACATGTTTTGAATCAGTGCATTTTTCTCCGTTGTTTGAGCTGTGTTTACAAAAATTTAAGCACTTTTTTGGCGCTTATATAGTACGTACAGCAAAACAGGTCTCGTTTCTGACGCCGTCATTCATCTAAACGACACAACGTAAGACTAAATTAAGGACTTGATTCTCGATGATTCTTGAAGTGTAGGTATGTCGATTAAGGCATTTCGTTTTTCCACCACGGTTTTGGTTCTGTCATTGGACCTTTTTTCATTATATATATTGTCAGAATAATAAAGTTGTTTATTGATATGCTGCAAAAAAATATGTAAGTCTATTAAAGGAGGTAGTATTTTTTTTTTTCGAAAAATAAAACAGAGATTATTGTCCTGCAAGTTTCACAAAATGGCGTCTGAAATCAATTAGTCTTTCAACCGACGATACTACTTTATTGTCTCTAACAAGTCCTCCACGATCTACGAGTAATAACGTACGTAACTGATATTTATCCACCACTAATTCACTTCGTTACGTAACTCTCAGGGCAGAAAGTTATGTAATTATCTATCATGACTTATCATATTGCCTATTATTCTTTGTTTGTCGTCACTATTAAATATAATAATGTCGATATCATTGTTGCAGGATTATTCCAAAGAATGTGTAGCACATGTACAAAAATATTTAATGAAGCATGAAGTGCCGCCAAATCTATTTGAGGTAAATTAATATGCGCTATTTAAATCACAAATAATAATTAATCTCGTGGAAATGCATTGAAAATTATGAATTAAATATATATTTTTTGTTTTAGCCATATATCGAGGAAATTTTTCAACATTTACGAGGAGAGCCGTTTAAAATTTTCTTAGAAAGGTAAATAATTTATCATTATTAATCTGCATATTTATGATTTGATGGTTTCCAGTTTAACAGTTCATTATCCACTATAATTATATCGTAATACGCAACAGTTGTAAATAATGAAGCTGACGTTTGTTGCAGTGATAAATATACAAGGTTTTGCCAATGGAAAAACTTAGAATTAAACATTCAGCTAACAATGAATGACTTTAGCGTACATCGTATCATCGGTCGAGGTGGTTTCGGCGAGGTGAGTTCTGTTACTCTTAATTTCAAATGTGCTTTACTTACATAATGTTGAAATATAAGACAACATATAGCTAATTAATAAACGATGTATTGCTGTAAGGTTTTGATAAACAGTGAAAATAATTGTCGACTAATAATATTTGAATGTATAAAACATACTTTGATTGACATATAGAAATTACACACTTCGAAAATTAATCACGTCTTCATTCACACATGGGTTGAATGCTTTAGCTTTCTAGACAGTCTTTAGCTTTGAGCTTAAAATTTCTTACAGATAATGAACCAAAACTTTCCGAATAAATTAAGCTGTATCTTTTGTATTCCGATATGAAAATAATAATATTTACACATATTTATGCAAAATCCACAAGAATAAATTTATTCCAACCGTTCGGTACTATTTGAATGTGTAACTGGAATATATTTGGAAATGCACCAAGCCACGCTGAAAAGTCTTTCGAACTTAGCGTTATATCGTAATGTGGAATCTTGTTTTAGGTTTACGGTTGTCGGAAAGCGGACACGGGCAAGATGTACGCCATGAAGTGCCTCGATAAGAAGCGCATCAAAATGAAGCAGGGGGAGACGCTCGCTCTTAACGAACGGATTATGCTTTCTCTAGTCAGTACAGGGGTAAGTTTAGCGAAGTTTTACCAATTTCCTAATCTTACTTCACAGATAGATGCGACCAGTTTAATGGAATTTGTCAACGCTCTGCGAATTGTATTACTTGTTAGCTCGTAGCTGTTAGCAAACGTCAATCGTGATCTACTCGTTTGACTACTTAAAAAATATTATTAGGTTCTAAAATGTTAAAAACACATCAATAAGCGGTCAAATCCATTTTTGTTATAGCTCCAAGAACTGGGACTAGCGTTGACGTTAAACGCTGCAAACAATTAGAAACAAATTTAGTTAAATGACATCAGACAAATCGAGTTCAATTAGTTGAATCTCCAGAAAGTTCCGAAGTAATCGGCGTGATTATGCTACCGTTCCGTCTCTCAACATCGTTCTTTCTCGTTTAATATCAATCGAGACTTGATTCCCCACGTCTACCTCAGTAGCAATTCAAACATTGTGTTGAGTGATAGATTGTGTCACACAACATTTCACCGCTTTGTCCTACTCGTGTCCGTATAATAACGTAGGTGGTGTACGAGTAGGTACTGGCGGTCTAAATCCGATTCATGGGTCTGATTGTGTGCTTGTCGTAAAATATATCCCTCGCTACTAACAACGCTCGTCGTTCGTTACATTGTTATTGACACGCCGGCATTTCCGTCGGTGTTATTGTTATGAATATCCCATCTCTGATTTTTCATATTGATACCGAGCATGAAACAACCGTCCAGCACCTATGTCAAAATGAATTAATTAACACAACTGCTATAATTTTACGTTACCAATAACTATAAAAATATTGAATCAGGGGCTTGCCGTTTGTGTACATTGAGCATGGGCACGATCTTAAATCATAAACGACTTTTTCGTGCGAAAACAGCCGTAAACCGTAGAGCCAATGGCCTGTAATAAATATATACTACGGACTCAATACGAGCGAAATTTTACTCTTGAGATACTACCCAAAGTCCTGAATTGTATCTCGTACAAAATAGGTTAAGGAAGAAGCGCTAGTGCGCAAACTCCGCGGGAAAGGGCTGAGTTGTAATGTTTATATTTATGCTTATGATGAGTTACTTGGAATGTACTTAACTGCAATACCTTGTATTCGCACGTTCAGCTTTACTTTATTTAGCTCGGCTGCGAAGCGACGCCGCCCCTCTATCACCATAATTTCGTTACGGTGCCCCATATGCGCACGGTAATGAAATCATATCGCGCACGTTTTATGTAAAACTATGGTAAAGTTATTGGTACCTATCGAGTACAGTTACCAAAGTTACAAAAACTTACGAAAACGCATATATTATATATAATGTGGTCTCCACAGTGAAGGCGTTAACAGGCGAAAAAGACTTCCGGGGTGCAGTGATATTTATTCCTATGTACCTAAAGCATAGGTTTCGACATCGCTGATCTATTTTTAAAATTTTTTGAAACGAAAGTTAAATAAATATTGATTTTGTACTGTGCATATAATCTGTGTGTACAATACATATTGTGTATTTTTTTTTATGTACAGTCTCGGTCATTAATATTTAATAAGTACAGTTGTATTTCATATGGCACGGCATGGCAGTATATTTGTTAACCCCACAACTTTATAGCAATGTTGTAATGCCTACTATGCAAGTACAATATTGATACGCCTCTTGTATGTTTAATATGTATTTAAGTATGTATTTACTATATAAGTATGTTTATCCGTTGCCTTTTATGTACAGTCTCGGTCATTAATATTTAATAAGTACAGTCACGCGCTTTCATATGTAAACGTTTCCTCATTACCTAAAGTTTACATACTCAAGGTTTTTTTAAACTAAGTATCCAATTTCTATTAAAATAATTTACACGGTAGTTATTTCCATTTTTTTTAAATACCTATTGGTGGCAATTTCTAAACAACGCCAAATTGCCACAATATAGTAACCATATATATATATATATATGTATTTAAAAAAAAACGTTATTTCGATGTCAAATTTTGGATACTTATAATATTGCGTGTACATATTTTTGGAAATGAGGACACGTTAACATATTAATTGCACGCGACTGTACCTACTCATTAAATTACGCGCAATAAGTAGGTAGGTATTTACTAAAGCGGGCATTAATTTTTAATGTGTATGATAAACATACAAAGATAATATGTCAGTGAAATGATATCTTACACTCAAACACATCGTTTGTTTAACATCAGCGTATTGTGATATTCATATATGTTAGTTAGTATCTAACTGTAATATTTAGTTAAATGTTAAAATTCATATCACTTGACCTATTTATTACTTTTAGGGGCTGTTACACCATCCATTGATCAGTGTTAACTAGCGGTTAGGTGTGATGCCGTCTCTATTTGTTTTGTCCGAATAGACGGAGACGGCATCACATTTAACCGTCGGTTAACGCTAATCAATGGATGGTGAAACAGCCCCTTAATGAACTGTTTTTTAGAAAAGGACCTCCGCAAATTAACGCCTGATTCAATAAATTTTTGAGAAGATACGTATTTAAATAATCTTTAACAGTAAAACTTAACTGAACATAGAGAGGCAAAGAATAAGAAAAATTAAAAAATGGGTGGATAGAATGGATTGGAAAATGGATGGATGGATCGAGCACCTTCTGACCCCATCGGGCATCAGTCCTGCGAGCAATGTGCCCCACCCACTGCCACTTCAGTTTCGCAACCGACTGAAACGATTTTGATAAAAGATATCTGAGAAACATCGCTAGAAAACCTAATTTCAAATAAAAAATCGGTCCACCCGTTTAAGATCTGCGGTGCCACAGACAGGCAGACAGACGCACAGACACACAGGTTTCAAACTTATAACACCAGTCGGGGTTTAAAATTCAAGGTAGATTGTTCGTCTTCCAAAAACCCCAAAAAAAAATTTCAAATCGTATTAGACATTCCCGATAGCCCCTATTTTTTATGGCAAACGAGCAAGTGGAAAGAAATCACCACCGCCCATAAACATCTGCAACACCGATTGCAAATTGCCACCTAGAGCCTAAGATCGGCCTCAAGTGCCAGTAATTTCACCGGCTGTCTTACTCTTCACGCCGAAACACAACAGTGCAAGCACTGCTGCTTCACGGCAGGATTAACGAGCAAGATGGTAGTAGCAATCCGGGTGGACCTTGCACAAGGTCTTACCACCTGCATATAACTAAGAATAATAAGAATTGCTCATTTAAAGATATAAGGTGATAAGTTCAGAATGCACCTAGCTAGGTTCGTAAATACATAGATAGTTCGCCTCGTTCATGTTCCAGTGACTGCTGTCGTAATTTTATATACAACAAAACTGATACGAAACCGAGCGAAAACGCGGTCGAAAATTTGTACGTGTAATTATCAGACCTCCTTGATATGTCAGTACGCCCTTATCGTAAAATATTACTATGAAAATAATGTAAAGGATTAGATAAAATAGTGTCGATTATCGATTCTTCTTCCGATTCCTATCTATCAGAACAAAACACCGGTGCTCAGCTACCACCCGTATCCCTACGCCATACAGAATATAGCGCGATATGGCATCGGGAACATAAACGATATCCGGCCAATTGGACTGAAACGAATTGACTCGCCCTCAATTTGTCGTTGTTGTCCAATCAGCTTCCGCTGCATTTTGTTTTACCATTTCAACCTATTCGATGGTTACCTTTTCCATTCCACTATTTTGATCAACGCGAAAAATCTTAGTGCTATTTTTTCATGACATAAATTCCAGATACAATCCGTGAGCTCTTAGGAAAACCTTCGGGTTTCGGGGGAAATCGGAAGGATTCGTTACTAGATAATGACAATTGTCTTTTTGACTTAGTAGCAATCCATCACGCGGAGAGTGCACTCGTTGTGTTTTCATTCATTTATATAGAGCAGTTAAAACCACCACTTATTTGTTTAGTTTATTTTTTGAAAATTGATTTCGTAGGCAGTAAACTTAAATAGGGTATTTCTGTAAATAGCCAATAACGGGAAATTATTAATATTTTTTTTTTAAAGAAGCTGAAAGATTCAAATATTTAAATATTGTAAATATTTTAATGAGGTTCAAGAGCAACGAGGATTTCTAAAAGTACATTAAAAAAATATTAAACGAAGCAGACCAAAAAAATTAATTTGACATACCCAAGAGAAGTAGACACAGTATAACAGCTCTATATACTTCCAAACAAAAGTAGTGTGTTAAAGCGTGGTGTTCTCTATTTAAATTAAGGATGGAAGAATTCGAAAATGCTGATTTTGTTTTATTTGTTACATGATAAAAAGTCATATTGTATTAAAATTAGAAAAAAGATAAATAAGCGTAATAGTATTACAGTAAGGTTTGTTTTGTACTGATGGTTATTCTTTACATAACTTTTTACGATAACTTTGAAAAGTTTTGCAAGTAGATAACAGAACAGAACAGCAATATCACGATCGCGTGTCATCGTCAATACTAGAAGAATGCTTCTAAAATCCGAAGGTTTTTTTAAGAGCTCACGGAGTGTATGTAGGTGTGCGTTGTTTGTTACATTAAAGCGTGATTTAACACTTCTTAACAACAGCTACGTAGCAAAAATGAACAGATTTAAAGAATAGAGATTTATTTATACCTAATCGATCGATTATCTTGCAATCAAAAAAGGGACTATAGTCATCATCATCATCTCAGCCTATATATATATACGTCCCAGTGCTGGGCACAGGCCACCTCTCAGGATGAGAGGGCTTGGGCCGTAGCGACTATAGTAATTTAATTTAAATTTATCAGCCTTAAAAGTTTAAATTATAGACAGTAAAAAGTAATTATATCTTGCACATAATATTTGCTTTTTTTTCCCTGGAAATCCTTAAATAATCTGTAATAGATTGTCGCAGCTCGTAACCACAAGGGCTAATCCTACTTGCACGGGTAGTAAAACAACTTCCCACACCCCCGCATAAGACTGAGAAATTCTGTGAACCTCTATCGGCTATACGTACTTATTCATTCTTTTGTTTCTCGTGACCTGAAACGCTTCCCTCAAAGTTTAACAAGGCCAACTGAAACAAAGTTTATAAAACGTTACAAACAGTCCGTGGTTACGAACTACGTGAATGTAGGTATAACTCCAGTCAAATTGTGGCATGAATTATATGTTAGGTTGACTATGCTTCTACAGTTTATGTGCTTTGCGGTGATGTGTGACGTTTTTATTTAATCTTTATGTAGTGTAGTCGCGTGGCAGTTACTTTTATTCATCATCCCTGCCCAGGTCAATCAAATTTGGCATTTGACTCTTACCATTTAAACCTAACACATCAAATGCGAATCGTTGTCTGTTTTATTTCTTGCCAAAAGGTTTATTTCTAATCGAAATATATCATCTTGAATTATGTTTGTCCATTTATATCTAAACCCGCTAGGAGAATTTTTAATTAAGTACCTAAATAAATACCTATAATTTTCGAACTCCAGCCGAACTTTTACTTAGGTACAGGTTAAGAACTCAAAAAGCTATAAGCTCTTTCCCTGAGGAAAACTTATGCGTTTAATAGATTTTTCTTACAAAAGTTCTGCTTTGGAATTGTAATAAGTGTCTAAGTAAATCTACGAATCGAATATGTACAGGATCATTCTACGCAGGAAGCACTAGCTTTTGTCTGTTTTATAAAAATATAAAGATGTAAAAAAAAGAAGTTTTTGTTCAACACAGACTTCTTTAAAGAATAGGCTAGTAAAAATACAATTTTTCAATGGTAAAATATGACAGAAACATATACAGAAAGCAAAGTTTCCCATTCCCTAACTGATCTCCGCGCCTGGAAAGTGAAACTTCATATAAGTATGCGGGTTCTGCGTGCACTCGCGTGTAAAATTATCGAATTCGATCGAGATTTTTACGGTTAAATGCACTTTACATCATTTCGGTCCGCGGATGATCATAACTTTTATTGGCGGTCGACCGACCGGGCGCCGCCGCGTCGTCTGTCCGTCGAAGAAACTATCGCAGGCTAAACTATATTATAGTATAGCTGTTAAGACTAGACGGATAGGTACGCCTCGCTACTACACTATCGTGAAGTATTGTTATCAAACATTTATTGGGCACCTACTGATTTACGCTCTATACATAAATGATGAACTTGACGACGTCGGCTAGGAATACCGTGGGAGAAATGGAGCAGTTTTCCTTTCCGTCCGCTCCATTTTTACCTCTTTCACTTGATAAAAAGACTGTTTTGTACCTTTATAATGCATGGTCGAGTAAGTGAACCTTTAAATTACGCTTCAGTTCTGAAATATGCGTAATTCAGTACACGTTCTGTAGGCACATAATCGTTATCTCGCTGAGCGGCGCTAATACAGTCCCAGTACTAGTCGATTATCTCTTTGTACATATACATATTAATGCCCCGTATAGTAATACAGAGTAGGTATGAGTACATGCTGTATTGGGTCTGACAATTGAGGCCATCAGCAATGTACCGAAATGCATTAACGATTGCCGACTGACGGACATAATTAACATTGACATTGATTGACTTTTTCAATTCCGAGTTTTAATGCCTTGCTTTTCACTGCGTTACGGACCTTTATTATATATCTACAGTCGAACATACTAATGTTTTAAGTACGGACCTATGTTGTGTTTTTGTTTGCGGTATGTGTACGTAATCTACTAACTGGTACCTGCAGCCTTAACGTTAGTCACCCTAGTCAATAGTCATTGTCTGTCTAGGTACAATAAAGATGACTATAATGTGTTTGTTTCTCTGCTGTATTTTCTCTCTGTCTTTAAGGTCCTTGGTACTTAATCATTATCTTTCGCATTGTAATTTTTAATCTCAAATAACTGTTTATGAAGTACATTATCAGGCAGGAGTTTAAAAACAATACCTATCTACTACGCCGTAAAAATAGACGCGGATTCCAAATATTGATTTTATTACAATCCAAAATAAAAAAATAATA
Organism: Choristoneura fumiferana; assembly: GCF_025370935.1. Lineage (NCBI taxonomy): Eukaryota > Metazoa > Arthropoda > Insecta > Lepidoptera > Tortricidae > Choristoneura > Choristoneura fumiferana. The sequence goes on along the minus strand of NC_133488.1, from coordinate 13,401,782 downwards.
AGGTACTCACAAAGGAAGACTTGGTACTCACAAAATCTATTAAATCAACAAGACTATATGGGTGCTACTGCTATTGCGGTTCATATACAATACATCATCCAACCTTAATATTATGTAGGCGAAAGTAACTTTTTCTGTATGTGTGTCTGTTACCTTTTCATACTTAAACCGCTGTACCGATTCAGATAAAAAGTGATAGTTTAAGACTCTGGGAAGGGCGTAGGATGGTTTTTATGCCGAAAAATTGCTTAGTTCTCACTGGATAGCGATAAAAGAATTCCCCACGGGCGCAGTTCCGGGCACCAGGTATATATATAAATATCTCTTGACTATAAAGTTTTGCAATTGCCTGCTATCTTCGTCAAAACGATTTTTTACGGACTTCAAAAAAGGAGGTTATCAATTCGGTTGTATTTTATTTTTTATGTTTGTTACCCCAGAACTCCGTCATTTATAAATCGATTTGAAATTGTTTTTTTTTCGTTCGTCTAGGAATCCCTTCGATTAGGTCCCCAAAGCGCCAAACCAGGATCTGATTATTGAATTTTAAGAAAATCGAGAGAACTCTTAAAATATTGTAGGGACACCTATTGTAAATTGGATATATTTAGTAGTAACTAGTGCATTTGCTCTTGAAAATCATCATTTGGTGAAGTGGAACTGAGGATGAAGACCACAGTTGACCATCGGAGTTACTACTCAATAACAAGTATTTCACGGGTTGAATTTTAATTCCTTTAACACAGTTGCTAAGCAATTTATGCTCCTCGTAATGCATATGGTAAAATGGAACGGGTGGTGTAGCACCGGGACTCCTCAATAATGAACGTCTCTGCATCGGAAAAAGCAATCTTTAGTAAAAGTTGACGAGCAGTTGCCATTAAACTATTGTATCTTAGATTTTTTACACTAAAAAGCGTAAAAAAAAAATTGAACTGACTACAAAAAACCATGAAAATAATTTTCTACCAGTCTGAAGTCGGTGCCTCACCACGAGCCAGCAGAAGTAATTGAAGCCTAAAATATAGTGCGTAGGTGAGGTAGACGACTATAGGTTCACACTTGCTGGCTCGTGCTGAGGCACCGACTTCAGACTGGTAGATAATTATTTTCATGGTTTTTGTAGTCGGTTAAATTTTTTGTTATAAAATTTTCTGACGTATGTCTTTTTAAAACACTTAGGGGCTGTTTCACCATCCATTGATTTGTGTTAACTGACGGTTAAATGTGATGTCGTCTCTATTTGTTTTGTTCGAATAGACGGAGACGGCATCACATTTAACCGTCAGTTAACACTAATCAATGGATGGTGAAACAACTCCTTAGGGTCTGATTCACCACTTGTCGACTAACTTTAAGTGTCAGATAAAAGTAATGCCATCTTTGTTTATTTGGACATAACGAACAGAGACGGCATCACTGATATCCGTTACTTAAAGTTAGTCGACAAGTGGTGAAACAGGCCCTTAATATTACTCATTATTTCTTGAATTAAAGACCATGGCTGGTGTTATTTAGATAAACATGCTATTAATTTCATGCATACCTATGTCATTACACACATTTCACATTAGCATGCAACTAAGAAGAAAAACATGAGGAGCAGCATGATGAGCTTTGAGTCGTGTTTTAGAGGTGATTACATTTAACAAGTCGGTGCCAGTGCCGGTCCTAACATAAAGTTTAAAACAATATTAGAATAGTCGTGTCGAAGTGTAATGCTATTTGGCGTGCAGTGTAATGCATCAGAATCGCCGATCCACTCGATTGTTCCCGTTCCACACGCGACTGCCCACCGGCCACCTACACAAAGGGAATGCATCCATCGCAATGCACGATTAAATATTTCCGCTTCCCATAATACAACGGCATTTCGGTAATTCATTGGTATAATGCGGTTAATTCTATTTGCATTGTGAACTAAACTTAGCACCGGCCTCGCGCCGCGTTTACGTCGATTATGTTTTGTCCCTAATTTCAAACCAATTAACAAAATGATCTTTGTTGACTTTCTTTGTTTGAGTTTTAATTTTCATGTCATGACATTCTGGTGCTGCGTTAGTGCAAATTACGCTTAGAGTAAATAATCGTTCAACTCCTGTTTTTTATTTCTTAATTAAAACGCATTACTACCTACTTCGATTATGGCGGTAATGTACCTACTTGATAATCCGACAGAGCCTTACAATGAGGACAGCATAGTTCGGACGGGAAACAAATAAAATTACAACCAGGCTTTATATTTATATATTACCATACCAACCAAAGAAAAACAAAATAAGCACCAAAAATCAATGTCTGAAATTTGAAGAGGATTACCGACCAAATTAATTAATGCAGGTTGCGTTGCATACAGTGAGTAAGTTGGTAGGTTAGGTTAGAGCCTTTAAAACCTCAAACAGACTTCAAATTAAAACTCAAGATTCGTAAAACTTCTGCAGCGGTACTGCCTACCACTTATAGAGGGAGTTTTACCTTACATGTGCTGTCGAAAAATTGAATCGCATTCGCATACCAAGTTGGAACCCTTTCACAATCAATTTCACAATGATTACTTAGCATATTTATGGATTTTCTCTATATGCCTTTGTTGCTTAAGTATATTGTGGTGTTCCATAAAGAGTCATTGTATTGTATTGTAATGTCAACTTGATATTTACAGCGAAAAGGTTCCACCCTGGTACGTAATTCAATTTCTTCGACTGTACATAAATATACTTCATTCAATCACTTCAAATATGTTTCCTCGTCAGTACTTGGCTACAGTCTCGGAGCTAAATCTCCCGACTTAGCACAAAACATAATCCTTCCCCGGCATCTGTCTGTACGTTTGTCGGATATTCTGAATCCTCTGAATGGATTTTAAGTGCGGTTTACACTGTTTCAATCTTTTCAAAAGGAAGTATTATATAGTGTTTTGCAATTATAAGTACGAGTACCTACCTACATAGAATTGTTATTTCGTGGTAAGGAAAATAACAATACTTACGCGTATTCATGACCTTACTATTTCAGGTGGATTGTCCTTTTATTGTATGCATGACGTATGCTTTCCACACGCCCGACAAACTTTGCTTTATCCTGGATCTCATGAACGGAGGTGACCTACACTATCACTTGTCGCAGCACGGTGTTTTCAATGAAGCCGAGATGAAGTTTTACGCCGCTGAAGTAATATTAGGTATTCCGTCGTTCTCTACTTACTTGTATCAGTACATTTTGCAAAACGAATGTAACTTACCACCTTTGTTTTTGATGTAAAGGTTTGGACCACATGCACAAACGTCACATAGTGTACAGAGATCTGAAGCCAGCGAACATATTGTTAGACGAGCACGGACATGTACGGATATCTGATCTCGGCCTTGCTTGCGATTTCTCTAAGAAGAAGCCGCATGCCAGCGTGTAAGTAACTTAAACAAATAATTCGATTTGCATAAGTAGATAGTTCGTCTAGCGATCTTAGCGTTTTACAGCTATTGTAAATCATGTAACTTTAGCTAGACCCCTTTGACTGGTAGATATATAAATCCAACTGAATTATGGATGAGTACACGATGTTTTCGGCTTTTCAAAAAACAACTTTAAGAAATATATTACTTCAATAATACATGTTACTGGGAAGAATATAATTAGCATTAATAATAATAATAATATTAATATATATATAATTAGCATTTTAGTAAACGTTTGGGAATTCTTACAATTTCTTTTTTTTTTATTAAGCAACCGGCTTTGCAACTTGTAAAATTATCAAGCACATGAGCTGAGCACATGACAAACTTACAAAATAAAAGTTTGCGTACACCTAGGACGTCAATAAAATGAATGAGCTAACTCACAACTGTAATCTAAACTTTCATTGTTAACAGGGGCACCCACGGCTATATGGCTCCGGAAGTGCTTTCCAAAGGCACAGGCTACGACTCTTCGGCTGACTGGTTCAGCTTCGGCTGCATGCTTTACAAATTGTTGAAGGGCCACTCACCTTTCCGCCAGCACAAGACTAAAGACAAACATGAGATTGACAGGATGACGCTCACAATGGTAAATATCCATATAAATTCACAATGCCCACTACCCTATGCCCTCTATTCAAGTAAAAGCAAAGATTATTTTTCTTATTCAATTTGTCGACCAATGAAGTTTTACCTACTGCACATGAAATTGAATATAAAAACCTTGCTTTCAGTCCAAGCTTGCTTGGAATGTTTCACTATAAATAATTGACAGAAATTCCAACTTTGTACGATTAATTTAACTGCATAATGGTACATGGTACACATTAATACACTCCCTATAGCTCGTAAGAAACTATAATTAAGTGTCAACATTCAACAATAGTAACGATGGAATCATGTCTGCAATAGAATTACAACGTCTTCCAGAACGTGGAGCTGCCGGAATCGTTCAGTCCGAGTCTCAAGAGTTTGTTGGAGGGGCTCCTACAGAGAGACATCAACAAGCGTCTCGGCTGCAAGGGGCGGGGGTGAGTGGTCTCGGTGGTGGCTTGTAGGGCGCCGGTGTCCGTTTTCGTGCTTTACTTCACCTTGGTAGCTGGTAGCTTTACTATCCCCTTTTGTCTGTAATTGGTATCAGGAACTTGATTAACAGATAAACTGAATGCATTTAACTTACTTACTTGCCCTAAAATTAACAGTCAGTTCATCTATTAATATTTCTATTTATATTGTGTACGGTGCGATGTTTACAATACCATCCTATGGGCTTGCGGAATCCGAGGTTGTATAAAAAGAGACGTGATGTGCCATGAATATAAACTACTCATTATTCCTGTATGAAGTAATATGAATGCAACAATTGACGTATTTTTATGTTCGTCGTGTTTTCCTTATTACATTAAGGTCGCGTGTTCTCAAAAAAATTAAATATTGAAGTAATAATGTCCAGGTTGCCGACGAACAGAGAAATAAGATTGATATTGGTGTCTATGTCTAATAATATCTGTAAACGTGTAACAAAAAAGCATTTATGGAAGAGCCTTCAGCGATTTACGATGTAGTTCCCATGAGATGTATGTTTTAATATCGCATGTCGGGAATTGTTCCCTCGCGTTAACGATCAATGTAATTATAAGTTTATCCTTCCAGCGCCGATGAAGTGAAAGAGCACATGTTTTTCGCGGGCATCGATTGGCAGCAGGTGTACCACCAAAAGTATACGCCGCCCCTCATCCCTCCACGCGGTGAAGTTAACGCGGCCGATGCATTTGACATCGGCAGCTTCGATGAAGAAGATACCAAAGGGATTAAGGTAGCATAAAATATTAAATTTCAGGGATAATACAAACTGTATGAACTGCTTTAAGTTTTCTAAAGTATGTAATATAGTAATGCAGTTTTCATATACATTTTTGAAATAATTCTAATTGTAAATCATAAAGGCAAAGAAAGGCATGCCATTCGCTTGGATCAAACGGAAATTTATCAAAAAAAGGAAGAACCTAACCATGCGGATATATATGCTCTAAATCTTATTTAGTGTGAATTCATCTTTTTGATAATGCTCACCTGTAAGGTACGCTGTTTTCCTTGAATGGTGGATGAGTCATGGGTTTTATTACAAACATTTCAGCTTACCGAATCAGACCAAATGCAGTACAAAGACTTCCCACTGGTTATATCGGAGAGATGGCAGTCTGAGGTTGCAGAGACTGTTTTCGAGACTATCAATCAGGAGGCGGATAAACTTGAGTCCAAGAAGAAGTCTAAACAGAAGCAGAAGTTTGATGCCGATGAAAAAGGTAATATTTTTCAAATTTAACTGATTCATTGAATGTATGATCTGTCCCATAATTCGAGATACTAAAATGACGTTTCATGTGTTACCTGTTTTTTGCGTCTCATAAATAGTGATGTGCCGCAACCGGTTATCACCGAAAGATTTTGTAGGTACCTATGTATGTATGTCGTAAAATATTAAGAGATGAACGGATCCGTTATGTACTAAAATGTAGGGCACTTAGGACATTCTAAAAAGGTAAAATAGGTCTAATAAAAATGCGACCGTTTTCGAGATATTTCACCTTTTATAGATGTTGATGTTTAAGTTTCAATTTCATTCTTTGGCCTCTGTGTATACATATTTGTACGTATTTACAACCATACACTTCTCGGCTTTGTTAAGAGGTTGACTTTTCCGTTTTTTCCGAGGCGAAAGTATTTCTTCGCTGTGTCGTCTATGCGACGAAGTACTTGGCTGCTCAGAGTCCATGTTTAATCAAACAAAACTCAACAAAAACACGACCAAACAAAATTAACAAATAAAAAGTCTATCTCAACAAATTTAACATATAACGTCAACAGCAACAATAACACGAGAAAACGCACTGATCACATCCGATGACAATACGAGTAAAGTAACGAAAATCGGTTGAATACCACTTGAATACGAAAAACATGAACAATGACGTTGTGGTTGTGTGATATCTGAGGGCCTACTCCGGAAACCGAAAATCAAAGTTCGCACCGCAACGCCCCTCTCACTCCCGCATTAAATAGTAGCGTCAGAAGGACGGAACGACACGGACCTCGACTTTCGAACTTCGTAGTAGCCGTGCTGGCCCTAACTACGAAATGCAAAACCCGAACTTCGTATGTTGCCGTCCCGCTGACGCTTATCTCATTCAATACGCGAGTGAAAGGGACGGTGCCATACGAACTTCGTTTTTCTAGTTTTGTAGTAGCCCCTCTGTATTATTTTTAACGTTGGCACTAAGTGATGAACACTGTATTTTTACCTGTTCTTAGATTTTATCACTTTGTGCATTTATATTTACAAAATGGAAAGTAGAATAATGTATGCTATAATGTTATTTTTGCTATCGTAAAATATACATTTTATCGGTTATTTACGAAACCGAAATCATGGAGCAGCACTGTTCCTTTTATGCTGGCCACATTATTTTTACTTTTGACATTTCAGACTGTCATTTTAGTATCTTCATTTCAGGAATAGACCATAGGTAATATAATCAGATATCGAGATTTTCGGGACAAAACATAGTGAGTACATCAGTAGACTGAACTCACACTCACATTTGTTCCTAGACTAATGAAATGATCACTGCCATTTTTTACTTTTCTAAAAACATTGATAGTAGAAGGGTCAATCAACATTTTAGTGTTGTTATTTTGTCCCGTAACCCGTTAGAAAAATATTGGAAATTTATACTACTTATTAGTATGCTTAAGAGAGAGCCATGAAGAAATTGCCGTAAACTGTCACAACTCATAACTTTTAGTGGATTTGTACCCCATAAAATCATACTTTTAATAGGTGACTCAGGAGACGTTACCATGGCAACAAGCTACACTAAAAAGTTTATTGACCTAGAAATAAGAATAAACAAAAAAATTCTTTGATATGGGATTATCCAATAATCACGTGAAGCTCAAAAAGGTGTCGAAAAAAAAATCGGAATATCACAAGGTTGAACGTATGATTTCTAAATCGAAAAACGTGACCTTGATACGCCGTTGCCAAGCAACGATTTTGCCGCCCGCCCGACAACCGCCCGGCTTTTAGCCAGTCGCCGCAGATACCTAGTAGGTACCCGAAAAATGCACGTGATTTTGTGTAGGAAGGGGGAGAAGGTTATTGTAAAACCTGACTACCTATAACCAGAGGCCACCCAGCCCATCAACCCATCATACTATAATATGCTTTGTTAGTGAATTTGTTCTTCTTCACTGTCTTATTCTTCGAATTAGAGGATATTAGATGTATCCGTATTCTATAAATAATAGACACTAACTAGTCTAGGAGAGATTAAAAGATGACCGAGTTTAAGTTGATATACGAATTCTCTCGATTTTGCCCCAAAACTTCCGATGCCCATATATTGTATAAGATATAAAACTTTTGACTACTCCATAATGTACCTACCTGTTTTTGTCTATTGATAAAATTTGATAAAAATAGAAAAGCTATTGCATAATTTATAAAACTAAAATTCATGGAATAAACAAAAGATACTTCAAACCACTACTAGAACTTTAATTGTTCACAAATAATGTTACTATTTTCAGATTCAATGTCCAGATTTTATAGTTAATAATAATAATATCTTGGGACCCTTGCGGCCTTGGGGCAAATTACACCAATCGACCTAGCCCCAAACTAAGCGAAGCATAATAGATAAATATATACTTAAGTACATACAAACATCCAAGACTCAACACACATTTGTACTCATTATACAAATATTTGACCGTCACGGGGATCGAACCCGTAACCGCTAGCTTCGTTACTAACAACTTAGCTACCCGGTCGTCAATAGTATTTTATGCAACTGTATCATAATAAGGGCCATTGAGACACGAGTGCCTTCATAATAGATACGCGAGTGTCTCAAATAGTCTCAATGGCTGATTATGAATAGTTGCATACATAACTTTTTCTACGAGCTCAAACATAAACAATTAATAAATAATGAATACTTACATCTTACTTACATAACCGACAATAAAAGAATTCTTCGATTTTTTAAGGTACTTAGCAAATTACTGCTCACTTCCATTGCCGCCTGTTTTATTTCTGGCGGCATCTACATTGCTGCATCACTTAATTCACCAAAGTCCCATTCTCACAGATAAAAAGTCGTTTAAATATTGATTAACTCTTTTATTTTTTTTCAACTTTCAAGAACTCGTGCAAAAGCAAAACAAATTCACGCTATTTTGAAACTTTTGTTTTTTCACTAATTACAACCTTAGAATGGACCCGGGAACTTTAGGTCATACAGCCAAATTAAATAATGTTGAAATATTAATATTTAATAATAACTGTAAAATTCATTTATTGTCCGTTATGTAAGTATTCATTATTCAATAATTGTTTCTAAAAAGATACATATTTTATTTAATCTATAAAGTCGATTATAATAATTAAGTAGCTAAATAAAATAGAATGGCCATTAGATAATTATACCAGAGAACGGTTTTTTTTTTAAATTTTAATTCCCGCCTTTTGCAGTGCGAAAAAGAACATTGTGAAACGTTTCATAATTAAATTTCAAAGTTGCGATCACACAATGCATCTCATTGGATTACCGATAGCGATATCGTTAGTAGCACATTGTATGTACCTACTACGCGAGTAGAAAAAAGTTATAATGCGTTTACTTGTGTTCTATTTCAGAATCCGACTGCATCCTACACGGTTACATAAAGAAGTTGGGCGGCCCGTTCGCCAGCGCTTGGCAGACGCGCTACGCGAAATTGTACCCTAACCGCCTGGAGCTGCATCTGGAGAACAGCGCCAAGCCGGAGATGATCCTGCTCGACACGCTCGAGGAGGTCTCCTCGGACTTCGTGTCTGTCAAGGGCGAGCAGTGCATTGTGCTGCGGACCAGGAATGATACGAAGATCGTGCTTACTAATGCGGTAAGTGTTGTAATTATTTTACACCAGCCTGTCGCCCGCGACTCCATCCGCGTGGAATTCGTTTATCGCTATCCCGCGGGAACTATGCAATTTTCCGGGATAAAAACTATCCTATGTCCTTCCCCGGAACCCTAACTATAAATGTATACCGAATTTCATCTAAAGTTGTTCAGCGGTTTAGACGTGATGAAGTAACAAACAAACAGAGTTAGAAACTTTCGCATTTATAATATTAGTGGGAAGTGTAGTAGGTGTCATTTTGGTCCCTTGAATTTTAAAATTCACTCTTGGGGATTAAACTTCCTTTGGCTTCCGCGTCGCTTTTGTTTTTTGTTCGGTCATCTTGGTATCAGTTTTGGTTGGCTAAGGCACTCCGTATGGTTTGGTTACAGGACGAAATCGGGCTCAAAGAATGGGCACTGTCGCTGCGGTCCGCGCACAAGTGCTCGCAGGAGCTGCTGGCGTCGATGGCCAAGAAGGCAGGCAAGATCTACGGCACGGACGGGGCCAAGGAGGCGGCGGCGCTGGGCGCCCGGCCCGCGCCGCCCGCCGCCTCGCCCGCGCCCGCGCGCGCGCCCAACGGCAGCAACTAGCACGAGCTTCCCGCGCCCAACAAGGGCGCGAAGATGTTCCGCCGCTCCAAGAGCGCCGCGCAGCTCATCAAGTGAGCGCCGCGCACGGAACATGACGCACCCCACCCCAGGACCCAGGGCACCGCCGGCCGGCCGGCTCCGGACTCCGACTTTATAGTGTTGATGTATCGCGCGATCGGCACGCGGTACTCGTGTAGTGTCTAGTTTCGTGGTTTCCCGTAGCGGACGGTGTCGCGAGTCCCGATTGTGATAGATGTAAAGCGTAGAGTGTACTCTAGTGCGGGCCGGACCGGCGCGCGCGGCCAGCGGGACGGGGGCGCGCCGGCGACCACCGCCTCGATGACTGTAGCGACTTAGGACTGCCAATTATTACTAAACGAATGCTGTTCGCATTTTATTGTTGTACGAATTATTGTGATAGGACCGATCAAATTTAATGATGTATAAACTTTTCGTTTACCTACATTGATTTACAATTGTGGATAGTGATGACTTTTGTAATCATTTGCACCGATTGAATTTTGTAATATTAATGTAACATTCTGAATGTTGTATTTAACTTTGTAGAATGTAATGTAAAAATTTAATAAATTATAAATCGAGTAGATAATCATAGTGATACCCACGTAATATGTGTTTGTGCAATAGATCAAAACGAAACTACATATTTAAGTACTAAATTGAGATGTAACTTACCATTGGTTCGGATATTGATAAATTAGATTGTCTCGACAATTTTCATGCCAATTGAATTGTTCGTTGTGCGTAATTATTAGAAGCTTCGACTTAATCAATTTGTATTCTATTAGAAATTCTAGCACTTTGGTTATAACCTCTTGACTATTGCACACAAATAATAATGTTACGGCTCTTATTTTGTATTGTCTCTGGTTGCTCTCTCGTAAGATTGTTCCTGCTTAATTTTTATTTACGAGTAATGAAACTGTAACAAGCATACTTATATATTAACACATCGGTACTTAAACACTAATTTTCTCTCATCTCTTCAAACAGACTGTTTTGTAATCGGTTTCAGTGTTATTGATAGTGATAGAAAAAATGTAAGTAGTTTTAATAAAAATCTTTTCATAGTATTTAGAGGCAATACTTTTCTAACAACATTTAGGTGTGGTGATTAATAACAATAGTTGTAAAGGCTAATATCGCAAACATTTTAGGAAAATTTTAACGCATGTTTTATGTCCATGATTTTATGTGGGAGTTTATTTACTTTCTTACTTTATCTATACCAACTTGTGGCTAGACCGCATTGAATTTGTATGTTTTATCTGTTTAATATTAACAATGCAATTTGTATGTATAATCTTGTTTCTAAAAATAGCATTCTGAGTCTGATGCAGATTTAGTCAAGGTATTATTTTCATTGACGGTCTATGAGATATTCTAACCAGTATTGTTGCACTATAAAGTGGAAGCTAAAAAAAGTAATACTAATAACATATACGGATTTCACAAGTTAATACATTAACATGCAAAGTGGCTCAGTTATAGTCGATGTATAAAACATATTCACATATCTTTAGCCGCCATTTTATTCTTATTATAAGCTTTTAAAGTATACATTTTATACATTGAGCCATTTTCTGTAGTCTGTCAATCTTTGCTGTGCCTTTTTTTAAGTTGGCAGTGTAACTTAGGCATGCGTGAATAGCTTTGAGAACTTAGGCTAGTTAGGTAATTCTTCAAGTTTATACTGGCCAAAGTCCAATATTAGAGCAATAATAACATTAAATTTATTATTTGCATACTGTGTAGTTTACAGCCGAATTTAATTTTAACTGTTTAAAAGTTTAATTACCCTTGGTCTCCTTTGTTTAAACATAAATTCGGAACCTCCTGAAAAATTATGTAGATTTTCATATTTTTAAGCCATAATTGCTAAAGTAATTGTACGTAATAATGTTATGATTTGTTTTATTTTTATATAAATACATATAATAATTATTAGGTTTAATGTAGGCTCAAAATAATCGTACAAGGAAAAATGCCACAAGACTTGGATTGCGCGAAATAATTAGATCTTTATGGTGGCAAGTGATGGATGACTACATTTTGAATGTGTCGTGGCCGTTTTTCACTCAGTAGAAAATATCGTATTTGAGCTTAGCCTATCTAATAAGATATAAAACTATGTAGATGCTAGTCAATTGGATTTTATTAAACTGTTATAATCAATTAAATGAAGTTATTGTGTACGTAAACTTTACATATTTATTAATATAGTTATTGTAACAGTTTCTGCAGTATTATAGGTTAGTTGTTTGTTTGATTGTAAAACCTTGTTTGTTTTATAACATTTTCTCTTTATTATTTCTTGTAAGCATTTTATGTTACGATTTCTTATGATACGAGAATTTGGATGAATTATGAACATTTTTTTTGCTACCTGGCATTGGAAGTGTTCGCAAGGCTACAATGAACCATGACGACTAGTGTAGGTGCTATTATTTTATTTTACTTAGACCCAAACTATTGTAATAGAAAAACAAGGCAGAGACTGATGAAAGTAGCGTTTAAACTGATTAATAACGATTAATAACGTGAACTCAAAGGCCAAAATATGTGGATCTATTCAACATTCCGTTTTGATAAATTAGTTTAAAATAGTGGATATTACTTGCATTTAAGAAATTTCATTCGTTTCCATTCACTCTGAAGATAATTATGACATAGCTTTAGTCACGGCATTACTTTTATATTTAAATGCCACTAAAACTAGATCTGCATCAGACCAAGTGTTACATACCTCTGTTAGTAATATTTTATTGTGAACCTACATTATGTGTAGTAAATTGTTTATTTAATCAATCAGGAGTTTTAATTAATTGATAAACTCCCTTGCAAAAAAATAGAGCACCTATGGTTTTTGAGATTTTTAGGCATTGAAGCTAAGAAAGTAAGCTTTCATGCACATAAAATACAAAAACCATAGGTGCCCGTTTTTTTGCAAGGGGGTTTATTACTGTAGCTGGTAATGATTATAAATGGTACCCTCCTGGTATGAAAGTTCCTCTTCTTATTTGAAATATGTTTATTCTGACCGAAAGGAGGATAAACACTTTCGCGAATTGAAAAAAATGGATAAAACCGCAATGCTGATCGAACTGCCGTGACCTATGACTTTCTTTATCTCCGTTTTCAATACAGCTGCAGCAACAACAATCTTACAGGCTGACCAACTTATCTGCGAATCAGACCTAGCAATACTACACTTTATGCGAACGACATTAAAACTTTTTAGATTCACAGATAAGTTAGTCAGTCTGTACTTTTACGCCAAGTGCGCAAGATGGCTCGAGAAAGTGAAAAAAATGTTAAAGAATGTACGGTTACATTATGACCAAATGTTGACTTCTAATATGATTATTGCTTGATTATTGATTTAAGCATGATGTAAATAGCATGTTGTTGATTTAAAAATGCACGCGATGTCATATTTGGCATTTACGTCAAAACGTTTCAAAATCAGGAAGTTATGGTTACTTGTTAGGTCTCGATTATGGGTTAAATTTAATTATGTTCGAGGACATTTTATACTACTCATCGCTTCTCGGGTGTGTGATTCTTGGCAGCTACTACAAGAAAATAGACGATGTGGTAGCCAAACGGAATTATGGCGCTGGGCTGGGCATATTAGTTACCTGTTTCATTTGCGGGCACTATGTATTCCACAGCGTATTTCTTGTCTGGGGCAACGTTGTGGCAATAAAATGTTGTGATATGCGGTGAGTTACTTCTATGGTACTTGTGGTGAAGTGATACTGATACTAGTCGGGTAAACTTTAAACTTAATCTTAGAAATCTCCGACGATAATTTAAACGCAATGTTTGTTTCTAGTTACGTCCATCAATTCAGCCTAGCCTTTTCATGGATCTATTTAATGTACATGCACTATCATGCAGAATGTTCAGAGTATGTAATATGGTTACACCAAACATTGGCCTTACGTTTGGTGGGACTGGCTTTCGAAATTCATATTGCCGACAGAACTAAGACTGACCTCAACAGTGGAGCAGCAAACGACGACGAAGAAGCCATGAAACTAAAACCATCTGCTTCAGATATTATTTCTTACGCCTATTTTTTCATCGGAATACATAAAGGTAATTCGCGTTCCTATTTAGGAAGAGCGGAAGTTTCAATTGCAGAGTCGCCCTATCTCACAAGGGAAACGGGGCGAGATGTGAATTTCAAGCACCTAAGTACCTAAATGAGATTGGTCGATTGCTGCGGTACTCTTCGATGAAATTACATTCTAAAGGGAACTCTTTGGTACCTACCTATTACATGATTTTCGATCCGGCATGAGCTTGGCATGTCTTCGCATGTAACAAATCGCAGATAGTGTAGGTACCACGCAGGCCCTGGGGTAAATGGCAATGGGCGCCAGTTTCCAGTACAAAATAAAATTATGATGGTGTCTTTTGAGAGACGAGGAAGCGATATAGACAATGTCGCTCTCTCTTGATCAAGGGCTAGGCCCGGTGGCGTCAGTATAGGTATATACACAAGCTTTGCTATGTTAGTCATCATCCAATCCTTTGGCTCGGTGGCTTACTTAGTTGGTTCAAGTTGACCACGCATAAGTGACTTCGGAGTTTGTCACAGTTTCTAAAAATAAATACCTACCTACTTATTAATACGCTTTGTTAACATCATGTTTTCAGGTCCGTATTACACATGGAAGACGTTCAACGAGCACTTCAACACTCCATTCAGGTCGCTCGGCGATTGTCGCGTGATCACGGAACAGAAACTGAAGAAGGCTTTCTTGTGTTCAGTGGGATATTGGATGCTGCAGATGAACTTTCCTCTCGAAGTAATCGATTACGAGCGACCGGAGGCGTGGCGAATGTCGTTACTTTTTCACGTGTGCTGCTAGGTATAGTTTAAATTTTTTGAAGTGAGCTCATCCACTTACCTGTGTTCACAATGGAGTTGTAAATATCTGTACGATCTTAATTCTGCTTTTGTTCTAACCGCTAACCAATTCTGTATTAACCTTCCAAGGCAGTTATCTAATTTGCGATTATCAATGGAATGGTTAAATTGGTATTGTAGTAAGATTGGTTTTTGGAGTCTTTTTAATTTTTTTATTTCAACTCCAAAGTTTGTACCTTTTACGGTCATCCCGTAAAATCCATATCAAAATACAAACAAACTGAAACATAGATGCACAGAAAAACCAGAAAAAGAGACCAGCGCTAGGAATCGAACCCAGGTCCTCAGCATTCCGCGCTGCGTGTGGTTTTTTTTTTGCATCTTTGTTTCAGTTTGTATTTTCGATATGGTATTGTAGTGTTAGTGGATGAGCTCAGTTCAAAAAGTTTAGGCTATAGCCACACAGCGGCGAGTGCACGGCCGCGCAATGAGCAGTGCCCTTAGTGTAAGTTTTCGGTTACAAAATACGTCTCGATCGCGTTCGCGTTAAAATCTCAATTTATATGGAAACATCGCAAACGTTCCGCTAGAGGCGCTGTTCGTGTTTGCATACAAATTGAGATTTTAACGCGAACGCGATCGAGATGTATTTTATTTTGTAGCCGAAAATTTACACTATGGGCACAGGTGACACGTTCGCCACCCCGTCGGTTTACGTAATGTAGGCGTTAACATATTAAGAATATCTTGTTATAGCTAGAAGTAGGTACGTTGCATACATCTACCTATTACTGACAGGCAATAAATAAGTAGGTAGGTACAGTTGAACAAACTGACTCATCTACTATTGTACAGAGTGGAACCTTTGTGTTACTAACGTCATATTAACATACCATACGATTGTCAACGAAACCATGTGTAATTGATTATTAAAAGGTTCCATTGCTAAAACGGCAAGAGTGAAAGCCATTAAAAAAAAGGTTCCATCTTGGTACATGAATCAGTTTGTTTGACTGTACCTACCTGAAATTACATCTATGTGGCGACTTATGGACTTAATGATTTTGCAACTTTAGATACGCGCATGGGATTTTAAGCAAATAAAATATATAGGAAGCCGTGGTGGCCTAGTGGTTTGACCTATCGCCTCTCAAGCAGAGGGTCGTGGGTTCGAACCCCGGCTCGCGCCTCTGAGTTTTTCGAAATTCATGTGCGGAATTACATTTGAAATTTACCACGAGCTTTGCGGTGAAGGAAAACATCGTGAGGAAACCTGCACAAACCTGCGAAGCGATTCAATGGTTCGTGCGAAGTTCCCAATCCGCACTGGGCCCGCGTGGGAACTATGGCCCAAGCCCTCTTGTTCTGAGAGGAGGCCTGTGCCCAGCAGTGGGACGTATATAGGCTGGGATGAAAATATATAGATAGCCGGCAATTTTACCGTAGGTAATTTATATAAATGACAGTAAAATATCCTTATTTTACTAGCGTGCGTGTAATGTTGCAATGTAATTTCGTATCACTAGTGGCGAGTCGAAATGTAAAAAAATAGTTCAGATAGATTTTTTTTTTCATGAGAACCATTCTGGGGTGCGTAGGGTCCACCCGACTCCTTTCAATTATACGCCTGTGGCGTCTTCAGATCCATGAAATTTTTATTAAACAAACTCTTATCTTAATTTATGTTTCAAAGGTATACAACGACCGCGACTTCTATGATAACTATGGCAGTGACTATCGCTTCATTAGCAACATGCCGCGTCTGATTATGTACTTCTTCAAATACCAAATAATCATGATGCTGTGCACCAGCATCTGTACTGAGACAGGGTTTGGCGTGTACCCTGCCAAGTGCATGCCGACCCCGGGCCACGGGCCCACCACGGAGTTCAGCTTGTTGAAAATGGCGTAAGTAGGACAGAGACTTCATCAAACCTTTCTTTCACTCGTATTACCAGTACCACTACCATGGGTTTACAGTGACCGTACTCGATAGGGCGTAAATTATTTGTAGAGGCGCTGTACGATTCTCCATACAAATAAGTTACGCCGTCGCTATCGAGTACGGTAGCTGTAAACTCATGGTAGTGGTACAGGATTCCTGTTTTAATCTGGTTAGAAACTTGACGACACAAAGTCGTATGCAGGTGCTTTAAGCTTGAAACGCACTGACAGCGTTGGAAGAGACCGCATTTATAGAATACCGCGCCACGCTTATTTCCCGCACGGTAGCACAGACGGTAGGTATTCTATGCCGTGGTGGCCTAGTGGTTTGACCATATCGCCTCTGAAGCAGAAGGTCGTGGGTTTAAACCCCGGCTCGCACCTCTGAGTTTTTCGAAATTCATGTGCGGAATTACATTTGAAATTTACCACGAGCTTTACGGTGAAGGAAAACATCGTGAGTAAACCTGCACAAACCTGCGAAGCAATTCAATGGTGACTGTGAAATTCCCAATCCGCACTGGGCCCGCGTGGGAACTACGGCCCAAGCCCTCTCATTCTGAGAGGAGGCTTCGCCCAGCAGTGGGACTTACCTACATATATATATAGGCTGGGATGATGATGATGGATGATTCTATGCGGACTCTTTCACGTAACGGTACGTGTCCACCTAATCCGTTGCCGGCCGAAGTATGTTCGGGGATCGTCATCCGAACTCAGCCGATCGAATCAAACGTAGGTGTGAAGGAACGAGAGCGCCACAGTGTTTTTTTTTACTCCAAAAAGTGACATTCTGTTTTTATCAGTAATATCCAAAGTTGAACTCATTACTAATAGTAGGGGAGCCCAAGAGGGGATTTCGGGATTTACTAAAGCGCGACAGATTAATATACAGGGGGATACCTTGTACCCGGTTAAGTCCTTCCACCAACTATGAGCCCCATATACATGGCCGCCCGTCAAGGATAAAGGATCAGATTAGTAAAAAAAAATTCATCATCTGAAATTCCCGAGCGCGTCAGATTAAGGTAGGATGAGTTAGTTACATACTA
Source organism: Choristoneura fumiferana (assembly GCF_025370935.1). Classification (NCBI taxonomy): domain Eukaryota; kingdom Metazoa; phylum Arthropoda; class Insecta; order Lepidoptera; family Tortricidae; genus Choristoneura; species Choristoneura fumiferana. Next base: position 13,383,883 of record NC_133488.1, on the reverse strand, counting down.
AAACGTGTGTATTCTACTAATCTGACAATTTGAGTGACGTAAAGAAGGGGTAGGGCTAGAAAGTTGTAAAAAAAAAACGTCATCTCGACATTCTCGAGCGTGGTTAATTTTTTTTTTATTTTGAAGGGAATAATTCAAGAATTACGAAAAATATATAATCTGACGGTTTCCACAAGCCGAAATAACAAACATTCATCGATAAAGTTTATTGCGTGCAGCTACGTGATGCCTATATTCCCCTCTCCGCGTTTCTATTCCTCTCTCACTCTTTCTCTATCTATTACTCTCTCACTCCGTCCCCACTCTGGTTTCTGTTGCCATGACGCCATCACACAGACTGACTCGTTCGTGGCATGATATTGTTTACAACGTATTTCCAACGTTTTTGCTTATTTGGTGATTTTAATATAAGTTATGAGAATAAAAGATTATAAATATTTACTATGAGTAATGTTAATATAAAGTGTGTATTTTGTGGTGAAACTACTTTGCAAAAGACAATTAAATTTACATTAGAAACATTACAAAAATGTACAAATGAGATGATGATTCTACCGATGACGATGATAATTGAGAAAAAATACTCAAAAAAAAAAAAAAATTATTTTCTTATTAATACAGTATTCTACTTAAAAAAACATACACTTTTTTATTTGCATGCTATTTCCTGAGCTTTTCAATAAATTAAGTTCAATGATTTAAAAAAATAAGTTTTTTTTTTTTAATTGTCAGATTAGGCGAATCCCTCCAGATAATCGTCAGATTATGAGACAGCACGTCTAGGGCATGAAGATGAACCATATATATCTTAATCTGACGCGCTTGAAGATTTCAAAATGGCGAATTTTTTATGCACATTCTAATAATGGCTACGAATTTGCGTCACATCCAAATCGTCAGATTATTATATAAGAGCCTTTTTTTAAGATACTTTAACATCCCCTTAGAAAATCTGACGCGCTCGATTAAATTTTTTTTAAATTCATTTTCAACCCTTACGTACGACCACCCCCATCATGGAAACAATCAGATTAACATACGTACATTTTTTAAAATACGTAGGACATGGATGATATCAATATCTGACGCGCTCGAGTATGTCCATGCAACAGTTTTTTTTTAACATTTTTGAAAATCCATAACAATTCCCCCACCGATGAAAAGGTATATATTATATGTCATTTTTTTCTTCTTATGATCTAAGCTTCGCAACCCATTAGGTCTCTATGACGCTCGAGTAAATCCCGATTTAGCATCGTGGGCTCCCCTACTGTAATGTAAGAGTAAAACACCCAGGTGACAAAAGGCCATAGTTTTTTTTTTATATTTAGGAAATTCGACCTTGACCTGGGTCAAACTATAAATTTATTATTATTTCAAGAAAAGTACACACTTAGCTTCTCTCTGTATTGCAGGTAGATACGTTGATGTATGGCGAAAATTATTGCACACTTAGTTACTTGAAATAACGTATAGACACGACAGTATATTATTTTTGTTTATTTTCAGTAATTATTTTTTATTCTTTTTCCACGCCGAAGTAGTCTCTGCTTAGGTCAGATAGATTCTTTGAAATAAGTTCTATCATTCATAATTTTTCTCTATTCTAACTCCGCAGGAATTTAGAGAAAAGGACTTTTTCAAAATATGTTAGGGTTGTCAAAAAAAAATATCTTACATAATTCCAACTTTTTAGGGTTCCGTGCCCAAACTAAACTAATTAAGATTGGTTTTTTGGAATCTTTTTGTATTTTTTATTTCAATTCCAAATTTTTTGTTACTTTTACGGTCATCCCGTAATACCTATATCGAAAATACAAACTGAAATATAGATGCACAGAAAAACCAGAAATAAGACCAGCGCTGGGAATCGAACCCAGGTCCTCGGCATTCCGTGCCGTGTGCTATACCGCTACACCTCCGCTGGACAACAAGCGCTGGTCTTATTTTTCTGGTTTTTCTGTGCATCTATATTTCAGTTTGTATTTTCGCTCTAAACTAATTATACTAAACTAGTTATTTCTTAAATAAAAATATTTTTGACCTTTCTGTGACAACTCTAAATTTGAATATTGACCTTAATTTAAAAAAAAACTCAAAATTCCCGCGGAGTTAGATGAGAGAAAAATTATGGGTGATAGAACTTATTTCAAGGAATCTATCTGACCTAAGCAGAGACTACTTTGGCGTGGAAAAGAATAACAAAATAATTACTTAAAATTAAAAAAAATGTATATATATACTGTCGTGTCTATAAGTTTTTTCAAGTAACTAAGTATGCAATAATGTTCGCTATACATCAACGTATCTACCTGCAATACAGAGAGAAGCTAAGTGTGTACTTTTCTTGAAATAATAATAAATTTGTAGTTTGACCCAGGTCAAGGTCGACTTTTTTTTTTAAATATGGCTCTTTGTCACCTGGGTGTTTTACTCTTACATTAGCAATGACTTTAGATCTATCTATCTATCTATATATAACAGCCCTTATAGCGCCCGTCTTCGGACATAGGCCTCCTCTCTACTTTTCCAGTTTTCCCTATTCATTGCCACTCCCATCCAGTTTACGCCAGGTTGTGACTTTAGATATTACTGATAAAAACAGAATGTCACTTTTTGGGGTCAAAAAAAGCACTGCGAGCGGCTCCGCAATTCGCGGTTGTAGCAGTGTATGCGCTCTCGTTCCTTCACATAGGTACGTTTTGATTCGATCGGCCAAGTTCGGACGACGACGCCCGAACATACTTCGGCCGACAAAGGATTAGGTGGATACGTACCGTTAGCTCGAATATTACAACCGGTAGGTACCGCCTCCACGCAGTGCAGTGCGTTTCAAGCTTTAAACATCATAACATTAGATAATAATACCTAACCTACACCTACTGGCCACTTGCTAGAAAAAATTTATCTCGATTTAGTGATTAAATCTAGTTTTAATGTTTCCCTGCAAGATGGCCTTAAAAATCACATCTTCAATTTTCTGCCACCAACCTATCTGAAACAGGTAGATATCAAAAATATTGCTATTTAGGTAACTTATACTACTTACCTATTTGCTTCTATTGCTACCCATAAGCTACCCATGTATCAATACACACAGTTTTTTTTTTCAGTGCAGGTTCACCGGAAGTAGCATTGCAGCAAGAATACAACTTTGCAATGCTGAAATGTTTCGATAACCAGAAGCTTGTGATGGGCCCCAAGATGAAGGACACCGTGCGGGGATGGGACATGCCGACTCGATATTGGTTCTGGACTTATACGTACAAGAACATGGTTAAATCGAATTCGACAGTCAGGTACAACACAAAAGATTACCGTATATACTACATATACATACCTATACTTGGTTTTAACTAAATTTAAACAAACTTCAGCTGCCAGATTTGGTATAGGTATTCAAGGATTTTAAACATTTTACTTATCTTTCAGTGTAATACAAACTAGACTAGTGTATTTCAATACAGAAATGTAAATGTTTAGATAGTTTAATACTTAAGACACCAATTGACGTTTTGTTTACATTTAGTAAAATACCTATCCAAACCAAGTATATACATCGGAGAGCATTTTGATGCCTGCTCAAAATCAGGGCAAAAAAAGAACAAAAAACCACCTAACTACCTTGAAGCAACTAACTAAACTTGAGTGAATTCAAAATCTATGAATTCGGTCTACGTAAGTTCGATCATGTCTCTTACTTTCGATCACAGCTCAAGTGGCTCCCAATGCGCCGTAACTCTCACATTCTCCACCTTCTTTACGGCATTATTATAAATGTGGCTATACCCTACCAGGGTGCATAATATTGTAAAACTTATTAGAATAAGGAATAAATAAATACTAAAATACTTTAACCCTGCAACTCCCCGCTACCTCAAAGAGCGATTTAGCTACGTAACTTCTATTCGATGCTCTCAGAACTTTCTCCTTACCGTGCCTCATTCTGACTCCAAATTCTATGTCTATTCTTATACTGTCCAGGCTATTCTGTTGTGGAATTCCTTACCGATTGACTTATGCTGGCCATACACCGTCCTTCCTATCGTCCAATTGGCATGACGCTGCAGGCATGATCCAATCTGCAGTTCGTCCATATACACTACACACGATCAATTTGAACTGCCCAATTGGCAGCGACGTTCAGTTGAAACCATGCATGGCGTCACGATGTGTTAGCTGTTTTGGGCATTTTACTCGTGTTAAAAAAATATATATCGAGCAGAGTGGTGCATACCTACAGTGGTCAATGAAAAGAATTCAGTTTACTCATATACTTCGCGGTACGACGCGTCTACCACCGACAAAAATCTTGAGTTTACTGAACTGACGATCGCCGACTGCCATACACGCTCCAATCGGCATGATCAAGCCAAAAGAATTGAAATTTGATTGTGCCGTCAAGTATAACTGTCATGCTAATCCACGCCCACACACGGTCAGTTCTAACTGATCCAATCGGCAGCGTCATGCCGATTGGATATCGTATGGAAGGATGATAATATGGCCAGCATAACGACGCGCAAAATCTCTGTCACTCTTTAAATCTATGCAGCACTGCACTGCACTGCTGTTATTTAGCTTTATCATTGTTTATTTATTTATTCATTTTTTTATAAGTGGCTGATTATCCCACGCCTATATTTATTTTAGACGTACGTGTATTATATGTACGATATATGTATGTGTCGATGTATTTTTGTTGCGTTTCAATATTCTGATTCACTGTTGATGCACCACCTGCTGTAAACTAGTCCTTCCTTCTTTCTGTTAAAAGTTTGCCTGGAAGAGATCGCTCTTAAGTGATAAAAGGCCGCCTATTGCGTACCTTGTGATTTTCTCTCTGTGTACCTGTTTTCTGTATCGCTTCTGGTGTAAGTACAATAAAGAGTCATTGTATTGTATTGTAAAGCAGCGAATAAAGTAAGGGCTAGTGAGAGAAGCGTGAGTTTTGCGTGAGTTATGTCTTCGGATGCAATACCTCGCCGTTAGTGTCACACCGCCTTATAATAGGTACAAATTACTACTTGCATAGCACGCTGCTGGTACAGCATCGTATTATATAATAATATAAGGCATCTAAGAAGTCAGAAAAGCAATGAAATTAATTTGTTTAAAACTACCTTATTCGAAAATATTCTGTCAACATTTCAGGAGTGCTGTTTCATTCATGGCGTGGACGATATGGGCGGGGTCGTCTAAGAAAGAGGTGATAGTCGCACTTACCCTGTGGGTCTACATTCATCTTGAAACTGAATACGCCGCAATGTATGATGCGGGATCGGTAATTTATTTATTGACTTTAAGTACAGTCGAGTTCATAAACTTGTGAGCAAAAATTTGATCAAAAATATCTGAACACGACTCTATTGTCAACGGCATAGAAGCGTGTTCAGATATCTTTGATCAAATTTTTGCTCACAAGTTCATGAACTCGACTGTACCTACTTTAAGTAGAATATGAAAGCAGAAACATACTTTTATTAGTAAGTACCTATATCCCTTCAGTTGCCAACCGCTATCTTTAAAAAAAAACTTGCAAATGGCACCACCATTTTGTGCAGTTTATACCTACTTAGTCATTTTATACTCCATTTATTTTAACATTTGAAACATAACGGTAAAATTTGCACACGTTTTTAAATGAAGCAACGAAAGTATTTAAAATTGTGTTATTATTATTTATTTATCGTATGGCGATTACACACTGGTTAATACATTTTTCAAAAAATTATCTCATGCAATACGGTATTTGACTATTTTGTATACGTTTTATAAATTAACAGCCTTATTCATAAAAAGTTAGAGCCTCCTTGAAGGCTCCTTGAAGGCCCGATGCTAAAAAACATGATTCATAAACGTCTGTTAGCGCTAATCAGTCGATCAAGGCTCTGCTAAAGTTAGCGGACCGTAGACCCTCCTTTATCTCCCTGCTAAGTCACAAAATGGCCGCCACAAGTTTGAACAGCTGACTTTGACAAGAGCAAAACAACCATACCGAAGATATTTTAGTGAAGGGTGAAGTTACGCAAAGATTAAAAAAAAACCAGGAAAAAATATTTTCAGGTATTTGTATTTAAAAATCCTCTAAATTAGCAACAATAAATTAACAATAAATATGAAAAAAAATATTAGGATGATTAACATAATTATGGCTTTTTGCACAACATAAACATGCGGATCGGAAATGGCGGGAAAACAAACTTCTCGCTTTTTATTTTTTTTCCTGCTAATTTGCTGTCACTGCTGTCAACTTTTTTTTTTTAATTGTCGATTAGGCCATTTTTTGTCTTTGATTTGTCAAGGTGGCCAACATAACGCGTCTAATCAGTCTATCAGCGGCTCAACAACTAGCAGACTGCTAGCAAGCGTTTATGAATCATACTTCTTGACAACCGTCTAACAAGCTTAATCAGTCTGCTAAGTAACAGACCGATCAAACCTCAATTAAGGATTTTTTATGAATAAGGCTGTAAAACTATACAATGCCTGTTAACGAATAGAGAAACAATTTTAAGCTACCTTTACAAATAACAAAGTTATAAAGGTTTGAAATTCAAGATTAGACAGAGAAAGACATACTGGCATGTGACGTCACACGCAAGTAGCGCCATACTTGCTGCATAGAGAAAAGCGTTCGAGAAAGAGACAGGTATATAGATTTTTCAAAAAAACACTATAAATCCAATTTTCAACCGATTTAAATTTTCTCTTCGCTAAACACTATCTGTATATCTATATTTTCATAATAATATTAAGATGGCAAAATCAGGAGTTGACAAATACCGTATTGATATCATACTTAACTTAAATTAAAAATTACAATTTCGCAGAAGATACAACTTCGCATCACTTGTTAGGTGTTTAAAGTCCTCAGCCGGTCCGTCGTATTTAGTTATGGGGCACTCGAATACAGTGTGGTGTATGATTTGTTTCGGATCCCCACACTCGCACGCCTTCACCTTACCTTCATAATAAAAACATAATAAATACCGCTAATAAATGTACATGTAGGTATTTTAGTCCATTTGTGTTCGAAATACCGATACGAGAAACGCGTGTTACAATTTTACCTTTAATTCAAACCTTAAATCAAACGGAATATCTATAGATTACTCAGAAGAAACTTTAATTACTAATTAAAACTTAAGTTTCTTCTGAGTAAGCTATACTCCGTTTAATTTAACGTTAGAATTAACGGTCAAATTGTAACACGTTTCTCGGTATTTCGAACACAAATAGGCCTAAAAATACTTACATAACTGCACGATACATGTCCCTATGTTATATTTATATAGCACGTTCTTATTCCGTGGTAGAACGCTTAGAGAAAATTAAGAAGTACATACAAAGTCAAAGTTACAAAAATACGTATACTTACACGACTATGCACTTCAAATTAAGGCCGTGTATACATATTTTTGCAACTGGCCGTGTCGATATCTTTGCCCTTGACTATACATTATACTCGTAGCAATTAAAAGAAAAGGGAGTATAGCAAAAAAAATACACATTGAGAAATTTAAGATTGATAACTATAATTTAAATTCCCGACTATATATTATCTATCCTTGATCTTGAGTCAGTGTTAATTTAGGCACAGTCTAATATATAAAGCTAAAACTCACAGACGCCCTAACTTTTTATTATGATTATATTTTTATTATGTAGTTTCATAACCACTAATTACTTAAAAAAAGTGCTGCTTGAAAATTAGCATTCATTACAAAGATACACCAGATCAGGCATGCCCGGATTTTGTCGTGGACAGTCTTTAAGTAACTAAAAAGTTTATTTATCTACTTTTTCATATTTCAGCTAAAAGGTGCGTGGGCCATCGGTTTTACAATAATGCGCATTCTGTGCCTAATATACCTCACGCCGTGTTTCGTCATTGCCGACGCAGATCAAGCCATCAATTATTATCGCTCCATATATTGGGCGTATCATATCTTGTTAATAGTGTTAACGGTGGTAGCCGCGGCTTTATATAAAGCTGGTCATCAACCCCGAATGTCGTCGTCTGGTGGCAAACCATTTCCACCGAGGCCGAAAGAAATATTGGACGCAGGAAAAGTTCCGAGTTCTGCTAATATTGTGGGCGCTGCCAAAGATATCGCTAAAAACATGGCTGCACCGGGCGCGGCGATGAATAAAGCTGTTAATGCAACAGAAAGCACAATCGCTAATGCGGCATCCCAGAGTAGTAACAAGAACAGTGGGCCGACCAAGTCTGGTACGGACAAAGCTGGTGGGACGGACAAGCCTAGTGGCACGGATAAGCCCGATGGTACAGGCCGAACCAATCGCCCAGATAACCCAGGAGGACCCTCTACAAGCCTAAACGCTGAGAGGAAAAACTAAACGCGCGAACTTGTTATTGAAGTTTTGTTAGTGTTTGTTATTTTTCCTTTTTTTTAATAAATTTTACTCTTTATACAATAGGTAACAATTTCATTTTGCAAAAGTTTAACTACCTGTTGCATGGTGGCTATTTGCGTTCTCAATGATATCACATAATATCAAGTTTTAGTCAACAATGTCTCTACGTGTAAACTCCAATTCAATAGAATCTGACAATCCTGTAGACACTTCCAGCCTACTAATATAAACACCGGGCTGCCTAAGGCTTTGTGATGTGACTATTATTCTTTTTTGATTCCTTTTAGATCATAATTGCAACAACAGGGACATATATAATACATATATAAACTGTACTTTAGATACAAATTATTTTTTCAGACTATACTTTTTATTGTTTTGTTTGTTATCAAAGCTATATCTATACTTACATACCTATCTAAAATAATGTCACGTGAATATGATTACTAAAAATAAGTGGCACGCACACGCACGGTACCGTCACCAGCATTAATATCTGCCACAGCGGAGCGTGCAAAAATATCTGACACGTCCTTCCGGCCCTAGAAATAGTCGTATCAGATATTTATGCACGCTTGTTGTGTCAGATATTGGTGCTGGTGACTGTACATAAAAGGTTAAAAAAAAGATTATAAATACAAATAGGCTCTGCTCCGTCCGCAATGTATTTTTGATTAAACTGTCATCTAGTGACGAGTAGCCGAACTAATACAAAAAATAAATCTTTGTTTTAGTTTATTAAAGATCAACGAGATGGTGCTAATTAAATTTTTACATTTGACTTTAATGCCATCTATTGAAAAGCATTTACACTAGATGATGGTATACTGTGTCCACCTAAGTAAAGACTTTAATAGAGGGCTCTGTTAGTAATAATAATTTTAATTTCATTAAACAGTAATAGGTGGCGCTCACGCCTTGTGTGGCGTTGGCACTATAATGCGAGTCTCACCACCAACCATAAATATAGTCGTGCCGTGCAGCGCCATCAGGGCCAATGAGGGCTATCGTTTTTTGTCTCACTAGATGGCGCACTGTTGCGTGAGGTTTTTAAATATGGTTTTGAAAGTCTGTTATTACGGGCGTGAAAAACAAAGTTTAGATTAAAATCATATTTAATACACCTTAAAACCGTACCATATAAATATCGAGCATGCCACAGTGTTGCATAGTCCCTGTTTTGTTCGGAAAAAAGGGAGGACAAAGGTTTCCGAAAGACAAAACTGTCTCAAAACACAGACATTCAGTGCCCCGGAACGCATATTTGCCATAATTAATTTCAGATATTGCAAAATATTCACAATTTTATTCTAATTATAAATAAACCCGCGTAGCTCACCAAAAACTAAAAGATTTGACATTTCGGAGACCTCACGCTACACTAGCGCCTCTAGCGGCGAATTCATTCGCGATAGCCCTCATTGCACAGCATAAATATAAACTAATAGTATTAGTTTCAACAGAAAATCGCTAATACTGTGTACTTGTACTTTGTTCTGCAATCGGGCCCAGGCTGCGCATATTCTTTGAGTGCATCAGGTAGACGTGACCAGCCGAGTCAGAGGGGCTACTACGAAACTCGAAAATCGAAGTTCGTTTCGCACCGTCCCTTTCACTCGCGTATTAAATGACATAAGCGCCAGCGGAACGGCAACATACGAAGTTCGAGTTTTGCACTTCAATACAATACAATTATCCTTCGGGTTTCAACCGAAGACGATTATAATATTACAGTGCAGCTCGTGAGATGGTGCTATCTTCTTCACACATTTAGAGCTATAAAACTAAAAAAAATAAAGCTTCATTTCCGGTTCCGCTCCCCACCACTGCGCGCTAGCAACTCTGCGCCCGCGTCGTCTAGCCTCATTACGTGTTTTTGTGTTATCGGAATCACACCTCCCGGTGCTCCATAAATGGGAAAGCTTATGCCAAGAGTTATTGGCTATGATAATATTAAGTGAAAAAAGTGCAGAAATCATTGGAAAAACCACATTGTTCAAAATCATTAGAAAGTGACGACAGGTAATAGTTACAACACTAGATGGGAACGTGATCCTTATGATGCTAGCGAGTCAGGTAAAATAATCATTATTACTATTTGTATTAAAAACAGCACTAAAATTGTACTGGAATACAGCTGCGGACAGAAATTAGGTGATGATAAAATACACCTACCCGCATATTTTGACCGTCTTGATCAGACCGATAAAATTATGATGTAATTATTAATATTTATACTACGTAACGTACGTCCCAAATTCAAATGAATATACTCATGATATTTATACTCTTCATTTAAATAGTGTTGAATCACGACACAAGTATCACAAACCTTTTATATTTTTACATAACTTGAATATTGTTAAAGATTAACTAAAGTCCTACCTACATTTCACTCTAATAATATCTCGGTCTTGGTACTGTACACAAGTGGCGTTAAGGATAATAAATGCATATATTGCTTCACTTTAAGAGTGTTGAGACTCTGTTAATATTCCTTAATTGTACATATCGGCAATCCACTTTAATACGTAGTATAGAGGTCCTGTTACTCCACGTACATCGTGTCGAGGACGCATGACATATAATATAATTATGTACGTACATACAATTCATTTTAATAGTGTACCTGTCAGCAGTGTCGATATCTTGTTACCCCGCTTTAATAGTGGTAGCCTTTTTGTTACTCCGCGTAAATCGCGTCGAAAACTCATAAATACATGACATGTACAATAATACTCCACTTTTATAGTGCGAGTCCTTGTTGCTCCGCGTAAATCGCGTCTGAGGAACCATATAGAGGTACATAACATATTGGTACAACAATACTCCACTTTTATAGTGTGTGTCTTTGTTGCTCCGCGTAAATCGCGTAGAGGAACCATATATACATAACATATAGTACAACAATACTCCATTTTATAGTGCGAGTCCTTGTTGCTACGCGTAAATCGCGTAGAGGAACCATATATACATATAGATACAACAATACTCCATTTTTATAGTGCGAGTCCTTGTTGCTCCGCGTAAATCGCATATATAACATGTGCAAAAATACTCCAATACTGCACGTAAGTAAAGAGCGTAGATGATGTAAGTATGCTTAAACCTACTAATCAGGTCAATCATTTTAAGAATCTTCGTCTTAATAAATTATTATTGCATTATACAAGCCACCTACTGTAAAAAGATCTCGAGGTGCTCTAAACTCTGGGGGGGCGCCGCCGCGCATACCAGCAACGACTGAGTGTCGGGCGCCCCTGCCGTCGACCGCCGTGGGACTACCGCGCCGAGCCGCCGCCGCCCGCCGGACCAGCGCCAAAAACGGAGGAGCCGCTGAGGAACGAGTCGCCACTGGACGAGAAGTCGCCGCAGGTAGCTGTAACCGGCCTCACTTTTACTTACTTTTACTTTTACGATGAGTGATGCAGATTCACAAACGATTAAGTTATCTTGGTTTTGGATCACAAAACAGAACTTTTAATACTCAACCCAAAGCTGAAATAATTGATATCTAAATAATATAATTCTAAATTAATTAATAATTAATAACAATAATTAATTGATATTCTATAATTAAAAACTGAATTTATCTTACCCTATAATTGGTACCAACTCTAGTTTCTGTCCTACCTAAATAGAATTGAATCCAGAAGGATACAAGGTGTATCAACCTAACACTCAATCATACACCTACTAGCCCGGGTCGGCAGCAAATACCCGGTCAGCAAGCAATCTCCACCGTCACCGGTCAGAGCGTTCTCGCTGACCTGCTGGTGTGTGACGAGGAACCCGGATATTGATGATACATACCGGAGCATTAGTGAGTCTGTGGTCGCCCATGTGACGAAAAATTCGTCTTATCAATTCTCACAATGCTTAAGTCAAACACTGATTTACACTAAATTGACAAGAACTTAGAAATCTGTAGAGGATAATAAATATTTTATCATGGGTGACTATTGTACAACGCTTAAGCTATTACAGCACAGCTATTTTATAGCAAAACTAATCTTTAAATGTATGTAAACATATTTATAAAAATAAAAATGCAGAAACAGAGTACGACTTATGTGAAAGAAAGGTTTGTACTCACAAACATACTTAAACCAGCGCTTGAGCACTTAATTTAGGTATGTCTGATTTACTAGATATCTGAGAACTATTCATTTATTCATTGTAGACTATTTTGCCAACTTAATTACTACCAGCAATGAATTAAAGAAATTACCAGTATTAGCACAAAGTAAGACCTTACCGGTTACTGCTTTTTCGCAACGTAACGTTTGGCAACCTGGTTCAGCTCGCAACTTTTCATTTTGCAAACTCTGTGTGTGTATATGCAATACCACAAACATGGTTTTTATGTTATTTTATTTTTCTTTCAAACTAATAAAAAACTGATTAACAATCGAGACGCATTCATGCTTAGAAGTTGTTTTGCAGAATTCTTAGCGTTTCAAAGTCCGCTTTCAGCTACGACTGGATGTACAGTAAGTTATAGTTTTTAGCACTGATGCTGTACTGAAAATAACAACTAACAAATGAATATCGATCATTATTTAAATTGATATTTTGTATGGCGGCGAGATAACATAACCTCATACTGCCCAATTCGTAAACCGAATTACTTACCACATACGCTTTCATGAAGCACCCAACACCATTGGGTGTGGTGTGGTAATGCATGTGGGAACCAAAAAGCACCAACGGTAACCATACAGGGACTCATTTGTTTTTCTTGTCATATAAACACACTCGAGTCAACTAAGTACCGTGTTTTATGGCCTAAAAATTTCGAGAGACTTAAAAGATGATGACGTTCTGTTAGTTAACAATTGATAACACCACTACTACATATATTACATTTACACCGAATTAATAACATGAATTATTAAAATTTAACGGATTATAGTGGTGTGAACATTAGAAACATTTTGGTTTGCGTCTTATAAGATATCTTGTGTGATATACAGTGACTGGTTCATATATACGCGAAACCTTAGTTATAACGCGAATGATAGAAAAATCATTTTAGACATCACGGAAAACCTCTTAATGGTAAAATACCGCTTTTACCGGTCATCCATAATTTGTTTTTTGGACCTGTTAAATCTTTTTTCTCCTTACAGAAAATGCCACCTACCTACTTCCTGCGAGTCAGTCCTGGTGGCAATGGCAACCAAAGTATTAGGACATTGATAATCTAGATACCACAAGCGTCCTTAGATGTAGTAATGGCCCCTTTTGCAATTACAACTTTAAATGAACCCAGCCTTGTGGCACTTCTGTAAAAATTTAATTTAAATAGCTAACAAGTTACTTGTTTAACTTTAAAAATTGAATAAAGCGATAGCTTACAGCAGTTTAAACACTCTTAGGTCTGCCTTGTAGATCTATAGATGTATCTACGAATATCACTCGATTTATGAAGAGTTTGGAGGTTTTTTCCTCCAAACCAGATGTAATACATCTATTGAACCAATATCAATATAATATCCGTACAAAAATGTGACCTTATCAAATTTGTTTTATAAAACCTTAGCTATTGCCGTGCTCTGCCGAAAGAATACAGGCAAATCGTTCAATCAAAATAGAAAATATATCAATACATAAAAACGATATTGTGATTAAAATAAGATATTTTATTAAAACCTTTAGGTCTGGGGCTCATTAACTGTTAATGAGATTACCTAACATCCATAAAATCCCCAGTAGTCGTGCTGCACGTTACTGGATGTGCAGACGTACATAATTAAAACTAGATCAAAGATTAACTAGTTACGCGATCGCTCCGAGGAATATCCTTTTTTTGTTAGGACTAAAAATATCATATACACATAATAAGTAAAAGTTGGTTGTCTAAACCCTGGCACCCTGGCACATTGGGTTAAAAAGGTACTAAGATATTGGTATCGATACCACTGCCCACAGTCTTTATATGTGGTTCGCAAGACTCCTGGCTGGAGTTAAGTATATTCTATAAGTGCTATGCTAGCTAACGCATAGGAGTCGAAAAACGAATAATAATGAAAACGTTTTTTGGGCTGCGGCAATCAAGCATTGCCATGTAAGAATACTATTTTAATCTTTCTTTTAAACATTAATAAAGGTAGATACAATAAATACAAGGTTACACCTATTGGTAAAAAAAAAAAACCTTTGGCTGTACATATGAGAATCAAATCAACAATATACGAGTAATACAAGTACCCTATTGTTTAGGTAGTTAGATAGATTTACTCTTCTACCTTGAAATATATTTTTATTATTTTTCTTATTAACGGCCTTGGCTAACATTACTGGGCTCTGAACATCTGCACTGTAATATTATAATCGTCTTCGGTTGAAACCCGAAGGATAATTAGGAATTAAACGAACTTACCTTGTGAAGTTCAATTCCAATTATGCGAGGGTTTCAACCGAAGACGATTAGATCGTCCCATCCCTCCCATCCCATACAATAAAAAATAATAAAAAATATTTGTAACCTGAATATAACACAAAAATTGCTCTGAAAAATGAGGCTAGACGACGCGGGCGCAGAGTTGCTAGCGCGCAGTGGTGGGGAGCGGAACCGGAAATGAAGCTTTATTTTTTTTAGTTTTATAGCTCTAAATGTGTGAAGAAGATAGCACCATCTCACGAGCTGCACTGTAATATTATAATCGTCTTCGGTTGAAACCCTCGCATAATTGGAATTGAACTTCACAAGGTAAGTTCGTTTAATTCCTAAATATTATTTATTGCACACCATAAACAGTACAAAAACTTATGATAATAAACATTACAGCCTTATTCATAAAAAAATCCTTAATTGAGGTTTGATCGTCTGTTACTTAGCAGACTGATTAAGCTTGTTAGACGGTTGTCAAGAAGTATGATTCATAAACGCTTGCTAGCAGTCTGCTAGTTGTTGAGCCGCTGATAGACGGATTAGACGCGTTATGTTGGCCACCTTGACAAATCAAAGACAAAAAATGGCCTAATCGATAATTAAAAAAAAAAGTTGACAGCAGTGACAGCAAATTAGCAGGAAAAAAAATAAAAAGCGAGAAGTTTATTTTCCCGCCATTTCCGATCCGCATGTTTATGTTGTGCAAAAAGCCATAATTATGTTAATCATCCTAATTTTTTTTTTCATATTTATTGTTAATTTATTGTTGCTAATTTAGAGGATTTTTAAATACAAATTCCTGAAAATATTTTTTCCTGTTTTTTTTTTAATCTTTGCGTAACTTCACCCTTCACTAAAATATCTTCGGTATGGTTTTTTGCTCTTGTCAAAGTCAGCTGTTCAAACTTGTGGCGGCCATTTTGTGACTTAGCAGGGAGATAAAGGAGGGTCTACGGTCCGCTAACTTTAGCAGAGCCTTGATCGACTGATTAGCGCTAACAGACGTTTATGAATCATGTTTTTTTAGCATCGGGCCTTCAAGGAGCCTTCAAGGAGGCTCTAACTTTTTATGAATAAGGCTGTTAGACTCAGGGTAGACAATAGGCGTCTTATCGCCTAAAGCGATCTCTTCCAGACAACCATTTGGGTACAAGAAATTATGTGTTACAAAAATAGGTGGCGGAAACAGAAACAGAAAATAAAAACAAACAAAAAATCAATAATATTAAAATAAATACAAATGATACAACTATATTTATAAATACATACATGCAATACTTATACAATACATAAACTACTAACATAAAATAGCAATATAAATTATCAATAAGGCCGTAATGGGAGAAAAAGGATAAGAAATTAGGAAATAAAATAGATAAACACAGATAGACTGAGGACAGAGCTAAGAAGGCAGTGTCAAGAAGTGAGCCTTGACGAGATTTTTGAAAATAGGAAGAGATTTAGCTTTCCTCACATCTAGGGGAAGAGAGTTCCATAGAAGGATTGAAGTGCACTTCGTGGTATAGATAGGGCCAGACGGGCTACTACGAAACTCGAAACTCGAAGTTCGTATCGTAACGTCCCTCTCGCTCTCGTATTAAATAGTATAAGTGTCAGAGGGACCGCACGACACGAACTTCGAGTTTTGTAGTAGCCCTGCTGGTCACTGTCCGAATCCAAAAAGTAGACAATTCGAGCTTCTCTGAATCCTTAATACCTTCATTTCTAAATCCATACTAATATTATAAATGCGAAAGTAACTCTGTCTGTCTGTCTGTCTGTCTGTCTGTCTGTTACGCTTTTCACGGCTAAACCGCTGAACCGATTTGGATGAAATTTGGTACAGTGATAGAATAGACCTTGGGAAAGAACATAGGCTATCTTATATTGCGAAAAAAAGGTTTTAAGGGGTTGAAATAGGGGATGAAAGTAATATGGTGGAAGTTCGTCGCTGTCGAAGATAAAACCATGAAACTTGACATTTAGGCCTTAATCCATATATTAATATTGTAAATGCGAATGTAACTCTGTCTGTCTGTAGTCTGTTACGCTTTCACGGCTAAACGGCTGAACCGATTTGGATGAAATTTGGTGCAGAGATAGAATAGACCTTGGAAAGAACATAGGCTATCTTTTATTGCGAAAAAAAGGTTTTAAGGGGTTGAAATAGGGGATGAAAGTTAATATGGTGGAAGTTCGTCGCTGTCGAAGATAAACCATGAAACTTGGCATTTAGGCCCTTAATAAGAAATAAATCGATATTTGTTTGAGCTTTTTGAAAATTCGACCTGTGAGGGATGAAATAGGGGTTGAAAGTTTATATGGAAGGTCGTCATTATCGAAGATAAATCGATGAATATTTATTAAACTAGCCATTTGGGCACGTGATAAGAGATAAATAGATATTTGTTCGCGCGTTTTTTAAAATTCTTCCTGTGAGGGGGTGAAATAACGGATGAAACTTTATATGGAAGATCGTCATTATTGAAGATAAATCGATGGTTCTTTGTGAAACTTGGCATTTGGACATTATAAGAAATAAATAGATATTTGTTCAAGCGTTTTTGAAATTTTTACCGGCGAGGGGATGTTAGCAGAGGAAATGATGCAGTGTTAGCAGTGCCTTTAAGCTCATAGCAAAATGTACGCAATGTGGGTTATAATAGATGGCTTATTGACATAGACAGTCAGACATGAAAAATTATGATTTCCAGATTTTTCTTATTTATTGTGCTATATAAGAGCTACCTTTATGCAAAAAAAATCCAAGTTTTTAGGACAGCCGGAAGTGCCCTATAACTTTTTCTGTTAAGGCAATTTGTATGGACACACCTTTTTAATGACTGTAGCTTTTGATTACCTTGACTTAGAAGTTTGATTTTTTCACAGATTTCGGGACTATTGACCTGGGTTAGGGTTTTAATCTCAATTCGATACCGATACTCCGCGTGTTTACGAGATAGAGGATCTTGACAGACAGACGGACGTACGGACAGCAAAGTGATCCTATAAAGGTTCAATTTTTTCCTTTTGAGCTACGGAACCCAAAAATCATTTATTCCGGCGCTTTTAAAATTTTCGACCTATAAATATGAGATGAAAGTTCTTAAGTAATTCCAAACAAATTTACTATAAGTATGTTTATCGGAAATATGTGTAGCTGTGCTTAGTAAAAATGCCGTTTTAGTTATAATCCTACCTCCTAACTTACAATAAAAGACGTAAGGTGTCAAGAGTTCACTATGAGGAATAATAATTAGTCCTTTTGTGTGGTAGGGTAGAATACACGTCGTATTGCTAAAATGTGGCTACCCGCAAAATATTTATGTTTTACCAAAGAACATGGGTGTATGGATGTTCAGTTCAGTTCAGTTAAGTTTATTTTATTCAGTAAACTGTGAAAGTTTCTATGTGCTATTATTGGCAGAATAGGTATCCTAAATAAATTAAATACTTCCCAAAGTTATTATTCCACGCGGACGAAGTCGCGGGCAAAAGCTAGTAGGTACATAAAAATTAAGATATTAGGCTGCGCTCCATAGGAAACACTTACCCTTCGCAAACCTTTTATACATAGTTAGATTACAACAATTATTTTCATTTAATTTCATTTAATAGCCTGGTTTTTGGTTAGGTTAGCTAAGTATCTAACTAAGCTAAATCTATTTTCCCTTAAGACCATTTTATTATCTTATCATCTATAGCTTGAAATACTAAATTCTAGTGCTAGCCTGTTTTAGAATTATAGCATAATGATAAAGATATTTTCATAAGATAAGCAATCTTCTAAATCCCCTTACGTGCTGAGCATCTTAGTGCTATGCAGATTATTATCTATTGTACATATCAAATGTTATATTTTTATGTAGGTATGAACAATATAAAAAGTTATCTTTTCCTTCATTTTATTTTGTTCTCATGCAATATTAATATACTGTGCGGCAAAAAATCTGGCCCTCAAATGTATGCAGTGCAGTACCTAACAGGTAATTTTGTATGTAGATTGGGCCAAATTTTGTGCCGCTGAGTATATGATTAAATGATAAATGATAAAATAGGTCAATAGGCTTCGTTACCGACGTGCGACTGTTACGCGTTGTCAAGTCCAAGTACATACTACTTCATACCTGATACTATGTCAGGGGTGGCCAAGTTGATTAGAACCAAGATCTACTGTTTACTGACGAAACCCTGTGCGATCTACCAATCACGTACTTCTTGAAATCTTAAATGAAACAGCTTAGTTCAGTATTTACATTTATTGCCTTGCCACAATCGACTGAACTAAGTCGCGATCGACCGGTTGGCCACCCCTGACTATGTACTTAGTCTACAGATCTAGTGAGTACTATTTTTATCGTTTTTTGTCGGATAAGTGCGTATTTATATTGCTCTCTCAATCGGCTTTAGTAAGTTAGTGAGAAAGCATGATAAATACGAACTTTTCCGACAAAATACGATGACAGAACATTATTCAATAGATCTACATGACAAAACGGTGTAAGGATAAAGTCACAGGAAAAGCAAAAGGGGCAATCGGTACTCGATCCAGAAAAGCCAGATTTAGTCAACTGTTTCGCGTACTGATCAATTAGATTAGATTGCTCAGATTAATCCATTAGATTAGGATTTATATTTGGAGCCGGATTAGAAGGAAAGTGCCGAAGAAACACCATTTAGGTTTTCTATAATAGTACCTACTGAGCTTTACACTACACATGCATATAAAACAAAACTACCACAATATTTGCACATTCCTTGTATTTACTTAAAATAAATTGTCACTATATGCATATTACAAAACGCAAATATCTGCTTTATCGTTATGACATCATCATGACCTAATTTACTTATGTACCTACAGTCGAGTGCAAACATAACTATTTCTATTCGAACCACTCAAAAATATATTACTCTGTTGGCAAGTTGTGGTCCAATGTAGGTATTTGAGATGTTTGCATTATTTGTAATTGGTTCTCAAAGTTTTTCCAGTTCCAGTGACCAAATCGAAATTTGAGGTGTAGCTAAATTATAAGTAGTTGTACGTTTATTAAATTATAATACTTACTAGCTCTCAGACTGTCCAAAATTGACTAGTCTAGATGAAAAGGTTGATTAATAGTTATCAAATACTGTCTTATAACATGAACCTCCTTGAACCTCTCATTCAGAAATAAAACTTAAGTTAACAATTCATTTAACATTTATTCAAAATAAAATACGTCAAAATATGACATAAGTAGATAAGGAACATACCTCCTAAAGTAATTTCAATTATTTCAAGCATTTCATATCATAACATTTGGTAAAATTCTTGATACTTGATTAAGTAACATATCATTATTTTGTTCTTATACAATAAATTAAAATATGGAAGACATGTTGGTCCAGTGGGCTCCACTTATCTTGTTATATTTGATCTAGTTTCACATTTTTTATATAGCAACTACATAAAGCACATAACATAAAAACTGTACTTTTAATGCTTTCTTTCATATTGTCAATTTATTAATTCTAAATCAGACATCGGAATTTGTGAGGCAAAACACAGTGAGTCTATATACTCATAAACTCGCTCAACAATATGTACTTCTCTCCTCAACTCTACTCTTTGCCCCAAAGTCTCAATACCTGTATAAGCTTCATTTGTTAATCAATATCATACTACCTAATAAGCTACAGAAATAACAACATTGACGTAACATTTCTCAATCCCGCACTTGTTCATACTTTTGTAGCAGCTATCGCCACGGAAGGATCCTCGATGACAGTCTTATTTTGTATGAGTTTTAGTTCGAGTAGAGCTCGCGGCATCTTACCCGTCGGTTGCTTGGCTGTAACAAACGGCGAAAATGAATAAGAGAAGTTAAAAAAAAATTATATTCTAATTTTAAAGTACCAAAACTAAGTTTATTTTTAAATTTTTTTTCCTCAAGTGGTGCGGACCTAAATTTTATAATCGGATCTCTGCTTTTCTCATTATACAATTGGTGCTCTAACACAGTGTTTTTCAAACTTTTTCAGGACGCGACCCCCTTTGTCTGAAAAATATTTGGCGACTCCCTGCCTACCTCCACTTTTACACTCCAGGTTATTTGTATTATCCTACGTTAATAATACAAACATTGAATAATCATACACAATAACGGTGAGAGTATTTTAAAGATACCGCGACGCCCGGGGACCTAAGGGGCATCCGAGCGAGACCACACGGGGGGTCCCGCGCGACCCACAGTTTGAAAAACACTGCACTAACATAAGTATATCTACTTTTCAAATAATTTATTGAATCGGCGTTAGGTACTTTGCGGAGGTCCATATCAATGAAGTAAAACAATAACTTTGCTCACCCGCGACCTTATGATGATAGCTACATGCGTGTTCATGCAGTTCATCCACCTCCACACTGTAAGAACACACAAAACTCACACAAACCCATCTATTACCACCACCGCACTACACTGACGCCTTTCGAACTCAACCAGACCTCATCTTCAGAGCAACACAACCAAACACCATGCTACCAGATGTTAGACTCTATAGTAGTGTGGTGGTGATAGATGGGTTTGTGTGTATTCTTACAGTGTGGAGGTGGAGGAACTGCATGAACACGCATATCTTGCATAAACGTAGCTATCATAAGGTCGCGGGTGAGCAAAGTTATTGTTTTAGTTCATATTATTACTTTTCTATATAAATAGTATGAGTAGATAATTAAGTTAGGAAACCAATCAAACACAGAGAGATTAACTGTCACTGTGGCAAAATGTTACATGTGCCTAGTTTAGACATGCAAAAAAATGGTGCAAGTCGTATTA
>NC_133488.1:13271492-13362186 GCF_025370935.1 Choristoneura fumiferana | reverse complement strand
CCCACGTATCCATGAACTACGTGACTCTGGATGGAAAGAACTCTAGGTATATCTTCAGACATGTTTACCAACTTTATCACTTCCAGTTATTCTAAAAAAAAAACATTAAGCACGATTATGATTGGTTTTTTGGAGTTTTTTTTTTGGAGCGCATGGTCTCTTTTTCTGGTTTTTCTGTGCATCCATGTCTCAGTTTGTATTTTCGATTATAATAAGCACGATATCATCGTATTATATTAGTCAAGTTTATTGAATTAAAAGTACTTACTTACATCAACGCACGCAAGGCAATGCAGAGCACGTAGAACACGACTATTTCAGCCTATTGTTCTACTGCAGTGGCACAGTTTGGTTCATTAAGAACTTTATTAAGAAATTTCAGTAACTATTACACTTATCTTATCGCTAAACTGGCGTCAATAATAACCATACGACACTTACAATGTGACACTGACAAGTCTGACAACTGCAAGAAAATTTAAAACACGGTCACATTTGTGTACTCGAACAGTCCTAATGTTTAATACAAATTTGTAAAGGTATTCTGATATAATAATTATCAAATACTTAAAATATTAAATTATTTTTTATCACGGACTACGAATATATGGTTATATTATTCCCTCAAATAACTATTAGTTCAATGTAATTACATTTATATACAGTAGCTCGAACACTCCTTATCAAGTTCAATAGTAGATTGTACAAAAAGAGCATACATTGAGCCATTTTACCCGAGACGTTTATATAGCCAGTGTCAAACTGGAGCATTAAACCCATTTTCCCTTCGATACGTCTATCCACCCTCGCCGCATCGGCTCGGGAGGCTATTGAACGGGAAACATGACTCGTTTTATGCTCTTGTTGTACAATGCAATGCATTATTCTTCTTTTGTTTAGAAAGCAGTCAAATGTGACCACAGAAAACTTTTATATAACACTCCGTAAATTATGCTGTTGCATAATTGTCTGAAACAATTCAGTCACTATAAAAACGCACTAAATTGTAAATAAGGGAACATAATTTATTTGGTAGCAAATATATTTAAAACTATGCATTTAACACCTATTATATTTAATAAATACACTATTATTTAGACTTAGGCAAATTGTATTTCTAAGATATTTTTACTTCAGTTGTTTACGGTTTATTGATTACAGTTAGTTTGGATAGTTTAGCATAGAACAGGGTGTTCAAAATCTTTTTCTCAAAAATGTCCGTAAAGTTTGCCATTATTCTTTACATATCAGAAGGTGAAGTGCATAGTTTATGGTCAGCGAAAAATTAAAAAGTTAAAAGATTGCAGGCGCGCTAGCTCGACAATAATGAATTAGCGCGCCTGCAATCAGTCACTTTTTTTTTTAAAGTTAAAAAGGCCATGGAAATGTTGGCACAAGTCGTATACAGCCAAGTCTAATGGCCGGTATCAGATATTTTGTTGGAACTCCGGACTTTTTCCATTGGGTCTGAAATAGCTTGTGGTGTTTTCGGTGGAAAAATACACCTGCAGTTTATTTTTAATGAAAAAGGCGGGAAAGCATAAAAAATATTGGAATAAAATTAAATTTTATAATATATTTTAAGAAAAAGTTTGTTCTATTTCAGAATTATTCACCATTTTTGAGAAAAGCTAAATATTAGCCTCGGCTGGAATAGCAATTGCTGGCTTCGTATTAGTTAAACGGACTCGCAAGCTCGTCCGTTTAATACTCATACTCAGCCAGCAATTGCCTACTTCCAGGCCACGACAATAATCTACTATTATTTATTCTCTTACTTATGTATGTTATGGTAACTTGTACTAGTAAAATTATAAAGTACCTACTTTGTGATGGATGGAAATGAGTTTTGAGGAGTTTCGAAAACCCCTTTCTTTGGTAACAGGTGTTATCATAACTTTTACTTGGCTATAGTGCGTCACAGACATGATAATGATAAAATACATCAAGCAATAGTGATGTGCAATGTCAGTAAAAGTTACAGGGAACTTTTTTTACAATGCACGTGCTCGGAAAAGTGCCTCTTGACGTGGGTCAACATATCCATAGAAAATTAGCGATTCCTGCACGCATCCACAAGTGTGCAGTAAAGTTAAGTATGGATCTTACTTACCGCACTTGTGCGGTAAAGTAACTTTTTAAATTGCCAAATTATGTCCAAACTATTGTTAAAAAAATAAGTCTAAAGAGTCGTTATAGTTAGGCTTTGAACAAATAAGAAACGTTTGATGCAACCAACTGAATATTTACTGATAAGATAATACAGATTAATCGCGACAGAAAAGAGAACGTTAATTTTTTTTTTCATGTAAACTTGTATTTTAATTCCGTCTAAAGTTATGAAAAAAAAGGAAATAAATTCTTGAGTCCAATTCGGACCGTGCGACGTCAAGCGCGCGCACTCGAAAGTTAACCAATGAGCTTCCAGTGCGCGCGCACGACGTAGCACGAACCAATCATGGTTACCCGTTCGCGCCTGTCATGAAACCCGCCAAAGTAATGTCATAAGTTCAGTCGGTGAATTAATTTTTGATGAGTAAATTAAAATGAAGAGTTTAAATGATGAATTTATATCTGACTTTACGCCGCCTTACGTCCTTCACGAAGCACATATTGTCAGTGACAAACTCAATGCTGAACAAAATACGTGAACTATAATATACATAACTAAGTTAATAAACATCTTAAATTGATAGAATAATCTACTTCTACGCACATGGATATTATAACATCTACCGGTATGTCTTATTCTTATTTATTTGCTTTTATCTATTAGAATTAGTAAACCAATTTTGATTTATTTACAGTTCCAAAGCTAAAAAATCTCATATTTACGGTAACTTTTTGTTGACAGCTGGTAGATTAGATACATAATACATATACTTGATGATAATTAACTATTACACGGATTTATTCACGGGTTGCACTGATATTTAGCATTATAGGAGCGTGCAGGAGATAAGGACTAGCCAATATAAGTGTGGAAAATGTCAAGCAAAAAGGGCTAATAATTAATCTTAAAAAATCACGATACTAAAACAAAGTCTCCTTTACCTATCATTAGTAGCTGTAGCTGTTCTAATCTTCTGAGTCAATGATTGTTATGAAAGTTGGTTTAATAAAGTGTATACGTTAACGATTTTGGTTTGGCGTGCATATCGGTATGTATATCTACTGCCTGCTACTGTAGTAAAAGGAGTATGGCAAATAAATGATGTAGTCACTGCCTCGATTTTTTTCCTCGCTTAATGCATTGTAAAACGTTGTATGATATACGTGTCAAAAGTAGGAATTCCCAACTCGTGCCGGCTCAAAACACTCGCTTCGCCCGTGTTTCAAGTTCTCCGCCACTCGTTGGGAATTGCCTACTTTCCGCACTTGTATCATAAATAACTATTAACACATTCAATGGCAAGGACCCGGTTGTGGAGTCGTTATTATGGATATTTTTATGGTTGAATTAATGAATTAATGATGCATAAGAATCTGAACAAAAAGTATGTTGTTTAAATTGTCATGGAATGAAATCTCTTGTATTATTATAGTAGAGCATATTAAAAAGAAAATAAACATGTGTTTTTTGAAACTTTTAAAAAAGTATGTGGTACGCTGGTAGGTATTTTTTGCTGAAATTTATTTTGGTGAAATTTTCTCTAATTGGGTTTTTTAGGTTCCAAATTACATTTGCACAATAAATCCGAAGAAAATAAATTGGACTCTAATAACGTAAGAATAAGGTACTTAGGTAATTACTTTGGGGGCGTGGCCTGGACGGATCCGTCACATGGCAGATGAAAGAGAAAACATGATGCCATTATAAATCAAACGATGCCTGATGCCAAAAAATACGCTACCCCATAAAGGGGTCCATTTTGGCTCATATACATTTTTTATTCGATTATTTAAAATAATACCGCTTTGTAATCATAATCATCATTTCTCCGAAAAAATTTCATTATATATTTTTTAAATAAGTAATTATTTTTACTACTACTTACATTGTTCATAATGATACATATTTGTTTTTTTTTTACTCATAAGGTCAACACTGAGATTTTATCTATCCAAATAATGTTATTTGGGAGAATTTCTTTATTTATAAACTTATTTCATATAATCATCGCAGTTCTAACCAAACCTAACCCACTTTTTGGCAAGATGTCGGTTCTGTGAGGGTCGCAGTTCTAACCTAACCCACTTTTCTGGAAGTATTTCGGTTCTGTGAGGGTCGCAGTTCTATCTAACCTAACCTAATCCACTTATCTGGCAGGATTTTGGTTCCATGAGGGTCGCAGTTTTATATTATCCTAACCCTGCCGTCGCTTTATGTTTTTGAAATAATCATGTATGTTAGGAAGAACATATGTGATTTTCCCACTAACGTCGATAAGCCAAAGGCTACTAGAAACACAGGGAAGCTTAAAGTTCCATCTTACAGACTGGCTAAAACCAAAAAGTCTTTTCTGGGAAATTGCATACGTTTTTATAATAAAATTCCAAAAAATATTATAAATGAAACGGATACAAAATTCAGATCTATTGTCAAGAAGACATTATCAAAGGCGTAAGTATTATAAAGTTAATGATATATCATGGACAGGGATATTTGGAAATAATTCCGATCCGCATTAGCGATCCTTCAAATAGTTGTGTTAAATACTTGTGATGTCTACATATCATTTAATAATATTGTAAATCTGTTTTAAAAAAATGTATCTATACCTCTAGAGTTTCTTGCCGGATTCTTCTCAGCAGCGGTTTTTCCGAACCGGTGGCAGATTTTTTTTTGACATTCATAAGTGCCTGTTATAGCCTAAATTGAATAAAGATATTTTGACTTTGACTTTATTAAATATAAAAAATATATAAAATAATCAATATATTTAATATGAGTGAGTCTCACGGTAGTTTCATGTTCAAAGTCGCAGTTTTAACCTAACCTAACCCATTTTTGGCAGCATTTATATTTTATGAAGGTCACCATTCTAACTTAAGATAAGATAAGATAAGATAATGCTTTATTTACCAAAATAGATTACACAGTCATAAAGATATACAATACAATATTAATCGCCATTAATTAGGAACTAAAGTTTAACTGTGGTGTGATTAACTTTTTTTTAGTTTTCTTATTTTGAATTTACTTGCATTTATTTATGTATGGATAGATTAGGAATAAACAAATGTATGTTTTAAAATACATATAATACCAAATGTAATAAATTAGGAGTTCCAATGATTATTATCTAAAATAAAAATGTATAAGTAATGATCATTAGGATGTAAAATTATATGAGATACCTACATTTTCGAAGTTTCAATAATCGAATTTGCAATTTTAAGTATATGAACTTTGGCGCACCCACCCAGCTGCCACTTAGCTTACAAAAAAAACAAGTAACATTACTTTGTAGGTACAAACATATGTATTAGACATTTAATAACAATTAATTTCACCATATGATGTTAGTTCATACATTTTGACAGCTGAATGCATGAACTAATAAATAGTCCATTAACATTTAACATCTTATGGTAAAATTGGTACTAATTATCCTATATTGGGAGTGAGGTATTCGAGTACCTAAACCAACAGGTTTTTGAAATATAAATTCCGGTAGGAATTCCCAACACAAAGTTTCAAAATCTTGTATGTTAGGATGAAAACAACAGGTGATTGCAAGGTGATTGATAGCTTTACAAAGTGGAAAACTGTTAATTCGAACGTGAATGTGAATGGAAATAGTTCACGCAAAATTTTACATACTTACTTAAGTTTTTACCATTCAGTCATTCATTCAATTATAAAAGGTACCTACATAACGACGACTCCTCTGCATTACTTGTCCAAAAATGCTACGAGAATCCTAACCCTAATTGATGTTATTCAAAAATTGTACATTAAGTACATCATTTCTGTCACATCAAATATTTTCTTCAACATTACTCAGGTGTTAAGTGTAATATGTGTATGTAAGGGATGTGGATATAAGGTACCGTAAACTGCTTCAACTTTGCCCTCTGGCCCCAACATTGCCTGATTGCTTTAAACTTTTATCTACACGGGAATTAATATTACGGGGGGATAAAAGTTTAAAAACCTAGAAGGGTGCTAGTTATCGACTGTAAATTGAATCAGGCAATGTCGGGGCCAGAGGGCAAAGTTGAAGCAGTTTACGATAGTGCCTTACCTAAAAAGTATAACTAAAGCTATATTATACTTGTACTATTAACTATTCTGTGATTATACTCTATTTATTCTAACATGATTCAAATGACACATGATCATTATGTAACTTTGTAAGGCAGTTACTAATTTTTCATTTTTACCAACAGATATTATAATGCTGGAAAAAAATAACACACACACACACACACAAACATCACGCCTGTATTCCCAAATGGCGTAGGCAGAGCCCACGAAACGTTACCGCTTCGGAGCCACTTTTAGCAATTTTAGGTTTAAAGTTTGACAAAAAAAGGTACAATAGTGACAGGTTGCTAGCCTGTCGCCTACGGTATACCTTAACCTATATCCTATGTCGCCTCTTACAACCACGGAAGAAATGGAGAGATGTTATTCTAATCCAACACCACATGGGTAAAAAAAGAAATCACATTATTTCCAATATTTGAACTGAAATTTGCTAACAAATTGTTAAGTTACTGCATAGGCACTGTGTTATATTAACTTACTTTCTTTAATGAACGCCTTTACAATGTTGCTGATAGTTTGCGTAAAAATAGGAGGGACTTTATTTAAGTCAGTTTGGCATCTGTCATTTGAATCATGTAATTTAGTAACTAAGTTATTGGCTACTGTTTGGTTGCTCTTGTGTTATTTTGTATGCATTTTCCAAAGTGTCTGTTACAATCTTCATATCATTTTCAATACTCCTGGCCCAGTTTTCCACATCGCCAATCTCTTTTAGTGCACTACTGAAGTTCTCTACTAGCGCCAACCATTGTTGGGTTTGTTTTGAGAAGTTAATTGCTCCTTGATGTAATGACTTGGCTTCGGCATCAAGTTTTTTTTGATTCAGATATGCTTGAGCTACACTGCAATAAAGCAATGTAAATTAATATTAAACAAGTTGCATGTCATTGTTGTACAGTCAACCAATTTGATTCCTAGGCCACTATGGAACCTTATTGTAGTAAATAAGTTTATTTGTCTGTAACAATGTTTATAGTTATTTCTTTTTCTTCTTCTTTCTGCAGTGTTGTCTGTCTTTTATTGTCTCTGTCGCCAACTGAGAGATACTCCACTGAGCATCCCTTCGAGTACTGTTGTTGAACCTGCTTGGTAGAGCAAAGGTAGAGAGTAAAAATACAGGTAGAGAAAGGAAAATAACTCGAAGTTTCAAAAAGAATTATGAAAATCGGATTACTCTGTAAAAAGTAATGCCTAGTCATATATTACAATCAGTGACTGAAAAATCAATCATCCCCTGTTTTCCTACCCTTAAGGTAGGAATATTTTTTCCAAATTTATTTGGGACCACCCTCGGGGTATACGCTTTCCAATAAAAAAAGAATTATCAAAATCAAACAACTCTGTAAAAAGTTATGCGTGATCATACATATATACGCATTGACTTGAGAGCCTCCTCCGTTGGCCTTCTCCTCTATCTTGGTAGAGCAGGGACACTGTGCTTCTTCAGTCTGTAGTAGTGCATGCTTCCTGTGTCTCAGTTTTGTTGCCAATTGATTTATGTGATTTGATAATCTGCCTGATACAATTTGCTATAAAGAATGATGTAAAATGTCATTACGAAATGGTTCTGTGGTGGCCTAGGAATCAAATTGGTTGACTGTATCTATTTAAGCTTCAATAGACATCATCATTTCCAACCTCATGATATCCCATGGTTGGGCACAGGGCCTCTGACGCTCTGCCAGAATGAGAGGCTTAGACTGTAGTTTATTTGGTACAAAACCCGAGAACAAACATACATATTATTTATACAAATATCTGCCCTGGCCGGGAATCGAAACCGGGACCTAAAGCTTCGTAGTCAGGTTCTCTAACCACTTGGCCATCCGGTAGTCATAAAAGACAGTTTAAATTACTTACTCAGTTATAAAAAGTAACCAAATTAATAATATTACTAACCCAACATTAAGATGATCCACAAGGGCTTGTGTTAGGTCATTAGCAGCCGTAATACAGGCCTTACGTTTTTGTTCTGAAATCAGGCATTTAACATTTTAATTTTAGTCTCAAGTGTACAGAAAATGCAAATTTGGCAACGTAAACAAAACAAGCTTACCCTGCACTACCCGTTTCGCTGCTTGTTTGGCCTGGTGTTCTTTAATAAGCGAGGACAACATTATTCTTCTGATCGGTCGGTTTATTATTATGTAGCTTTTTTGACGTGAATAAAGGGGGTATATAGTATATTTCTATCTTCTGCAAAAACAGAAACAGTTCCTTCCTCTCTGGCCAAATTATTTTTTACCTACTTCACTTGACTTGACGTTGTCATTGTCATAGTTGTCATTCATTGTCAATGCCAACTGTCAAATCAAAAGTTTTTATAATTTTTACTTATGGAAAGACAAAGGGATCTTACCCAGTCCATTTTCGCGTTTTAATCGATTTAATGAAAGACGATTAAATTGAATTTTTCAAGCGTATTTATAATACATAATGTTTATATCTAATGTATGCTCGTACCGATCGTGTACTTTTTAAAAATTTCTTTCTTAGTTCAATTCAATACAATTTTTTTAATACTATAGATAAGTAAGTATTTAAAAATAAATGAAATGCTATAAATAGCTTCGAACAGCATTGGTTGGAGAGACGATGATTAGATAGGTAGCAACAGTAGTAGTAGAGTAAGTAATCTGATAACGTAAAAATAAATGGTTAACAGTAGGTTTGTTAGAAGCGCTCGTGAACGTTATTACTCAGTAGCGGTAACCGATTGCTATTACCACTTAGTTTACAGTGCTTGAACACTGATGTGAAGGTATTATATGGGATTTTCTCTGTGAAGAGCGGAGATTAGATATAGCCATAATTCCTTCACACTCGCGTAGATAGCTGACTCAATGACCACATTCGTTAATCTGTAACAACATAGCCTACAAAGATAGAACATCTCTGACGGCCAAACCGAGATAATTCCAATATTATGATTCCACAGTTAAAAAGTCTCAGTTCAGGAGAGCATAAGATTTTTGAAAATTAATGAATACACTACTTACAATGTCTCTTTATTGTTCATCAGATATAGTATAAGCGATACAGAAAACAGGTACCGGTACAATAGAGAGAAAATTACAAGGTATAAGCAATAGGCGACCTTATCGCAAGAGAGGTCTCTTCCAGGCAACCTTTTTTACAGAAAGTGGTAGATTTTTTGACATTCATAAGTGCTTGTTATAGCCTAAATTGAATAAAGATATTTTGACTTTGACTTTGACTTTGAAAAAGAAGGAAGGACTAGCTTACAGCAGGTGGTGCATTAACAGTAGATCAGATTATTAAATAAAACGCAACAAAAATACATCTATACAATGTAGTGAAAAACGTTTTTACACAGGCCAAATAAAAACAATCTTATGTCAATGTTATAAAGACTGACATGGAAAAACTTTTCTCACTTCAACTATACGCATACTTACCTGTATATCGTACATAATAAACACGTCTAAAATAAATATAGGCAGTTGGATAAACTGCAACATCTAACAAAACTATCCTACTTCTGCTTTTAATTTTATATATTTCAATCACTGCAGTAAATTGGCGTTTTCTTAGTTAATACAAATATCTATGCACATGCGAACACAATATTTTTGGTCTATATCTTTCCACATTGGCAAGCCTATGCGCCGGCCGATATCACAGGGCCACGAGGAACATGATTGCATTGCATTAATTATTGTTCCTTAATGGAAGTGCGTATCGATTTCAGCTTATCGTCAACGTGCCAGCTGGTGGCAACATCGGAAAGAGATTTCCCAGCTTGCTACATTAACTTTAGTTAAGTACCTACTTTTTGACCGAGTTTCAACTGTTTAGTTACTTTAATCAGTCGTGTAGGTCGCTCGATCATAAAATCCGCCAGATCATGAAATTCCTAGGCATATTACGAAACGCTACCATTTCATGATCGTTTAAAACTCATTAACGGATAACTCACGTCTTAAACCGAGTTTAGCTCGATATGTTTCGGGCTATTTCGTAGCCCTTCTTCTCAGGAGCACGCGACTCGGCGGCTGCCGCAACACGCACACCGCGCGCGCGTCGTTTAAAACTAGTTAAGGTACTAGACGTTTAGACATACCTATCAATGAATCGAAGTAAGTACCAAAAGCCTATAAACCCGAAAACTTAATAGTCCTGAAGATTGATACGAGTACCTACATTTGATTGCAAAATTTTGGTCCTGCTCGTTTCGTTGCTTGGCTTGTACGTTGTGGTTGCAGTTGCACCTTACCTAAGGGCCTTCGCTAGTTGACGCGGTTAGCACGGAGCGGGTGGACGCCACACACTGTGGTGGACGCGTATTGAAAAACAGTATGAGCAGCGCTAGCTGCACGCGTCGCGTGCGACGGATTTTATCGCGCCCGCTCCGTGCACCCGCGCCAGCTAGCGTAGACCCTGACACTAGGAGAAATGAGGATCGAGGATGCTTCATTCGTCGTCGTACCTAACTATCCTGAACTTAAAGTGACAGTGAGAGTTACTATTAGTTGCGACGCAGGACCTAAATTGAGCAAAGAACGAGATACTTTCGAGACGCGGGGCCCCTTCCACCACAAGACTGTAGGCGGTGGACTATGTAAGATTATAGGTCCATGTATGGTGACCATAGGCCAAGAAAGCAACTAACAGTACGTTGCTCTCATCGATCTGCCGTGTTTTTTATAAGGCACATTATAATGCCTGGGCAACCCTTAGGCATGTCACGAAATGGCGGCGTTTCATAATAAGCCTAGGAATTTCATGGATCTGGCGGATTTTACGATTGGGCTACGACTTAGCTAAGTACACCTACGATTCTCTCGTTGCACGCTATTTTGATTTGTCGAGGTAAAATAAAAGTAGCATGTTTTTATTTAATAAGGACTTCTATTAAATAAGTTTAAAATTATATAACTAGGTATATAACGTAACGTACGTACTACTGTCTTGTTGAACATGTATAAATAAACTCAACGGCACTAAATTTGGCCCACTCTACATACAAAATTACCTGCAGGGTTACTACGAAACTCGAAGTTCGTATCGTACCGTCCCTCTCGCTCTCGTATTAAATAGTATAAGTGTCAGAGGGACCGCACCACACGAACTTCGATATCATACATTTGTGGACAGGATTATTTGCCGCTCAGTATTATATTACACTACCCATTATGTAATAATAATAATAATAATAATAATAATAATTTATTCATAAACCATTGCGTGTTACATTTAACTGTGGCTGGAGCCTCTTTTTAGGTAAGAATATACCTGTAATAAGAGCCTCCGCTCTTCTTAAAAGTAGGTACAATTGCAACTAGTATCTAAATAAGCGAATTGAATTTAACAAATTAAATAGCTAATTTGTAAAAAGTGAAAATTACATTTACTGAAATATTATGAAAATTAATTCAAAACATTAGAAGTACTTTTTTTTATAAAAGTTTCTTAATAATAATTAGTACATATATTGTGCATGCGTGTGTGTGTGTGTGTGTGTGTGTGTATGTGTGTGTGTGTGTGTGTGTGAGTGTGTGTGTGTGTGTGTGTGTATGGGTAGCCCTGCGAGTGATATACTCTTGGGATCAAATGGCAGTGTAGACTGCCATTTGCTATCCACTTCACAAAGTTCTAATTAAGTAGGTACAATGTTTTTAAGTAAATTTTCAGTATCATTGTAGCTTTTGTTACTCATCCAATTTGATACTTTAATTTTGCATTCATACTTGGTCAAGGAGTATATATTTAATTGTTGATCAATAAGGTTGTACAGACAAGTAGATTGCGCACGATATTGTCTCCTAGCAAAAATCGACTTTACTTGAACAGAAGGAGCAGGATTCTTCCTCCTCCGTCTGCTCAACGGGTCCGGCTTATATATTAAAGACACGTGCATTCTTAGGATAGCATGGACGATGTACAATTTCCTCACTGACAGAAACCCGCACAAAGAG
The DNA here is from genome assembly GCF_025370935.1 of Choristoneura fumiferana. Taxonomy (NCBI): domain Eukaryota; kingdom Metazoa; phylum Arthropoda; class Insecta; order Lepidoptera; family Tortricidae; genus Choristoneura; species Choristoneura fumiferana. The sequence continues at coordinate 13,350,030 of NC_133488.1, read as the reverse complement.
TACAGGTCCACAGTTGGGAACCTATAGGGTTTGAAATACATTACTTTTAATAACGATCTCTGGGCTCTCTCCAGTTCCAAAAATTTTATTTTAGTTACGCCGCCCCATATCGGTATACAATAAGTTATAACGGACTGAGCTAGGGAGACATATATTTGACTTAAGAGATCAGCTGACACAACATGCCTGAGATTCTTGAATACCCATATTAATTTCCTTATTCTATTCATGATTAATTCTGAATGAGAATGCCAGCATAACCTCTGGTCAATCATTATTCCAAGGTACTTTATATGATCTACTTTATTGATATTGGAGCAAATGCAGTTTTGGTTCATAATATTATCATAAGTACATGTATGAATTTTGATATTTAAGTCAGATTCTGGCTGTGTGATTTTATATTTTGTGAAGCATACGTAATTTGTTTTTTCGGCGTTCAGAGTAAGTAAGTTGTCATTTAGCCAGGCCGCGATCCTTGAGAGTCCCACTTCCGCTTTCAACTTGACATCACGCCAGGTCGATCCAGTGAATATAACTGCTGTGTCATCTGCATAAGAGACTACTTGACCATTATTTATATTCATGTCACACAGCTGATTGATATAAATCAAAAACAGAGTGGGACCAAGGACGCTACCTTGGGGGACACCGTACATTATATCAATTGCCTCACTTACGTAATTTCCCACCTTAACTCTTTGTCTTCTATTATGTAAATAATCCTTCAGTAATAGCAAAGGTGTATCTCTGATACCTACGCTTTCTAGGCGGTTTAAAAGGATGGGAATAGAGACCGTGTCAAATGCTTTTTTAAGATCGAGGAAGACAGTGAGACATTTGTTATTTCTATCAACTTCATTTACAATAAGTTGAGTAAGAGTTGATACAGCATCTTCTGTCGAGACACCTTGTCTGAAACCATACTGTGAATTTGATAGTATTTTAAATTTTGTAAGATAGTCAGTAACTCGAGAATTCAATATTTTTTCTAGAATTTTTGAAATGGCAGGAAGGACAGATATAGGTCTATAATTATTCACGTCTTCTCTATTCCCATTCTTATAAACTGGGGTTATAATTGCCTCTTTAAGGGCCTCAGGAAATTTGCCCAGGGAAAAACATAAATTGACAAGGTGAGAAATAACAGGCACAACCAGTTCACTAGCCATTTTTAAGAAACTAGTTGGTATATTATCGTATCCAGGAGCACTATCCGATTTAAGACTCATAAGAGTTGTTAATACTTCTTTAGAATCAGTTTGAAGCAAAACAAAGGAGTTAATTTGTGACTGTGATTGGCTATTACTTAGCGGCGGAGCAGGTCTTGGTACTATATTTTCAGCAAGAGCTTTTCCAATTTTAGAAAAATAATTGTTTACATGATTAACTGCGATAACAGGAGATGATTTTATGTCTAATAATTCTAAGTTATCTGTGTTACTAGGTTTCCTATAAGTGATATTGTTTATCACTTTCCACAAGTCTTTAGGGTTTTTCTTTGCTTTGCTTAACCGATCCCTGTCATAATCACGCCTTAGAGTTTTAAGTAAATTATTACAATAATTCCTATATCTTTTATAAGTAATCTTTAGTACTTCGTTATAAGGATCTAATCGTAGTTTTCTCTGCATATTGTTTCTGTTATTAATACACCTTAACATGCCTTTAGTAATCCATGGTTTAATAGTACGACTTTTCCTAGGAATTATTGTAGTAGTAGTGTTTTGCTGTAAGCAACCAGTAATTTTGTCAATTAAGTGTATAGTTAGAAGATTAGGATCAGTATATGTCAAAAGGTTGCTTAGGTTTGTTTGTTTTAGATCAAAAAGTGCTTTCTCAAAATCAGTAGTTTTTTTATATTTATAATTATTATCTTTTTTATTTAATTTTGACAACTTCAGAAATATCATGGAGTGATCCGTAATTGTAGTATTTAAAATAAAAATAGATGCACTGGTTAAATTTTTGTTTATTTTTAACATGAAATGGTCGAGACATGTTTTGTCTCTAGTTGGTAGGGTGTGCCCAGGCAATAATCCATGTGTGGACAGCATATTTAAGTAATTGAGTCTATTTGCGCGTTCATAAGAAGATTCATTATTTTTTTGAGTAAGATTTATGTTTAAATCACCGGTAAGAATTACATTTTTACTCGATTTTATGTTTTCTAAATGAGTGTTCAAAGAATTTATGAAATGTTCCGCATTATTGTAAGACGGTGATCGGTATATACCTAATATTTTAAGATTAAATAAAGATACTTCTAGGCATGATGCGTGTATGAGTTTTATTTCAGAGACTTTTGCCTTGTGGATATTTTTAACATATATCACCACGCCGTCATTTTGGTTGAGTAAATTACTCGTCGAAAAAGCTGTGTAACTATTTATCTGAGGAATAGGTTTATGAGGGCTTAATCTACATTCACTAAGAACCAAAACATCCACGTCAAAGTCAAGAGTGGCCAACGATATTTCTAAGTCATCAAAGTTTCGATATATGCTCCTTATATTTTGAGATATAATTGTTATGTCTTGTCTACATACGTTAGCCAAGCCTGAAACGTCCTCTATTCGGCATTCCATAGATTGTGCTATTTCCAGTTCATCTATTTGTTTCAAAGTTAAACATGTACTATTCATGTTTGAAAGTTAAAATAAAAACAAGTTTTTATACACGTGGTTGAGTTAAACAATAGGGAGTAATTAGCAGTCGACAAAAAACTAGCAGGCATAACAAGCGATTGTAGGTTAGATTTGGTATTTTTTGTTTGTTTTTTATAAATATTGATCAGGTGATTATTGTGCAGGTATAGATGAATTTTAATGTATCTGAGTAAGGAACTTTTAATTTGGTAGTGATTGTTTCCACAGAGTTTGATGTATATATTTGAGTATGTATTTGTAAAAAGTGTATGTAAAATATTGTGTAAGTATACGTGTGAGTGAGTAGTTTGTTTACATATTTTTAGTAGTTCTTTATAGTTACGAAGAAAAGTACAATATTTACCATATACTATAGTTTTAACTCTCAAAAACAGAAGAAAAGACAGTCAGGTTGCAGTATTTCCAGCACAATCAGGCCCAGTCTGCGCTGATTTACTATACAAAGCATCATTATTAGAAATACTCACATTCTGAGCCCGATCGCCAGGCGGCACTGCACGGGCAGTCTCCTTACCCAAAGACACAATTTGGGGTTCACTGTGCACTAAGATGACTCTCGAGTTATCCTCCTGCCTGAGATATACCTTGCCGTAGTTGGTCCAGCAATATTTAAACAGCTTATTCTTTTTAGTTCACGCGCGAGAAAGTGTAGTCGTGCCGCTTTCGGAGTCAGCTGCTCAGTCACATAAACAGGGGTGTCCTCATTGATCCTCAAGCCCAGGTGCTTAGCTCGCAGGCTTCCCTTGTACTTAATATTATGAGCCTTACACATCTTTAAAATATCATTTTTTAGTAAGGTTGATACCATCTCGACGATAATAGTAGTATTTTGGTAGTTGCCGTCCTGTTTTGGGCGCACTCTGTATATATCCTTTACATCTGATCTGTTAAAAGAACAGTTTATTGTTTTTGATAGGGTTAGCATCATGTTAATTAAGTCGTCCTTTGCTTCATTGGGTATTTTTGGAACATTTTTTAGTTCAAGGTAAGTTTTACGACTTTCTCTTTGCAGTTCCTCTATTTTATTTTCTAATAAATTGACATTATTTTTCTCTTCCTCCAGTTGACTTTCCAGGCTGTGTATTTTATTCCGAAACTCGTCATACTGTCCGGATAAAAAGGTCACGGAGTCCTCAATATTTCGGTTTGTAAGCTGGATCTCTTTGAGGGTTTCCGAATTTTTCATGATCTCTTTTAGTTGAGACGATAACATCGCTGAAATCATGCTCTTCATATCTTCTTTAAATTGACTAAAGTCAGCCTGCGTGACTTCCTCGCGGTGTCTCTTGGGCCGCCTTGATACGTAGCTCGGCTTCTCACGTTCCTGTTCCCCCAGTACCACGAGGTCGGTTTCTGAATGCGAGTTTGTTTCACTTTCCATTATAGGTACCAGGGAGACACAAACCGCGCAGGGATGCACGCAGTAAACAGAGGAATTTGCACAAACACCAGCCGCTGCGCTCGCGCTGATAGGCGTAAAGTTGAGAGGCGGGGCCAAGCAGCTGGGTGGAGCGCCAATAAGGTTGTGAAGGTATGAAACGTTGTCGTGATTGGCCAGCGTACGCGTTATTGTCTGGACAGAGATTTGAGGTACCAGGATAGCAGCAGCGCGAGGTGGTGGTCCAATACTCACAATTAACTGAGTTTAAGTCACTGCACCGAGTTTATGCACTCCTATTATTTTGAAACAATTTATGAAGCGAAAATGATATTTAAAATTATTATTTTCAACCTGCAGTTCAGTATACACGTCAACACCTTACGGCGGTCCGGGGGGAAGAGGATTATATGTACTTCTATAATTGACTAAATGGGATGGCGTCAAATTTTAGGAGCGATTTGAAGTGGAGTCATTTCGAAAGCGTTTCGACCGCTGTTGTCATCGTCATTTGCGTGACCGAATGAAGCCAAATGTCATACCTGACCTCTGAGGCCGCATTGTCTAACGTATGGACGCTCGCGTTCATATTCACCATTCCTTTCTATCCTCTTTGCAGGTGGTAGGACCTTGTGCAAGGTCCGCCCGGATTGCTACCACCATCTTGCTCGCTAATCCTGCTGTGAAGCAGCAGTGCTTGCACTGTTGTGTTTCGGCGTGAAGAGTAAGACAGCCGGTGAAATTACGGGCACGTGAGGTATCCCATCTTAGACCTCTAGGTTGGCAACGCGTGTGCAATACCCCTGGTGTTGCAGATGTTTATGGGCGGTGGTGATCTCGCACCATCAGGAGACCCACTTGCTCGTTTGCGTTCCAGTCGAATAAAAAAAAAATCTCGTCTTTAATCACGCGATAGAAAGAAGCGGTGAAAACGATTACGATTCCGGGTGCGTTAGACAATAAAGGTATCTGATCCAGGCATGATTGCTGTTCCAAGCTATTCATCATCAAAGGTAACATGTCGTGAACATGATCACCTATGTAGACAACATCAGTTGAAACATTCTAGAAATGCTAATGACTTAATTTAAGCAAAACAGTTTACTTATGCGAATTTACGAGATCAATAGGCCCCTTTTTTAAACTGATCATTAAAGTAGATAAAAACTCCTTAATTTAACGTTTTTTCTGATCTAGCAATGTGAAAATCAAAATATTTCAAAAATGAAGATAGAAGTTCTCAATTTCCAAAAGTCTTAAAAGAATTAAAAAACAAGCATCTTCTGGATTCCTTGATGGCACATTGCTGGTAGTATCCACTTCATCCACACTTGACTTTTCCCCTCTCCGAGTTGTTCACGGCTCCGAGTTTCTCCTTCAGCTTCTCTGTGAATTCGGGGTCGTCCCAGCCCCAGAGGTGGTGGCTTCCATCTCCTGTCCTCTGGGACCGCTGCTTCACGATCTCAGGAGACACGCTCTTCAGGTCGTACGCTTGCCCAATCTGCTCGAGAGCAAAATTTAAGACGGTAAGTAGAGATGCTAAAATTTGAAGAATTGAAGGTGGAAGACATAGAAAAAGTACCGTGATTCGATTTGATATCTTAATCCTATCCTAACGACTCTATTGTACACCACAGCATAGTAAGCAGTACAAAAAACTGAGGTACATGAAACATTTTCTAGGTTATATAGCAATAGGCTTAATTATAAATTGTAGGTCCTTTTTAGGGTTCCGGAGCCAAAATGGCAAAAACTGAACCCTTATAGTTTCGTCAAGTCCGTCTGTCTGTCTGTCTGTCTGTCTGTCCGTCCGTATGTCACAGCCATTTTACTCAAAAACGACAAGATGTATATCAATGAAATTTGGAGTACAGATGTCTTGTCAAAGCCGCTATTTAGTTTTGTAGTTAAATTCCAAAAATAAATATTTATAGGGGGGCACTCGATACATGTAACAGAAATTGAAAAAAATATTTTTTAACTCGCATCAACGTGTGGCACATAGTTCGACAGCTCTTTTGAAAAGATAGTAAGGTTTCTCAAAAACTTTTTTGATTAAGTGAAGAATTCCGGAAATAATCGCTCCCAAAGTAGCAAAAATTGTGTCCCCCCCCTCTATCTTGTAAACCGTTTGTTCAAAAAATATGGAAAGGTAACGCTTAATAAATACTTTCAACGAAAATTGGTTTCGACATGATCGGATATACCGTTTTTGAGTTATTGCCGAAAAACTGCGCTTCTCAACAAAAGGACGTAAGTGCCGTGAAGATACGCTCTTTTTCTGGTAGTAGATTTTAAGACTAAGTGTTTTAATTATTGTGTGTGTTGTGTTGTATTGTTATAACGCACATAATATTACTTGATTTTTTCGTAATGGCTACGGAACCCTATCTTGGGCGTGTCCGATACGCTCTTTTGCCGGTTTTATTTAATATCCATTAGTGAGAGTTTTGTTTTTGTAATGGAACTGGAAAATTTGTGTCAAACCAACATGGATGGATAAGCTCTAAAGCTAGGTACAAACGCGCGTGATTAAATTGTCTAAAAGATTAAAACGCTCTCGCCAGTCCGCTACTATTTGTAATTAAAACCTGCCTTAGCCATCGCCTCGATGAACACAATGGTTGGAGTGAGCATATTGTACAAAGGCAGCTCTGTCGCGCGGTAGTCCCACGGGAAGGTGTGGTGATAGTTGTGGAAACCCTCCACACAGAACATCCACACGGCCAGGTTCTCGCGGGGGTTCAGTGACCTGGAAACAGCGGGATCATGTGATGTGGTGATGCGGTTTAGTTTATACGAGTAAATTAGTAGTTACGTCACTGGCCGTATAGCACGGAGAACAGATGGCCGTTGGGGCCGAAAGGTTCTCGAGTTGAGACCGCGGATCGGCAAGCGCAGCGTAGGACGTCCACCAACGAGATAGACGGATGACGGAGGCAACTGGAGGTCTATGGGGGAGGCCTATGTCTAACCAGTGGACGTCCTACGGCTGATATGATGATGATGAGTCACTGTCGATGGCGACAATATCGGATAAGATAAGACAAAGAACTCACACACACATCTGACGCTCAAACGGCTACATGAATTGAGTTGCGTATGTATTTTTGAGTGCTTTATGGGTTGAAACCCACGATCTTCTATTTGAGAGGCCATAATGAGGGCTATCGTTTTTTGTCTCACTAGATGGCGCACTGTTGCGTGAGGTTTTTAAGTATGGCTTTCAAAGTCTGTTATTACGGGCGTGAAAACAAAGTTTAGATTAAAATCATATTTAATACACCTTAAAACCGTACCATAAAAATATCGAGCATGCCAGTGTTGCAAAGTCCCCGTTTTGTTCGAAAAAAAGGGAGGACTAGGGTTTCCGAAAGACAAAACTGTCTCAAAACACAGACATTCTTTGCCCAGGAACGCATATTTGCCATAATTAATTTCAGATATTGCAAAATATGTAACAAAATTATTCTAATTATAAATAAAGCCGCGTAGCTCAAGTGTGTTACACACTTATAGAGACCTTCATTCATTTCACCTTGTGATAAACCTCACGCTACACTAGCGCACGCGAATAGCGCCTTCGCGATAGCCCTCATTGAAACCTCTAGGCCACCACGCCTGTTCATAATTAGGTACTATGTGACTGTAGATAATTAAACTTGAAAGTTTGTGAGTGCGTATATGAATAACTCTTTCATGCCAAAATGAGTTATAATCTGGATTAGCACGTTATACTTTTTATTTATTTTTATTAAAAAAATATATATATACCTCGTTGAGTTTCTTGCCGGATTCTTCTCAGCAGAGGTTTTTCTGAACCGGTGGTAGATTTTTTTGACATTCATAAGTGCTTGCTATAGCCTAAATTGAATTAAGATATTTTGACTTTGACTTTGACTGATTGTACACCCCAGGATATCTTTATTTTTGATTACACCATTTCTATCATATCTATACACCGTGTTATTTTATATTTCCGTTAACTTTCAGAGTACATTAACCAGGTCAGATGAAGTTAATTTTTACAAGACAAGTGGCCTAACTGTTACTGTTTAAAGGATAATCAAGAATTACGATTATTAATTATGCGCAGTAAAACCATGTAAAACAGCGTACCTATCACAACATTTTTTATGTGAATTTATGTTTTTATACCTTTTTTAGCATTTAACATCTCGTGTCATTATGGCTTGTTTAAGTCCCTTGTTGAGCAATCTATTATAATATTTAATTCATCTAATCAATAATGAAAATAAAACAACACTAAATACAATACAACTCTGCGGTTGGTATTATTGACTGCCATGAAGTATCCCTGTTATTGTAGTACCTATTACCATCGAATGTATCGCCAAATCGATTAATATTCAATTAGATATCGAATTGATTACCTAGTTAGCGCAAGTAATTGTAATAAATTATGCAACAATAGACACAATCAATGAGCGTGCTCCAGTTTAGAAGGACTTCCATTGAACTTTGTCAATTACCATTCATTAAAATTATCGTAGGGTGTTATTTGTATCAATTGTTTACCAACAATGTGATGCTTTAATTGAATATTGAACAATGTTGTAAAATATTATGGGACACCAACATTATCTTAATTCAGTATTATGGTAGGTAGCATCGCATCCCGTGTAAAAGTGACATTTAAAATTCCAACAACTGCATTTTCAGTCCTATAACTTTTTTTACTTTTAATTTTATTATTGTTTGTTTTGTTTAATGGCCGCTTACTAGTATTACGATAGTTACATATTTTAATTCTAATTGATTTTTTAACCTACCACACTTTTTGTATTTTTTCAAATAAGTCCAATATGTACCTACTTACTGAATTGTGCACAGTCTGTAAATAAAATTAATTCGAGGTATAAGTTAGTAGTGCTATTATGCCAGAAAGGGAAAATTTAAACAGAACGAGACTGTGCCACGACATACGACTTCGGCCACGACAAATGTGAGATTATCGACAAGAACTAAGTAAAATCTAACTTTACTAAAGACTTACTTGTCATAAGGCCTGTAACCATAGATATGCGAGAAGCTGTTGACACTCCACACAACGTTGATGCCGAAGGTGTACCGAAGTATTGTGGGAATAAGGAAGGCATTCAGCCACGTCTCGTTCCAGCAGTAGACTGGGATTATGGTGGGCAGCACGAAGCAGAGGATCGGCATCATCTTCATGTAATGCCTGGTGAATTGAAGCTAATGTTCAGTTTGGCCATGTACATTTTCATCGCAAATTTACATGAAAGTCCAAAATCAGTTTTATAAGTAAGTTACTGGTAGAGTATAGAAATCCGATCATAATATATGTAAAAAAAAAATATCATGGACCGCTTGACACCAATTGACCTAGTCCCAAACTAAGCAAAGCTTGTCCTATACTAGGCATCGTATAAACATACGTATATACATAAATACATAATTACCCAAGACCCGAGAACAAACATTCGTATTATTCATATAAACATCTGCTGGTCTTAATTTTGGTATACCTAGCCTAGCCATCACTTTGAAAAATATATTCATGTGCGATGATTTTGTTCATCGCTATCCTTTGCGAATTATGTTATTTTCCGGGATAAGCTCTATCCCATGTCCTTCCCAGGGTCTCAAACTACATACTCGTATCTCCACACCGAATTCCATGACTGGTTCAGCGTTTAAACGTGATGAGGTAGCAGACAGACAGAGCTACTTTTGCATTTATAATACTTGTAAAGATCCATCCATAATGACAATTATCGAGGACACCTTAAGTCTTTTAAGTCTTAAGAGCTTCTGTAATGATCTTTCTAATAGGCCTCGACAACATCTCACCTTTTCTGGAACATGACAACGGGATCCTCGTACAGATCAGTCAAGTCAATGCGTTTGCCGCCCTCTATGACTTCGGGACTCTTCTTGCAACAGAGCCAGCCCATGTGAGAGAAGAAGAGCCCGCGTTCCGCGTTATGAGGGTCTGCGTCTGTGTCTGCGTATTTGTGGTGCGTGCGGTGGTCGCGGGCCCATTCGAAAATGCAGTCCTGGTTAATAGTATAATAGAGATACTTTGATCACTGTTATTCTTTTATTGTAAAGCAAAATACAAATAAGTAATGTTTGTAACTAACGAAGGTTTGCGTGCATACAATGAAATGGTGGTTACCGATATATTTAGTATGGCTAAATTTCGTAATTCTATGTCAACAGGGAGTATAGAAACCATAAAATAGGTTCCTATCTACAATAAGTATCTACCTATTGTATGAAAATACACCAACAAAACATTGTATGTAAGTATCATTTGATCATGTGAACTTTAAGAGCTTCGGGAGATCGTAGCCCTATAATACGAGTCAAACTTAATACCTAGGTTGTGTAAGGTTTTACCCCTAAACTTGGCAAGTTGAGATAAGTGTACCTACTCAATTCAAGCCTCGTTGGATTCTTGTAGAGCTAACAAAAATAACTTACAAAAAGTACAAAATGATGATCTTAACTTATGTACCTAGATACGCTGCAAAGTTTAGGATTACCTGGAATCCCATGGTTTGCCAAATCATCAGCAGGGTTCGAAGAGGTGTCTTTGCTTTGTAGCTTCTGTGCGTCCATAGCCGATGAGATCCTGCGCCTATGCCTATGGCGCACATTAGGTGAACCGTGAAAGCTGTAAATAAAAGTAGCATGACTTTACATCCGTATATCTTGGTCTAAGTAATGTGGAAATTGTATCAAGAAATGAGTTTGAAAAGGCTTGTGCTACATGTGCTACATGTAGGTAAGGTAAACTAATATTATGAATTGCGTGCTTGTTTATTTGATTGTTAGTTTGTATATTACTTAGGTACGCTTTTATTCTTAAAGTGCCTACTCAATCGAACCGATTTCAGTATTGTGATTGAAATAGTTTAGGACCCTAAAAAGGTGATATAAAAAATATCCAGGAGATTTGTATAGTTCCCGCTGCTAGCGTGCGATGAACAAATTCTTGTCAGACGAAGTCACGGGCAACAGCTAATATTTAATGAAGGAAGAGTTTAAGGCTCATTTCTTATACTTAAGCAGTGCGTTATTAATAGATTAAACTTTTACTATTCAACTCTATAAATTTTTGAAAGAATCACAAAAAGCAGGTGTAAAATACTCACCGAAAACGTTAGTCTGCCATTTAGCCGACGTAAAAGCCAGATATATTCCATATAGGGAGGCAATATGGAGGTAAAGGAACCAAAAAATGTTGAACCACACGTATTCGTGTTTCCTGGGTGCTGCTTTTTTGAGTACCGAGACATCTTTGTCCAGGCCCAAGTCAGATGTCTGAGTGTCCGACTCGAACACGACCCCGCTCGGAGTCGGGTCCACGTACGGAGGCATGCTCTGTACGCATGAAACAATACAAAAGTGAACACACATAATATTATTGTGCTTATCGCCTACCGTTGTTTGTCCTAATGTTATATTCGTCCTAATGATCGATTGTCCTAGCACCTGAAACTTCAGATTGGCACCTGAAAATATTTCAGAACACCTTATGCGTTGGTTACTTAGAATGGGTTAGGTTAGGTTAAGTTTATTTTATAAATTTCCTGAAAGCCGATGGCTTCAGGCAACAATCAGACCAATCGACAATAGAACAACCATTGTATTAGGACAAACAATCATTCGACGATACGGTATAGACTCATAGTCGTAATGTTGTGTCGCTCACACGTAGAGCGTACTGCACGTGCTGTCGCAGACGAGCAATCGAAGTTAAACAATTAGAACTAGAAGCTAAACTAGAGTGTAAAAGATTGTTCCGAAATTCTTATAATCTTTGAATGTCAAAATGCGAATTACATTAATAGAAGTAAAACCTTCGACCACATAGAAGATCTCTTATATATCGTTTCTATCGAAGATTTGCGCAAGTATTGACATGCCATTATAAAACTGCTCTATTTTTTAAGTATTATTTTACTTCAAATTATTATTATTATTTTTTTTGATATGCACTTGTCTACTTAGTACTTTGGTTTCAAAACGTTCTAAGAGTCTATGACTTTGTAAAGGAATCAATTTAATAACTGACGAAGGTTTTCCTACCTCGATCCACTGTACCTATATCACGTTTTGGTTTAATCTTAAGCCTTCAGCATGCGAACTCACCAGTCACCAGTTGTAATTCACTGATCTTTTCAAAAGTCCACAACTGCAACTATGGCAAGCTAAAGGAATACTAATGCTTCCACGTTTCCGTCTTATATTTATATGCAACTTCAAACAATAGAAATCAACCCAGTATTCAAATTAGGAAATGCGACAGGTCATCTCTTTTAATTACTTACAATATCCTTACTAATATTATAAAGGCCAGATTAAGTCGGTATGTTGGTTTATTTGTAAGCGTAACGCTTTCAGCCTTAAAGTGTTCAACCAAATTTGGTATGGAGATAGTTTGAGATTTGATACCCTAAGAAGGACATACGTAGGATAAAATACCAGGCACAGGACTTATCACGCTAACACACACGAGTAATATTTACCTCGACGTTTCGGCAACATTATAGTGGCCGTGGTCACGAGTAGATGAGTGAAAATCACGAAAGTTTAAGACATTATACGTAGGATAGTTTTAGATTTGAGACCCTAAGAAGGACATACCTACTCGTATGTAGGAGAGTTTTTATCATGGAAATTGAATAGTTTCCGCGGTTGCGCGATAAACGAATTATTCACAGACAAAGTTACGGACAATAACTAGTTTTATGTACAAATTCCCTTCACAAATTACAATACAATCGATGTACACGTTAGTTTGTACCTTTTGAGGCCGGTCAATAAACTGCTTTCATTTAATTTAAATGAAATGACCTAGGACAAACATTTAGATCGCATTGGTTGATACCGGGAAGGGGTAAATGTGACTTAGGCCTTATGAGGTTCAAGTCAACGTTAAGCCGTATTTTGTAAACCGTTCATTGTAACTACAAAAAAAAAACTAAATACAATTTGACAACCGTTGAAATACATGGTCCACCACATGGATCTTGCAATTAAAGTCGATTAAGAATAATGGTTACATGGATTATAGTATGTAGAGTCGAGGAAACTGAATCTCGTAGGCACCAGGACGACCTTTCCATGATCAATTTCGCGCAGATCATTAGTACAAAGGATCCACTCTGGTACGCGATTCAGTTTCTTGGACTATACGTAGATACTCGTACTACGAGTATATATAAGCTGATAAAAAACATACTTCATTAGGTATTATAATTATGATTATGGCGCAGATTTTACCTTAATAAAAATTTGAGCATAGACTTATTCACGTTTATTCAAACCTATCGCAGTGATAAAAATGTTCTCAGCCGTCTCGGGAATGACAAAGGTTTGTTAACGTGTTTGTCATTCACCAACGGTTAGTTAAGGAACAAATTTCAATGAAACATAAAGTTTACGTACGGTCGGAGCGGAACTCGCTACAATTAAGCTTTCAGTTAGAGTACTATTGCGTACTGTAAGTACGTACTGAACCTACTCGTAGCAGAATGTTTCAGAAACGAACGTTTGCCTCCACGGAACTCAATAAAAGAATTTATACGATACGAGTGAGTTAGTGTTTCTCTGTGGCCTTTTCATAGAATTGTAGCATATACAGTTTAATAAAAAACAAAATTAAAAGAAAAAATCTTTTTTAAAACTAGCTTTTATTACTTGTAAATTAATGAACTACAAAGTTAAAAATAATTTAAGTATATCATATAGGAAATATACCGTTTTATAGGTACCTACATTGTATTAAATCTTTGCACTTTTATCACAGTTCCAATTATTATACTTAAACAAAAGTGTGTTACATCGTGATGGCAAGAGAAATATAGAAGGTGTTATTTACTATCCCATTAAACTCTGGGACGCTACCTGCGTCAGCACTTTTGCAGCCTCGCACCTGGGTCGAACCACGAGGACCGCGGGAGCTGCTGCGGAATCAGCGGCCCTTAGGAAGCGCGAGAAATATTCAGCCCTCTCCAATTACATATTTGTTGCGCTTGCGGTGGAGACGACCGGTTGTTGGTGCTCGGAGGCTAAGTTGTTTTTTAAAGAAGTAGGACGCCGGCTGCGGGACCGGGGATTAGACTCTCGCTCCGAGTCGTTCTTGATGCAAAGGCTATCTATCGCCGTTCAACGCGGGAACGCGGCAAGCGTGTTGGGCACCTTTGCGCCAGGAACAATTCGAGGCGGTCTTTTTTTATAATATAAAAATATTATTTAAGTTAGCTAGTAGATTTATTATTTAGTAGTATTTAGCTCTTAGGTATATGATTGTATTTTCTATAAGTTTATATTCTTAAATAAATTTTCCACGTTTATTAAACTGTGATAAAAACGCAAAGATTTAACACAACGTGCCTATAAAACGGTATATTTCTTATCTGATTGAAATTATTTCTAACTTTTTAGTTTTTTTTTATTTATTTTATTTATTCCTTTAACTTTATTTTTAACTTTGTAGTATTTTCGATGCAAAATTATCTACGGCGTAGTTTTACGGATAGTAGCGTTTTCCAGCTCCATCATCACTATAATCTAGCACTAAAGTACTCGTCAATATGAATCCAACGAGCCCAAACTCGATGGGGTTGTGTCGCTCTATTACCGAATTCCAATGGTCACCTTCCAGCACCATCATCGGAACCTTGGTTACCATCTAGTACCAAAATACTTGTCAAGATGAATCAAACGAGTCCAAACTCGATGGGGTTGTGTCTTTTAATAACAGAGTTCCTACGGCCCCTTCCAGCTCCATCATCAGTCAGACCCTGGTTACCATTTAGCACCAAATTACTCGTCAAGACGAATCAAGCGAACCCAAACTAGATGGGTTTGTGTTGTCTCATTAAGTAGTTCTAATGCCCACCTTCCAGCACCATCATCAGATCAGCATCTTGTTATAATAATATCGCATTGTATCCAATTTGCATATGTCTGCAAAATTTCACCTCAATCAGACAGAGACCGGCGAGTGGATCTAACTTGCAAGTTTTTGATGTATTTTTTATTTTTAATACAAGTTTTTTTGCTGACTGTAGTTTTTGCCGAATTTACTTGCATTGTCACCCAAACTACATTTGCATACCAAATTTCAAGTCGATGCCATTAACCATTGAAGAGTTCCGTCCTGTAGAGACGGTCCTGGCCACGTCCTGGCCGGACTACCAGGATGTGGTGTACGTGTTACCACTAGATCTATTGACAGTACTACAATAGAGTTCTATAATAGTACTGTCAATATAACTAGTGCACATCGTCTATGACAAATTGATTAAATACAGGTCTTATAACTATTACTATACTATAGTACTATTTAGTATAGTGTGCAGATTACAGTAATTTTTGCTTTTTTCTTGAATAACGAAGAAGCAATTATACATGTTTGCAAAATTAGAAGGACCATAAAGGTAGAAGAACGGCACTCGCAGTGTCAGTGGAATTACTTTAGTTCAATTCATTATGGTTCCAGCTCTGAGGTGCTCTCGTAAATCGACCTATACTTTAATCTGTACGTATATCGGTTCTTTTATAATCGGATCTCATTCGTCTCTAAAATAAAATAGTGACGAAAAAATGTGAATGGGTTTGTTTGTACTAAATATTTCACCCGGTAGAACATCCCACATTTTATTTTTACACGAATAAAACATTAGTAGGAAACCACAAAGCTTGCCGGTCACTGAAACTTGTGATAGTAGCGTAGCAGCACTGATAGTTTATGTACAGCAAAATGGTTCACACAACGGAAATTAGGTGCAGCAGGGTTCCGACGGCCGGGACTATCGGGGCGGCTTCGACTGGTTGACGTATGCCTCGGAAATTTATGTTTCTTTAGGCATCTATGCATTTTAGAGCACTGTGCCAAAACAACTAGTTGTTTCAACTAGCAATTGGTTGATAATTTAGTCAAATTGGTGGCGCATCATAACTGTTCAAAATACTTGTGTCGATATTTAAATACTAAAACTATAGATTCACTAACTAGCTTTTGCCCGCGGCTTCGTCCGCGCGGGATTTGGTTATCGCGCGCTGTTCCCTTAGAAATTAAGCATTTTTCCGGGATAAAAAGTAGCCTATGTCACTCTCTGGCCCATAAAATATCTCTATGCCAAAAATCACCTCGATCCGTCGCTCTGTTTCGACGTGAAAGACGGACAAACATACAAACACACACTTTCGCATTTATAATATTAGTATGGATATGGATAAATAGCATTTCTTATAGAGTCAATAATATAATTAACTCTTTGGCTTATAATGTCGCTAAGACTAAGACGAGATCGCAATAAAAGCGTTTAATCTTTAGTAAGGTTTAGTTATTCAAATTCAAATATTTTATTCATATAATATAGTACGAGGTAATTATTTTTTAATATATACAGTACGATACATACACTAGTTATTATGTATGTATTAGTCTCACTAAGTGATAAAAGATCCTAAGTGTTTATATTGTCAATTGCATGAATATTGAACTACTTAACAAGAATGTTTTAAGCAGGTCCTCCCAATTTGAGACCTTTTATCCGTATAAGTACCTATTTGGTAGGTTAGACACTTTGATACCTGAATCTTGTATGAAGCAACACATTGTTCGTCTTTATGGGTGCTCTAGCACTGATGCAACTAGAATATATGAACTTTATAAAATAAGACTCAATAAATGCTCCCACAATGCAGTTACGGTTTGCTTACTCTATTAAATATAACAGCGTAATAAAAGAACACAAAGTAACAACAATATTACCTTTACTTTTACTAGAATTATGCTCGTCCCGTTAAGAAAATTTAAGTTACGGTAGGTATACTTAGTGAGAAAAGTATAGTGATAGTACGAAAAGTATTGTATCTATAGTCCGGCTTTTCATACAAACGACGATAATGGTTTCCAGCCCTTATTACCTTACCTTATTTTAACCAAATAAGTAGGTACCTGCGTTGTTATTCAAGTTTCCTTTATTTCAATTTCACAAATTGAATCATCTTCAACCCTTTTTACTTCTTTTATTAAAAAAATGATTTCGGCTATACCTAGGATATACCTATATCTATTTATACTAATATTATAAAGAGGAAAGATTTATAATTTTGTATTTCTGGATGTTTGTTACGAATTAACTCAAAAATTACAAGGCCGGTTTTAAATATTCTTTCACTGTTAGAATTCTAAATTATTCCAAAGTGCCATAGGCTATATTTATTACCAGAAAAAAATAGAGCTCCTAAAAAAACCTCAATAATGTAACTCAGTGTAAAAAAAGTTGCCATAAAACATTTTTCATCGCATGCGCTGAGGAAACTATTGATTATAGAACAAAAAATGTTCTACGATATTTAAGACTAAGTATATCAATATCTCCAAAAAACTTCGCGATACCATATCTCTAACTATTGTAGTTATGTCACTATAAGTACTTTTTAAAAGTTGACAGAAATGCCGTCTAAAATCAGACCATGTTATGCATACCTTTGTATTAATCCTAATCCAAATAAATAATTTTATATTCAAAACGGTTTCAATACCTGTACTTCATAGATTACTTTTAGAATTATTCAAATCGGACATTTCATTCAAAAGATATTACGAAATTAAAAATATCAATCTAACCTAAAAATGCATTTACTCTACGTTCCTACGATATAACGAAGACTCCACTGTCCGTCTGTCTTTCAATCACGTTTGGCTGTATCTCATGAACCGTGCTAGCTAGACAGTTGAAATTTTCACAGATGATGTATTTCTGGTGTCGCTATAACAACAAATACTAAAAACAGAATAAAATAAAAATGTTAGTGGGGCTCTCATACAGCAAACGTTATTTTTTTGCTGTTTTTGCTCGATACTAATAACGGCAACAGGTAGTTGCTTCAAATATTCACAGAATATTCATTTGTACATATATTCATTCACTTTAAAAATAAATAATGAAATTAAAATAAAATAAATATTTAAGGGGGCTCCCATACAGCAAACGTGATTTTTTTGCCGTTTTTTGCTAATGTCTAATATTGTATAGGTACGGAACCCTTCGTGCGGTAGTCCGATTCGCACTTGGCCGTTTTTTTTATTTTGCCCGTGCGAAGCCGGGGCGGGTCGCTAGTAATTAATAAACGTAGATTTTATTTTGAGGCGTATCATACATACCACAAATTGGGCTACCGTTTAGGGTGTGGAAACCGTTATCGCCTTTTAAATGAAAAAGCCAGTTTTCCTTATTACTTCACTGTCCATGATTTGCAGGTAGGACCTTGTGCAAGGTCCGCCCGGATTGCTACCACCATCTTGCTCGCTAATCCTGCAGTGAAGCAGCAGTGCTTGCACTGTTGTGTATCGGCGTGGAGAGTAAGACAGCCGGTGAAATAACTGGCACTTGAGGTGTCCCATCTTAGGCCTCTACGTTGGCAACGCATCTGCAATACCCCTGGTGTTGCAGATGTTTATGGGCTGTGGTGATCTCTGGAGACCCACTTGCTCGTTTGCCATCCAGTCGAAAAAAAATACTATCCTCCTTATTATGAACACACATGGAATGAGCTGTGCTTTGTAATGTAACTTATTAGTGGAGATAACCTGATGACGTGCTAGTACCATGGGACTACAGAAACACATGGGAATTTGAAATCAGTACCGTATGATACCACCTCTCTC
Source organism: Choristoneura fumiferana (assembly GCF_025370935.1). Lineage (NCBI taxonomy): Eukaryota > Metazoa > Arthropoda > Insecta > Lepidoptera > Tortricidae > Choristoneura > Choristoneura fumiferana. The sequence goes on along the minus strand of NC_133488.1, from coordinate 13,331,300 downwards.
ACTCTTCTGTGAAATGCGGACGTATAACGGAATAGCACGACAAGAAGTTCGAAAACTGAACTTTGTAGTGTGAGGTCTGTGATTGGCCTTTGAAGGTACTTATGTGTGGCCGGGAATGTTCTAGCATTATATCCATGTATATTTTGAAGTATGTTCCTCTAAACTTCAGACCAAAAAGAACCGTCCCTACAAAAATAGCCCTCATGCCCCAATAAGCAATCCCGTAAAATTATTCACTGTAAATAAAGGAATTGGAATAAACACCGATATTCGTGAAATGACGTCAAAGAATATCGCTCCGCGCCAGTTCTCTGGGACTCGTAGCGTAAACACATGTGAAGAGAACGGCAAATCTTCCGGCAGAGTTATTGGGGCGTGAAACGGAGATTTTGTATAGGAGCCTCTTGTCGGGACCACTCTGATTTTTCTACCTCGGTGGTAATTCCCGGTGCGCCAGCGCGAGCGGGCTTGTGACAGCCCTGTCGATATGTTAATTTCAAATGAATGACCTGGGAACCGATTTTTAGTTTCCGAGCACGGAAATTTTTCACAATAATGGAAATGAAAAAATATGGAATGTAGGAATGATGAGAAGCTGTTGTTCATTTATTGGATAGCCCTTTAGATACCCGCGGCTTCGCACGCTTAATAACGGCTTAAGCGTAGCAATTTAATTTGAATTCCGGGATTTCACAAACATTCTTTGGGAATTACCGGAAATTAAATCCGCACTGAATTTAATGTTTCTTATTGTAGCTGTTTAGAAGTCGCATAGTTCTCGCACGGTACATACCTAGCGATAAACGGCTTCTTCATAGACGGAGTCACGGGCAACAGTTAGTTTCTGTAAATACCTAGAACCTATCGGGCTGGTTGGCCTAGGAAGTAAGTAAATAAGCACCTACTCCTGTATTATCGATTATAATTGTCATCTAAATAACTACTAATAACACCAGTTAACAACACACAATTTGCAGGCATTAACTTGTAAATCCACGCGGGTGAAATGAAAATACCGAATTAAGTGGAACGCTCAGCGTGGGAGCCTTTCTCCCACTCATAAAATTTACTTGCCTGTGCTACGTAGATTGATGCCTGTGACATACGCCAGGCTAGGGATCTCCTGGTGTAACGTTGATAGCTGAAAACTAAAATAAAACCACATTAAAAAACTTTTCTGGCATGTCATTATTGTGTAACAAGCGTTACGAGGCAAGCGCGGAATATTAAAATGGTATCTAGTAAGCATTTATAAGTCAGTGCTCAGTTCCAATAGGATAGTGGCCTAAAAATATAATTAGTTCATCCGTTTAATTACTCGTATTAGAAAACATTGGATAAGTTTTTTTTGTCAATTAAACAAAAATGAAGTGGCAATGGGCGGGCTACGTCGCGCGAAAGCACGACTCGTGGTGCAGGAAGACCTTGGAGTGGAGACACTGGGGCGCGACACGCCCGAGAGGACGTCCGCAGATGAGATGGAAGGATGATATCTAAATAGCCGGGTCAAAATGGATGCAGGTAGCAAAGAACAGAGAGAAGTGGGGAAAGCTGAAGGAGGCCTACACCAAAATGGTAGAAAGTGGCTAAGAAGAAGAGAGGAGAAACGAAAATGATGCAGACAATAACCAGACAGTTCCGCATGACGTCACGCACGGGTCCCCACTCCCGAACATAGGCACGCTGTATCTTTGTCTTTTTTGTTCGACCAGCAAAAGAAATACGTGTCTATATTCTGCGATAATTTAACAGGCGGATTATATACCTACAATAATATTTTTTTACCCACGAAACTACCCAATTCCTAAACCGGAAGCAAGCTTTAGTTTAAACAGTGAGTAGATTATTACGAATGTAGTTCAGACGGTCAATAAACCTGTAGTTCAAACTAACAAGCCTTCATTGTCAAATATTTAAAATTCGAGGCACGGATAGTAAAATCCAATTTAAAATACTATATTATATTTAAGTCGAAGTCGGAGTAAAAGGTTCGAGTGCGGTTGGGATGTAATTTTGACTGGAATTGCTCGCGATTACCGGTTTTGTGGTTTAAATGGGTTCCGATCTTGAAAAACGATTCGCCTGTGCGGTTCCGAATTGAAATTCGATGTGTGTGTTCACTTCATGCGGAATCTAATTTAAAACTATTTATATAATATATAACATATTTGAGCTGAGCATAATAAATATAACTACTAAATGCATCAATCTGTATTCTAACATTAAATGATGGAAACTGACTATCTATAAGCGTTAACAATGCGACCTGACTGAGAACGGGCACTAACTAACTATCTACATATGTACATTAAACCAGTTTAGTGTATTTAGATTAGACTGGGGAACTAAATTAACACAATATTCATTCTATACGTACGCTGTTGTGTAAGCGCTCAATTACGTTTCACAACAACAAAGGGCGGCCGGGAATCAATTTAGTACGCAAGAGCGAGAATGTTCTCCCTCGTAACGAAATTTGAGGCTTACGCTGAAGACGGACTCGGTGAATACTTGCCCAACTATTAAGCAACTAGCAAGTCGAGTGAAGCTATAAGTTGTTCATAAGCATTTTGTTGTTGCCCTTTTTGCCGTATTTTCTTTAATATTGCGCATTGGCCCACGTGCCGCTGCAGAATGCGCTGCGAGGAGGATATTTGCAGGTTTCGCTTTTAACTTTGAACATTTATTTCACTTAGATATTGTTTTGGTTCGAGGATTTGTGAGTGGATTATTATATCGCAGATATGTTTGCGGAATAATTGAATACCTATAATAAAATATTATAGATAAAGTGATACGTAATTGACTTAAATTAGCATTTCCAACGTAAACTTTTACAGCATTTGTGTAGTGTCATTAGAAATTTGCAAAAGTACATACTTAAGTTAAAATAATTTGTAAACATCGTGCGATGTAGTACACTCAGACGGCCCATCCGCCGCGTGAGGGCTTAATTAAAATTGTTTACGAAATTATTTTCAGTTTATAACAGGAACAAACTTTTAGCTTCAGAACAAGGGTGTTAATTGGATTATATAATCTATTGTGTAAATTGAAATAGAGTTTTCATAGTCCATCTGTGGTGCGGAGCGGTGGGCGCCGACGCCGGCGCTCGCAAACGTCCGAAGTTAAAATAATAAGACTATCTGTGGAGTTAACTTGCTAACGATTTTAGTTCCAACTCAGAATTGTTCTAAAACACACGCCCTCTGCATTTTCCTTTGTATATTTGACCACAGCTAAAGTCAATGTCTCTAATTAAATAAGTAGGTATGTTTGAAATAATTTATTGAATCAGGCGTTACTTTGCGGAGGTCCATATCAATGAACTAAAATAATGAAGAATGAAGAGTGTGGAGGTGGAGGAACTGCATGAACACGCATATTTTGCATAAGCTTAGCTATCGTAAGGTCGCGGGTGCGCAAGGAAATTCTTTTAGTTCATAGGTATGTTTTCTAGTTAAAGTAACGTAGTTGTGTGTAGCTAATGAATGATCACACACATTAGTTTTTTTTTTAAATTCATAATTTAAATATGCAAGATAATTTTTAAAAGTAAACATATTCGGGACTTTTTAGGAGTGGTTGATCAATTTTCCCATACATTGGCGAATTAGTATGAAAAATCTTTAACAATATCTTTACTTTAGTTAAACTAACCCAATTAATCTGCTGAAATATTTCGGGTTAATTTTAAAACATTAGAAATTGTTGGTAGTATTAATTTGCCGAACAACAAGTTCTACACTTTAAAGGTCTTTACATTTCCATTTAAGTACATTTATTGTTGTATTTCTTTTTTTTATCTTACGCGATAGTAATACTAGATTAAAGTACCTATGTACAACATTCGGACTCAAGTTAATTAGAAATGAAAGATTCGAAAAACACTATGAGTCTACATCGGCTAGGTTATATAACTATGTACAAGCGTAAAGTATGTTAAGTAACATTAATCCGCCACAAAAGAGTGGGAGCGAAGCCCGCAAACAATTACACGTTTTCTGTTATAAAGCCGGTCTATTGGCGAGATGAAGATAAACGAGCGAGCTGAATGTAGCCCGCGAACCGGCGATTTTGTTACAAAAAGCCCTTTTTAAATCTCCTTAGTCGCTTCCCTCTAATCCGCCGTCGGATCCCGTAGATTGGACCTATAACTTTTCAAAACAAATTTACATATTTCCCTCACGTCGCCTCTTGGCTGCGGTTTATATCACGTTTATTTTATGTACGCACGGTGAAGAGTAGCGGGTAGTTTGTAGGAAATGAAAGTTTATCCGTGAGGGTGAGCGGACAGGCGGTTTGACGCTTACACGTCTGAATTTACACTTTTATACCCAATCTTTTGCAAATGCCTTCACAAGTGTTGACATAATTGATAATCACGTCCTTTAATTTGTATATTTAACCCGTCGAACGCCCTGCTCAACACGGTGGCGCGTATCTAAGTACTTGTGATTAGTCAATTTTTGTTACAAGTTTCGATCAACCTTTAACATAGGGTAGGTACTAGTCCAAAATTATTTACCCAAAAAAAATTGCGTTGGTCGAATAGGTATGATTCATTTATGGGATGATTTTAAGGGCTGAGTGAATTCAAGATGATTAGATCACTATTCTTAATTTGATGGCCATCTCTGACAATTAAATTAGGTAATTTTTAATTAGTGAAAATGGCATTAATACATTATTATAACGTCAATGTTACGGAACAGTTCAATATGCCATAAAATAAATTATAAAGATAGGTACAATCCTTTTACCCACAAATAAACTGCAGCTGATTAATTATGAGAACGACCTACTTATTACTCTGTGTTCCATGAACGTTATACGACTGCTGCGATTTACATATTTTAGTAGTATCCACTCAAATTATACGACCATATTGCAAGTTGGGTCATATTTTCTTCTAACTCGTTTAACTTTACAAAGGTGAAGTATCCCGTTTTTAGAATAGATAATAGATAATAAACTAAATTTAGTCAAATAAAAAAAATGTTTAGTGTTGGTGTGCAATAAAGAGTTATTGTATTAAGTATATTGTATTGTATAAAATGACAACAAAAGGAAAGAAAACCGCACATTGAAATTAATCTCTTTTGTATGTGTCATTACTGCTACCTAATACTAACAATATCACAACAAAACCTACCTACTCCGTATTCACTAATGTACAAGCTTTATAAATCTCTAAAATTTACTTTCGTGGCCCCTACACAAAACGATGAAAGGGTAAAATCAACTTCTTAGACGTCAATACTCACATCAAAGGATTTACTCAAAAACATCAGACTCCTTGCTCAAACTGTCCCTTTCTTGAAGGGAATAAAATTAACCGTTGTCCATAAAGCCGGCTCTTAGGGTTAAGGGCCATTTAACGGGTAATTGCGTCACACGGTCACGTTCTATTCTTGATAGCCTTTACAGTAGAAAAAGCGGCGATCCATCTCGAAATTACAGTCTGAGTGTCTCACGGGAGCCCGAGGGTCGCATTCTGGGAAAGCTGTAACCTGAACAAAGCTTTGAAGTTTGAAGTTAATGTTTATGTGGATTAAAAAAACTTACCTTCAACATGGAATAAATTCTTTGAATTTCGTTGTTAAGAAAAATAAAACCCACCTAATACAGGTATCTAGGTTTCAGTAATTGTTATTAATTATTATAAAATTTATAAGTGTTTACAGGGTGGAAACGATAAGTGATCTCACTCGATTTTTTCTAAGCTATACAAGATATTGAAAAACTGGCTACTGATCCTGAAAGTGCTTCACGAGCTCTATCAACTAAGATGAACTGAAAATTCGTATAAGGGAAGCTATAGCCTTGATAACTTCAGTGATGCTACGAAACGTTCATAGAGAGCGACATAATAATATAGAGCAAGAAATTGCATAGAAAATGAAGGACGCCACTTCGAAAGATATTAGAAATGTTAAAAATATTAATTTAATAATAAAATCTTATAATAAACTCGTAAATTGTATTCTTATTTGAAATTATTTATGGAAAACATTGGTTATAGGCTTTAATTATCATGTGATGAGTCTGATGAGTGTCATAATGTGGGTGTACTAAATGTATGGAAGCTGGAAAAATTGAATTTTCGGAGAGATTCAGTTTATTTTGTAACCTAGTATGAATACCGTTTGATAGAACTCGTGAAGCACTTTCAGGGTCAGTTACCAGTTTTTCGATATCTTGTATAGCTTAGAAATAATAGAGTGAGATCACTTATTGTTTCCACCCTGTATATTAAGCCACCACTCACGCACACACATAAAAAGACAGCTAAATCTTAATTCAATCTCTAACTGTTTCTGTCATTGGTTCTAAAAATATCATCATTTTGACAGTAAATAAATAATAATCAAGGTAGTTTTGAAGGACGGTTAAAAATGTTATTAATAATTTGAGGGTAGTTTTGTTTTGTTTCATTTGGGGATTTACAGTGACAAATTAAAACGGTGGTTGTGGTTCGTTAGTCTAACAACTGGTAGCATGGTGTACGGTTGTGTCACTCTGAAGATGAGCTCTGGTTGAGTTCGAAACGCGTCAGTGTAGTGTGGTGGTGGTGATAGATGGGTTTGTGTGATTTGTGTGTGTTCTTACAGTGTGGAGGTGGAGGAACTGCATGAACACGCATATTTTGCATAAGCTTAGCTATCATAAGGTCGCGGGTGAGCAAGGAAATTCTTTTAGTTCATTGCTTAGATGAATGATTGGTCTCGCGCGCTCGCTCGACTAGATACCGCGCTAACTAAAAACAAAACGTTCGTGAATGCGGCAACTCAATATTGTAGTGTGCGTAAGAACGGTGTAAGACAATTTGCAAGGATGCTAGTGTGCGTGACGAATTGTGTTGCCAGCTGCTCCACTGTTACCCGAATTATTGGGAAAATAAATTATTCTGTGGTCTATTAAGTTACTGGTTACAAAATGTATCTTGGGAAATACTTAGAAATTAAGAAGTAATTAAGAGTGAATGTATTAATATGTTTGGGTATAGGTTAGGCGTAGGTTTCTTCTTTAAAAAAATGGTAGGTATGATGTAGGTATATCAGTGATCAGGCCTCACTTTTAATTAAAAAAAATATATATTTAAGGACATTCAATATTTACAAATTATTACTGAAAATTCATGGACTGAGTCACCAACTAAGAAGTTTTGCGTACTTAACACGTTGCACCTATAGTTAAACCTAATATAATGTACAGGTTAATTATGACTAAAATAAAAATAATTGTTTACAAAATATACATACATAGGTACATGCATACATACATACCTACTTACTACTTCGTATACCTACTACTTCGGGCAGTCGGGTAAAAAGTTAACATTTCAGGAAAATGGGTAGAAATACGAAAAAAAATTTTTTTCGTTTCCCGTAATACCTAAGTAAATCAGCTGATCGGGCTTTTGACTGGGAAAACGAAAAACATTTTTAATTTTAAGACACATTCACCCCTTAATTAAATAGTGTCGGGTAACAATTTATACACCTTCAGTGTATAATATCACAAAGATTAACATTAAATAATATAGAACTAGGTTATGTATATATAATAATTACGTTAGATACTTAAATAAAATAAGTTATTAAAATTTATCATCATTTAATGATGATAACAATAAAATTCAATTTATTAAAATCTCAACCACGGGGAATTTGATTCTTGTGTACGCTGCAACACAGAATGGCGTTTAGGGTTCATGTTATTTTATTTTGTAATTTCGAAATTATACGATATTTACTGATGGTATGTGATCCCAGTGTCCTTCTTATTTCTTGTAGTACTATTTATAAACAGTTTCACTGCGAAAACTGGCATTTTACTTCGGTTTATGACCAAAATTTAACAAAAATTCGGGAGATGCACATTACGCACAGTTTGCAACGCGACTGACTCGCCTCGGGCTCAGGTACGCCGATTTCGGCGTACTATTTGTTGCCGCATTTGACAAGTACGCCGGCGGTATCTAGTCGAGCGAGCGCGCGAGACCAATCATTCATCTAAGGTTCATTGATATGGACCTCCGAAAAGTAACGCCTGATTCAATAAATCATTTTGACACGTTGATAATTCTTTCCTTGAGCCACTCTACTACATAAGTATATTGAAAATGAGATTCTTCTGGAACTCCCCAACTGTATGAACTGGGGATAACGCACTAATTTCTCATTTAATTGATAAACACATAGGTATATGATATGTAAGTTTATGCACCTCTATTCAATAAAACTGTTGAATCTCCCATGTGGTATCTAAAATATTTATGTTCCAGTCGAGTATTTCTATTCAGATAAAGATAGATTCAGTAAAAAATCTTATTTCAAATAGCATGAGTTCATGTCATGGTTCCTAAGAAGAAATTTTCGTATGTCAGATAGTTTCAGACTTTCCCATACTGACCGATATAAATGGGCCACCCTGTATATATGTAGTATTAATCTCCTCATCGGTTTCGATGACGGCGACCCAAAACTATTCTACAAATTATGACGCCTATTATGGGCTCTGATTCTGTTATGGCTGGCTAGGCCGAATTTACTTTTAAGATAAAATACTACAGCCGCGAACATTTCAAATGTTGCTAAATACCTACATCTCTTAAGTTTTAAGTAAACACGTGTTTGGTTTTCAAGTAGTACGAGTACCTAATATCATAACATTACACTTGAAATTTACCACGAGCTTTACGGTGAAGGAAAACATCATGAGGAATCTTGCACAAACCTGCGAAGCAATTCAATGGCGTCTGTGAAGTTCAGGATAAATAAAAATAAAATGTTTTTTTTTTGTTTACTGTACTTTTATTAGGTACTGCACTTACATTGTTATGTTATTTAAATATCGACACTAAATTTCAAGTCTATCCAGTCACTGAAAGTGGGTGAAATTTGATTAATAAAGTTTAAAGACAGCATGCAAACATACCTACATAATAGTATGAGTAGGTATTATATGTTATGTAAAAGTTTGTAATGACATGAAATTACATTATGAATTCTGAATAAATAGATTAGTTATAATTCCTTTAGTGCGATTGTTGAATCATTGTGAATGTAGCTTTACGGATCGAGATTTTTTGAATTATTGTGAATGTAGCTTTACGGATCGAGATTCTCTGCTTTTCAAAGTCAAAGTCAAGTCAAAGTCAAAAGGTCCTTATTCAGTTTAGGCTATAACAAGCACTACTTATGTAATGTGAAATCTAAACCCTAAGCTCATAATATTTTAGAAGGCACGTGTCGCGACACTTCCGCGAAATGTATATTGTCTATGGCAATGCCTTTAACTCTATGGTAAGTTAGTCTATGACTTCCTGTTCTGTCGATCTGTCATAGTTCAGTTGGCGCGCTCGCGAGTGTGACTTTTCTAGTTGATGTCCAGTATTCAGTTTACTAGAGTCAGTGTGGTGTTCCTGGAATAATGGTCACATCGCGGGGGACGCATCTATGAAAGCTAAGTACTATAATAAGTATACCAAGTGCCAAGTAGCATTATGGGTGCCTTAGATTTATCATCTACCTACATTAACATGTAATAACCAAATGTCCGATAGAGACAGATATCTTGATAATTGTGGTCTGTGTAACCAATGCTTTGACTCCTAATGTGAGTAGTTAGTGGCTTGTCCACCTGGCGCCGAGACTGAGGTCTCAGAATATAAAAACGATTCCCATGTTAGACTAACTCTTCATGGTCCCTGTGGATATGAGGGGGGAGCTGCTCCACAGTCTGCCTTGCAGTATGAGCACAATGGGTGACCTGCGGCGATCCCACTGGATGTTTAATATACAGGCTCCGAGAGTGCCGATATAAGCACATATATCGCTAGAAATAAAGCATATGTTTGTATCTATATAATTGTACATAACTTAATTGATGATGATAACCATATAAGTTCACTAGGTAAACCTAAGACACCTATTAGGGCTCCATGCAGTGGAGTCATACTTTATCTACTCCAACAGGTGGTGAATCAAGTATAGCGAAGCAGACTAAGGCCACGGAGCTGAACACAGATGGCCTGACTAGGAGTATACAATACAGGTATGAGTCGCAATCTTAATCACTTGCATACTATAATGAGAATATATAGAGTTGATGCATTGTTCAACCAGGGCAAGTGTCGCTGCCCTGTCTATGTAGGTACGTTAGGTAATGGTGTAACGGCCTAGGATAATATCGTGGCGACAGCACGGTTGGAATTCAGGAGACAAAATTTTCGTCGAGCATTAGACAAGAGTTAGCATGGTCATATTTCAATTGCGACTTGCGACAATCTTTCCTCGTAACTTCACACACTTTTATACCTATTAAACCTGTAAACTTCCAGATGCTCAAATTAGATTTGAGCCCTATCTGATATTTTATTCTACGTACTACGTAATTTAAACAGATTTCAGTAAGTAAGTATTGTATTAGATTTGAGCCCTATCTGATATTTTATTCTACCTACTACGTAATTTAAATTTATATTATACAGTAAGTAAGTATTGTATAAATAATTTGAAGTAAACTTTCACGTATCCTTTCCTGATAAATATATCTATACAAAAGTCTGTATTTGAGTTTTGAAGAAAAAATATATCTTTTGTGTATTTTTTTTAGACCAATACTTTATTAGGAAGTTTAAAATTCAAACGTCTGTCTATTATTTTAGATACCGCAAATTATTTTAGATATCCTTTTTTATTTATTGATACTTAGAAAAATACACCGCAAGAAACCTGGTTAGCGGTAGAAAATTATTTTCACAAAATGAAAATCATATTACAAGTCACCTAACTAATACAAACAAAACAAACTAAGTAAATAAAGTTATTCCTAATAGAAAAAGAGTTAAGTAAACATTTTTTTACTAAAATCTCCCGACTTAAAGAGATAGATATCGAAAGATTAAAACAATTTAAAAATACGAAGATATTGTTTTGAATTTTCAAGTAGACAGAGATAAACGACATGTCGTATGATGTTATATCAGCACGACGACCATACAAATTCTGTATAGAACTTTAATGATACATACTTATGATGATTTTTAAGTCGTTCCTTTTATATTCTAGTTTTGTATCAAGTTATTAACAAATAAAGTGTTCCATGAATATTTTCTATTACGTTGTAAGATACTTGACCTACCTATAGATACATGTCACATTTTAAGTTTGACAGAGTATCATAAAACGGTCTAACTATTCAGACGCCTATGTAGTTCGTAACCCGTATATGCGGCGTGATTTTATACTCAAGTCAGGCGTCTTACGCGCATATGCTTATATTCTGTGGTTTAAGTATATTTCCTTTTCTCCATTTTATTTCGCTTTTCCTGAGTCCCGGCAAATCCCACTTGTTCACGGCTCGACACGTAAAACCGGCTGCGTCTATCTCGTCACGTACCAACTTGCCTGTCAGGTGCGCAGCAAATCTTACAAACAAAACTTGTATTTGTGTTCTAAGATTTCGAGTTGCAGAGCGATAAGGTTTGGGTAGCTGGGCGCAGAGCGGGTGCGGGAGCGGGCGAATAATTAATTCCTATCATCCTACTAATATTATAAATGCGAAAGTTTGTAAGTCTGTTTGTTTGTTTGTAACTCCATCACGTCTAAACCGCCGAAACAATTTGGATGAAATTCGGTATACAGATAGTTTGCGTCCCGGGGAAGGACATAGGATAGTTTTTTTTTCCAGAAAATCGCTTATTTCCCGCGGGACAGTGGAAACCGATGTCTACCTGGACGGAGTCGCGGGTAACGGCAAGTAGTAATAAATAATTTAATAATTTGGTGTAATCAATCAGAAGCCCTTGAGGGCCGGGCCGGACCAGATGAGCGTAATCTATTTATACTATAGCAGATACGATAATGTCACCTAAACATATTGTGGACTTAAAGTATGTACATATATTATATATTTTGACACTACTAAACTTCAACACTAATTCGAGATGAGTTTTGTCCAAAATTGGTTATAAGACCTAAACTAAAGTTTGGTATTTTTTTACCTACAACTTCATTCAGATCTTACGTGGATCAAAATCTGCTGATATTGATTTCCTATATGGAAATAATTTGACATTTTATATTTCAGTCTTCATACAATTGCAATATTTTTCGCGATTGTACCTATATAAAAGATGCTCTGTTGGAGCGAAGCAATGTAAAATTAGTTACTACAACTGATATTACACATATATTTAATACTAGTTGTGCCCGCGACTTCGTCCGCGTAGACTTAGATTTATCTCAGTAAGTTATTGTTTTGAATGCCTAGCAGCTTTTATAGAAAAGATACATGGCATCAAAATGTATACTTCTTCTTATTCATAGTTACCGAATAAAATACGTGTGGTTGTGGACTTGTCCCGATAAGTTTATCTAGACGGGTGGCTTTTCTGCGACTTTTATCCCATTTCGCTTTTCTACCGCATGACGGGTTGGTGGCTTTTCAACGGCTTTATTGTTACCTATTATCACCAAGGTCATGGTTTCTCAGGCCCGTCACATGCGACCAGCGGCATCTGCATGTGCGTCGCACCACGCGAATTAATGGTGCCTATCCGCTGCCGGTGACGTTTCAGAGAAACCGCCCTACAATAAATTAATTTTCTTTATAGAATAGATAGATAGATATAAATAGATGTATATGTAGATAGAAACTGGTCATTTGACTAGTTTAGCCCCAACAAAAATACTTCAGGTTTAAGGATGCGTTCCCACCAGAGATGTGCGAAAATGCCTTGCGAGGAATGTGTTTGTCATGAACCAGTAGAAACGCTCCATTCACGTTTACATTTCGCTCAGAGTGGAAATATTACAACGGAGCGAGGATAGACAAATGAAACATTTATATTAGCTCATGACCTAAAACCGCTACAAGTTTATACGTAACCTGAGTTTGTACGTATTGTGTCTAGCTGTCTAGCGAATCTAAAGCCAGGTTCCTGGGACTTTCACCTTGTTAACGGTAATGAAAGATAATGCGCGAGCATAACATCTGCTGCTCGGACGATTCACTTGGCAAGTAAATACATTGCTCACTATAAGTACACTGCTCAAAAAACCTCAGGTAATAAACCTGTGTTTAAAACTTAATTCCTTGAAGAAGTTTATTCCTGTGCTTCTGCCTTTTAAAAGCAATTTAATTGAATTTCAAGTCACATAAAAAGAAAGGAAGAGTTTTACTTTGAAAGGATTCCATATTGTGTCAGTGTCGAGCTCGGACTTTTTGTTGTTTTAGAAATTTGTTCATGTATACCCAAAGGGCCAACTCGACTTTATATACTAGGTAAATGTAATCAAATATTACAAAGGGACAGATCGTGGTCTCCGATTCAATGTTTACTCCACAGGCTATACAAACGCCACAGTTAAATTGATTTAGTTACATTAGGCAACACAAAAACAAATAAGCAGAGGATTTGGGGAAATAAATATTTAAGTGAGTGAAAAATCCACTGCACCGTAAGGCGAGATCGCGGGTAAAGAATTAAATTAGCTGGGAGGCGAGGGCGGGCGGAATCACAACATATCTCTCCCGAATGTTTCTTTTAGTTACATACTCATGGCCGCAACTAGGGTAGACGAGGGTAATTTTACATGCTTTGTGGTTATTGCTGTAGCTATTTTCTGATTAGTTACTTGTTCCTTATTTTATGTTTTATTTTACTTTATTGGAGAACCAACAGAGATAGAATCATACAAAAACATATTATGCTACAGGTACTCTGAAAAAAAAAACTACCTCCTTACCGATTCTCACCAAAACATATTCCGATAATTTTAACAACAATAAGTAGGTACGCACTAAGTATTACAATAATTAAGTTAAAACTAAATCTAGTAATCATGCAAAAAACAAAGAAAACGTACAATTATTCGTACGTTATTCTGGGTCACTATTGTTCGCCATTTTTCAATCGATCGTTAATTTTCAGAAGCCTTCATTTAATTTGCAATTATTAAGAAGGTACGTACAGTCAAGTGTAAATGAACTCGTACAAAGTTTCAAAAATAAGTACCACAGACTCTTATTCCGACGCAATAAGGTCCTAGTAACATATTTTCCAGTGGTTCGAATAGATACTTATTTTTGCACTTGACTGTAGTCGTAAGTATCTAGTCTTCAAATGTTGTTAGTCGAATTTCACCCATTTCTACTAATCAGATCGACTTAAAATTTGGTTTGGGCTCAATCCGTCGGAAAAGGATTGTACGAGTGTTTTTGGGGTTCCGTAGTCAACCTGGAACCCTTATGGTTTCGCCATGTCTGTCCGTCTGTCTGTCTGTCCGTCCGCGGCTAAGCTGAGAGACCGTTAGTACCTACCAGAAAGCTGTAATTGGCATGAATATACATATCAGTCACGACTAAAAAGTGGTAAAATAAAAATGAAAAACAATTTTTTTTACTGTTCCTCCCATAGACGTAAAGTGGGGGTGATTTTTTTTCTCGACTAACCCTATAATGTGGGGTATCGTTAGATAGGTCTTTTAAAACCATAAGACGTATGTACGATTTTTCGATTCAGTTTGTTTCCGAAATATTCAACTTTAAAGTGCAAATTTTCATAAAAATCAAGCATCCCTCCCCGGAACCCTATTCAGATATGCTCTTGGCCAATTTTTAAAAAAAAACCACCTCATTATGATATAATTCATTGATCTGATGGTCGCGCATAAATGGTCGTTACATTTATTAGATGACGTTCCTAATTACCTGCCAGGCCACTATTAACAGTATCCTCGTAACAGTCGGAAGTGGGTCTCGCCGGGTATCGCGACCATAAATCACGGTGTCAAAGCAAATTGTTATCGAATTAGACAAGCCGGCCCGGCCCGGGGGAGCTGATGGATCCCAATGACGTAAGGACGTTGGCAATTTAGGAAAAACTGATGAAAACTATTCCATTTTGTTTTCTTTGTGTCTCGTCACGTAACGCAGAAATATTTTGCATGTTTTTCTACACTGAAAAGCAAAATTAGAGTTGCCTTGAATGGAACTAATTGTACTAAGTGACTTTATATTTACTACCCAATATATTTAGTTAGTAACTATGCGACGCTTTTTAGGTACACTGAGTACCTACCAATAGGGGATCTGCGAGCTTGAGCTGTAGACCTAGCAAAATGGCTCCGCCCTTTTGAAAACCATCCAGAATCTGAATACAGTTATTGAATGTGCTCACAAAATTTAACGTTAATCAGTTGAGAAATGCGATCTGTAGAGGAGAATAACCGGACATCCACCGGACTTCTGGATAGACATACGAAAGCCTTTTTACCCAAGCTGAACACAGATGTTTCACTCGCTCTTCGAGCTTCCTTTTTCATTTAACGTTAACAGATAATCATCAGATTAAACTTATTTTTCCCCCCATTTTTTATAGGACAACTAGAAAGGTAAAATAAATTATGAATGTGGGTGAAATTAAATTAAAAACGCACACAATAATCCATGATCTCTTAGTATTCTACGTGGCATAGTGTCACGATTTTCATACATAAATTTTGTACTGTTTAACATGTCACTCTAATGGTAGTACTCTCCTCATTACACAGCCTAGCAAGTGAAAAAAATGTATCCGAGGAATGAAGAACATCCTACCTTCTTTGAAGTCTGTCAAAAAAGTGTATTGCTCTGTATTGTTTCGCTGAACAACCCTAACATGACGTAGCATTTTAGAATTTTGATCAGTGTATGAAGAGGAAATGAAAATTTCTTCTCGTACTATACTAATGACACGCACGAGTTGGTGATACATACGAGGATGAAGGGCCCTTAACGCGGTCAAAATTAATGCCAAATGAAATGAGTACTCTTTAGAGTTTGAGAGCCACTCGTGAAGTCAATTAATTTCGACCACCAAATAACACTTGTGCAGCTTCATCGTCGGTCATCGATCAATCACTATTATTCACGACAAGCGGCGCATAAAACACATCCCCGTAGCTGATGTTGCTGTGTCACACACTTAAGAGAAGTCTCTTCGTTCCATTCTCCATACAAACGTAGTCCCGGTCTCATTTGAAAACTAGGCAACAGAAATAGATGAAATTTTGTAAGTATGGACTAGACGTAATTATCTATGCCTGTGTTTTTTTCAGATTTTCATTTAAATGTGTAATATCAGAATTACAGGAGCTCAAAAGTCGACACAAAAAAAAATGTCAACTTTGCACGAGAATTACAGACTAATAAAGCATTCTTACAAAAACTAAAAAAACCACAGGCATAGAAAATATAATGAATATCTTGACTGTAAAATATCATTGATTTCTGTGCTATACTTTTCGTATAATATGAGGACAACGAAACCCAAAATTCAACCGACCAAATGTTGAAAACCTATAGCTATCTCGATATAAATTAGGGGAGGCTGGGGTCAATTGGAACGTTTTTGATAAATTGAGTATTCTACCCTCATTTCCTACCAAACTGGTTTCTGGAATGGTGTTAGTTATAGTCAAGTTATCTAGCTATATGGTGAAAAATTTGATTTGACTTCATGAGCTACTAATAAATAGTTATAAGAATTTTAGAAAATCACGGTAAACGTTTCAAATGACCCCAGGGTTGGGTCAAATGAAACAAAGGTGGGGGGTAGTTGAAACAAAAAGAACAAAATATGTATTTACTACAATAATTATCATTAAGAACTTCATAACTTTAGAATCATATTAACCAAAGCCAATCTTTTGAATTTAAGATAATTATATATACACCTACCCCAGCCTAACTTATCATTTAGGACTGTATTATTTCAGTATTGAGATCGACTTAGTACAATACAATACAATACAAATATCCTTTATTGCACACAACAAATCAGTACAAAAAAACTACATATTACTAATTTAATCAAAATTTATAAGAGTTTCTCATACAAAATATAACACTTTTTTAGTAGGTATCTAACAATAGTAATCTTACATAAGATAATTTGGCAAATGACAAGATAGGTATAAATAATGGACAAAATATTGCTAACATAAGGAAAAAACGTATAGGAACATATCAGATCAACACCATATTATTCCGCCGCTTGCCTACGCGTTTTACGCTTGTTTAAAGGAATATCTTCGGTTTGTATTGTACAAATTCAGGTAGCATTCGCCACGATTAGTAGTTTTTTTTGCGGTTTCGAGTATCTGAAAAAATAAAAATATATACAATAAACATCGCATACTCAAAAAAAGGTACAGGGGTCAATTGAAACATGTTTCAATTGCCACCAAATTTTTTGTTTCAATCGCCCCATCAACCTCTCTGCAAATATTAAATTACGTAAAAAAAAACGGAACACCGTAGGCTTACACAAATCGCTTTATTTTAGACTACAATACTTATAGATTATAGAAGTTTAGGAAAATGGAACATACTACTCATGGTTATTAATCAAGAAAGAATAAACTAACATGAAAAATACTTACTTTTGGGTCAAAAAGTAATACGGTCACTTAAAACTGTCCAACGAGCTTGGAGCCGCGACGCGCTCTGCCGACAGGTTTGTACAGGTTTGCCGATCTCCTCGCCCCTTGGACCCCCACCGCTAAGACTATCCGTCTCGGAGTTATTTGACTTGTTTCAAATGACCCGCGTTTCAATTGACCCCAGCCTCCCCTACGGACGTCGTTGCGGAAGCCATGGGGGGGAAGCTGCGAGCGCTTATGTCGTTATGTCACGAGCGATAAAGACAGCAATATCCAAACCAATACCTAACGTGGCCGCGCGACCGGCAGGGAAACTTCTCTTAAGTGACATCAATTTACATATTTAGCCGAATTCAATAACATTTCTCGTGACATGGTTTTTGTTAATATTAATAAATGACAAGTCAATGTGTGGATGTAAAAAAAAACAGATAACGTTATTCATTCTGCATGCTCCTGTTGTAATGCCCCGCCTGGTAAACCAGTTAGATCGTAGGTGTTAAACCAACTGGAGTGGAGGCATCATGCATACTAATTTTTGTATAAGAATACCTGTAATTTCAGGTAGGGACAGACTGATGCAACTTAACAAGCAATTGCGGACCTCCTGCAATGTATTATAAAAGCTAAAATACTTTGTAACAGTTTTTCATAGTCTGCACGCCATGAACAGCAATGATATTAATATGTAATGCGAGGCTAAATGATACATATCATGTTAAATTACACCTACATCAGTTTGTACACGCCTTTGCAGCGGGGGACAAGGCATCGAACTCCTACGAAATGTCAATACTAACGCATGTCTTGATCACGTCGCCATGCACGCACACCTTTCAATTAACATTACATGCACATTTATAACGGACTAGCTTTTCTTGCGACTCTGTCTGCGAAGAATTCGTTTATTGCTATTCCGTGGAAATTTTTCCAGGATAAAGCTATCCTTTGTTCTTTGCAGTGTCTCAAACTATCTCCATACAAAATTTCATCAAAATCGGTTTAGCGGTTTAAGCGTGAAGAGGTATCAGACAGACAAATAGTCAGTTACATACTTTCGCATGTAAAAAATTAGTAAGGATAACTAATACCGCTGATTTATTTTTCCGGCTTAGTCTGTATCGACGAACTGCTCAAAATTGGGCTTTTGTAGGTACAGATGGTAGTTCGAAAAGGATTTCTTTTCGAACTACGTACCTAAGTAAACATGAGAAAACGTACCTACATACATAATAATTATGTTCAATGAAACATTGAGTGGTATCACCGATACTGGAAGAAAATATACACAATATCATTCTATTTCTCTTGTTTGTTAATTTTGTGATCACTGGTTTATCCGGTTACCTTAACCTTGTCCGGTTGCCCTAAGAATCAGACTCGCCCTTGCCCGATTATTTCAAAGCAACAAAACAATGCGCTCGACGAGTAACGAAGCTGCTCCACGTCAGTAGGGTTGCTATCGCACGATCGCAAGCGCATTTTGTTAATGGGGGTGATCCAAGTGGCCAGGGAACAAAGAGAAGCGAAAACGTTGTCCGCTGGAAGCGAACTCTTGCGACGGAGTAATGACCTAGATAAGAGTTTAACTACTTATACATACACAGCGGCACAAATTTTGGCCCTTTCAAAAATTACCTATTACATGCATTTGAGGGCCAGATTTTTTGGCGCACAGTATACTTATTGTGTGTGTGTGCGGTGCGGGTGCGGGTGCGTGTGCGTGTGCGTGTGCGTGTGCGTGTGCGTGTGCGTGTGCGTGTGCGTGTGCGTGTGCGTGTGCGTGTGCGTGTGCGTGTGCGTGTGCGTGTGCGCGCGTGTGTATGTGTACATCATAATACAAATAAAAATTATGAAGATGTCGTCAGAAATTTTTAGACGTCGACTACGTGTTTGCCTTGAAGGGGGGTTGTTTGGTATGTTTTATTTAAGCTAGGTTAGTGAAAAATAAGTTTGTAAGTAATTTAACTTCTCATGTTTATTTACGACAAATTAAACAAGCTGTTAAATTTTGTTTTATGTAGTTATTCTAAGTTTAGGTTAGTTTATGAAATTGGATTTAATTTACTCGTTATTTACTGATATTTGTAAGTTGTATATATTTATATGTATGTGTACCTAAGTATATGGTTTCGGTTTTGTCCAACTTGCTCCAAAGTTAGAATACGAGCAATCGGCTGGCAGCTTGCCATGCTACGTTAAAAATAGCTCCCACTTGTATGATTCGGCATAAGTATATATTGATTAGATTAGATTAGATTTTTAGAAAAATATGGCTCTGTCCATTGAGGACAATTTGCCAGTGTCTAGTAGGTTTTGCCGTTGTACGTAAAAAAATTCTAGAAAACGAAATATGAGAGGTAATGGTGGATGAACGATGACAGCCCTTTGAGTGAAAAGTCTATATGTCGGCGGCCGATCGTAAAAATCCGCCAGATCACGAAATTCCTAGGCATATCGTGAAATGCCGCCATTTCATGAATTGGCTAAGGGACATCCGCCATATCGTTCATAACTCACCGTTTAGCGATTTGCCTAGTGACGTTTAGGCAGATCATGAAATTCCTAGGCATATCATGAAGCGCCGCCATTTCATGATTGGCCAGTTAGGCAGATCATGAAATTCCTAGGCATATCATGAAACGCCGCCATATCGTTCTGGCACTTCGCCGGCCGCTGCCGCGGCACGCTCGCATCACTCGCTCGGCTCGTGCGTCGTGATCACAATTAATACTAACCACTCCTCGCTTCGCTCGTCGTACTAAATTTTTCTATATGAATAACTAACAACTAGTGAATAGGTACTTTATTTACCAACAAAATACTAACCTCTAAAATACGGGCAGACGTCCATGGTTTTTTCACATTGTGCACAGAATCCGTTTGATTCACATAAAAAGAACGGAGCTGATGTTCAAAAGCTCCTTTTGCACTTCTCTTTGAATTCAGTCACTATTTCGGTTTAAAGATCATTTTGTTGTGACGCGACATTTTCACGCGCTAAACAAACACGGCCGGTCAGCTGGTCACGGCCGCATTGCATACGCAGCGCCACCAGTGGCCAAATAAGAAACTATTTTACGATGTGCCCGGTATAGAGCTAGGAATATCGACGAATGCGTTGCTCTAATCGATCTGCCGTATTATTTCTCAGGCACATCGTGATATGCCTGGCCAACGTTTAGGCATATCATGAAATGGCGGCGTTTCACGATATGCCTAGGAATTTCGTGATCTGGCGGATTTTACGATCAGCCGCCGACATATATATTGATGATTGATCAATTGTGTTTATTTATATAATGTAGAAACTGGAAGGCAAAGATCTGTCAATGACAATGAGACTTTCATGTTTGTTGAAATATAACAAAGGATGGATTAGTAATTAAGTAGAATTTTCCCGAATTGATGAAGATTTGGTATTTATTAGGTAAGTATTATTATCCTGCTAAACCTTTCTTATAAATAACTAAAACAACAAGAGAAGTTGTACCTCATGGCGTCCATAATTCCTCTTCGAAATGGATTGAACGCAATTGTTTTTGGCACAGAGTAGGTATGGCAATATTATAACGTCAGATACTTACGATCACATGTATGTGAAAAGATTAATAATAATTCTATTCCAGCTTTCGCACTAAGCCTAATTGCACACATCTGCTGCCTGAACTAATACGATTTGCTGTGAGGTTTTAATTGCACGAACACAGAAGAGTTATATATATATGAGTCAGTTAATTAATTAAGCGTGCACTAAAATTATTTCGTAATAGTGATGCCAAATAATAAGGGAGACTATCTTATTTTAATATAACCTTATTAGCTTTATGTTATTATAATAGTGAACTTATGTTTGTTTGTTCAGTTGTTTCAAATAATGGCTCAGGTTAATTAATTAAACAATATAATAAACTACTTACGGATCAAAGGAAAATTAAATTCTTTTATAAGACAGATCTCCAGCGACTGAAAAAAGGAGCTGTACTTACAAGATTTTAACTCTTTTTTCCCGACTGCGAAGAAGGAGGGTTATGTGTTTGACGTGTATGTCTATTCCTATGTCCTCTCGTAACTACTCAACGGCTGGACCGATTTTGATAAATGATACGTCATTGGATTCATCTTGATGACGCGAGTGACATTGGGGACATTAAATTTTTGAAAAATTAAAATGTTGGTTTTTGGCGCCAATTTGTAAGTTTTCAAAAAATGTTTTTTCATTCAAATCTATCGAGTAGGGTATCAAATTAAAAGCTAATGATTAGCCATTCTAAATATACACGGGTTATAATAGTTATTAATATACCATTTTCACAGAACTATTTAAAAAGTAGGAAAAAAAATAATAATTAAAAAAAATCAAAACCCAACTGCCTTAAAAATACTAAAAAGAAGAAAAAAAAGAAGAAAACAGTCTTCTAGTGCCTAGAACTTTGTTAAGTAGCTAACTAAAAGTTCAACAGTCGGGACCCATTTAAATCGTGCACTCAAAATTCATACCTAATGGTCCCGACTGTAGTTGTAGCCCACTAGAAGACTTGTTTTCTTATTTTTATTTTATCAGTTTGGTCAGGTGACTTCATGGTCATTTACCTCTGTCACAGAATAGAAATGGCCGATTTGAGATACCTCTCTAAACTGTTATTTCTAATCTGTGAAAGAGGCCTGTGCGGTAATGCGGCCTGAGTTTTGGGTTCAAACTTTCGAAGCCTGCGGCGGGAAATCTACAAGTTTTATTTCAGCTTATATTTAGTTTTAATTTAGTCAGTAAAGTTAATCTTTAAAATATTTCATAATTTTTAAAATGTAAATATTCCCAGTAGTGTAAATAGGAATTATATATTTTTTTATACTTATAAATTCGACAAATGGCAGCAACGTCTTGTACTTGCGCCGGCGGCGTCCCCGGAGGTCAACGCCGGGCGCAATGACAACCCCAAATAACGCTCCCAGAACTTCGCCGCGGCCCTTACACGAGCCTCATAGAATCCCGTTTAGCCCACATACACTATGCTTATTATAGTCGTGAATGCCTGTCATTCGCCGCTACGGTATTTCATATGAAAACAAAAGAATGTTATTTTTTATATTAGTAATATTTGACCTTTATGAAAATATTGTGATGTAAGGATACGTTATGGATATAAAAAGTGCGGCATTTTTATTAGTATGTGTATGAAATAGGAAATGTATACCTCAGTATTAGTACGAGGAGAGGAAAATATGGCTTATTTTCATGTAATTAGGACATAGATAGTTTAAGTCATTCTCATACTTAGGGGCTGTTTCACCATCCATTGATTAGTGATTTAACTACTAAATAGAGACGGCATCACATTTAACCGTCAGTTAACACTAATCAATGGATGGTGAAACAGCCCCTTAATGATACATAATTTCAAATAATTCCGTAATATTTCAGCAGTTTATTGGGTCATTTTAACTCAACACTGCCATATACGTTTTTTTGGAAATATTCAATATTAGTAAAGTGTCACGTCTTTGACGCGGTACACTCTGAACATCGACCAATGTATGGAACCATTTGTTAACTACAGCAAAAAAATCCTGAAAAATAATTGCATTGCTATTCATTCAAACTAACTCTACTTTTTGACTTTGACTTTTACTTAAGAATGACGTAGACGAAACGTAGTTTTCCTAAAATAAAAAATATTAGTTATTAAGTAGTTGAATAAATTCTACCGCCACCATTGCGAAGCGTGAGGACGCGCTTAGAGCGCCAAGTTATGAGCGATTAGCGGGGGCTGATAACTGGTGAGCGAGCGTTAGCGTCGAGCGAAGCGGGCGGAGGAGGCGAGCGGGGTGCGACGCGCTGACGTCACTCGCGCACGCGCCGTCGCTCGGGACTCCTTGCTGTGCAGAATATGGAGAGGCTTCAGATGCATCACGTACGTCACACATAAATTAAAATATTAATTTTTGAGGTTAACCTATTCTTTGAGTTCGCCTAATAGAAATGTCTAAGTAATTAGTATTATCTCTTCTTAGAAGAATTAACACGCAGTACCCTCATGACCAAGAGTGAGATTATTTGTTTCTGGACCAAATGTTTTTTTAGGTCGAAGGGTGTGACTAATATACGTAAGTTACAATAGCACGAAACTGCGATAGATAATTACTATAGCTATCCTTTTTTAAAGGTTTTTAATGCTAAATTATTTTAACAAAAACCCAAAATAACTGCAAATAATATCTTATATCATGTTCACCATCCATGTACATTTTGAGTGGAAGCCTGTGCCCAGCAGTGGGATGGTGATGATGATGATGATGATGATAATGTTCACCTAATAAGTAACATTAAAATGAAATTTGTATTAAATGTCGCCAGTGTCTTTGTTCCCCTTACAATTTTTTTCCACGGACTTATGACGATCTTATTGTTTCATCTGAACATCAACCAAGCTCTGCGCACCGCGATCCGTGTCGGCGTCGTCGGCAGAGCCACCAGTCGAGTCGCTCGCGCGCGCTGCTACGATCGTCGCTACGAGCTACGACGCGTAGCTCTCGACTACGCTGCTACGGAAGCCTACAAAACTACAATTAAGTTCACCATTGTGACTGTGAATACAATTTAAAACAACTTTGTGTGTGACCTTATCGTGGTATTATAATAACACATGAATAAGTGAATTATCGCAGGCGCGCGCGAGGACACAAGGTGGGTGAATATTGAATAACGAGACACGAATAGGTATTGAGACCTCAGATGCGAGTGCCTAATGTCAAGGACGGAAATATTGATCAAGCACGCCAAGATCGTTGCCTAGTTGTTTACATAAGGTTTTGTTTACGTTATAAATTTAACTAGGACTGGTATAACAAAAAGGTAAAACCCGAAATGGGGTTGCGAAATAATTATAATGAACAGGTGCCGTCTTATAGGTACGTTACGAGCTGGATGAATTTAAAATGGCTTCTACCTAAATAACGCCCTTTAATGATTAGGATTTGCTTACACGAGTTACTTTTGTGTTGATTACTGTTATTAGCAGTTCATGACTATATTCAGGAATAATTTATGCACATTGAATTGAGTGCTAGGCATTTAAGACCCCGATTAGCTTTGAGCTGAAACAGTCGCTTTGAAGTGTGGTTAACACAAAGGTCATAATAAATATGTTCTTTTGTTCAAAGAAAGTTATAAACAGAAATTTATTAGCATGTGAAACAAGTGACTACCTACTAATTGCAAAAAATATAGCATAAAAGTTTTATTTTTTGTTTCTTTTTCCTTAGGTACGTTGGTGTGCCTCAAATTAAAACAAAGAAAAAAAATACGGTTTTTTTTTCAGAAACATCGCCGAAGCTTAGTCAAAAATAATAATGTTACCTTATTGTAAAAGTTTTTAATTAAAATATCGAATAAATAATTAATAGCTTTCAAATATTTTCCGCGTTTCTTTGTTCCAATATAAAATTATTCTTTAAGGAAAATTTACTACTAATGAACAATTCTATCACTTTTTAATAAAGCAATATTAACACTTCCCGAAAACTGAAAATACTCATTTGTTTCTCATTACTTTTTACGATCGTTCTAATTCGCTGTACCTCGGAGCGTACCTTAATTAAATCATTAATGTTTTCCCGATAACGATAACCGCACCGTTCCAATTGATTTCTATCACAATCATTATCTCGTAATAGTAGAGGTTGGGCTTGCAGTAGCTTTATTGTAAAGTAACCATTTGAATGCAAGGCCATGCATTATGTGGGGGTGTTTTCTTTTGTGCGCGGGCCGCCGGCGCCGCTTCAAATTGGAAATTGAGGATTTTACTGTTTTTTTAGGCGTCCGGTAGTGAAATCCTTTGAATAGATTCGTGTGTTTTTCCTTCTTTGAATAGATTCAATGCGTAAAAGCCTTTGAATCGCTTATCGTCGCGGCTGCGAAACCAATTCCTCTGTTCAATTAGGTAATAATTACCCGATTGAATTTGTATCTTTTTTTTCAGAGCTGGGTTTGGAATTAAGTGCTATCAAAAGTTTATTTATCAAAAATGTTTTGCCGGGTCCTGGTGGCGGGTTAATGGTGCCGCTCGGTAATAGGTACATGTACATTTTAAGTAATTTCAAGATTTTTGTGCATTGACGCCTCCAGTAAAACAGAAATAAGATAATGATAAGACTTTGAACAATTTTCAATGATTCATTTAGATTACAATTACATTAGATATATTTGTTACGGGATATAGACCGTTATATTTCATTTAAGGTAATCACAGTCTACATCCCGTAAAAATATTTAAAAAAACCAGGCAAGTGCGAATCGCGCACCGAGGGTGCCGTACACATTTATAGGTATGTAAGTAAACGGGAATCGTATCTTGAAGATATTTCTCGCTTTTTCCGAGTGATTTAACACACCCAGTGTATGCAGAGCCCTACTCTCAAGCAAAATGTACCCAGTATGGGGTCAGATTATATTGGTCATTGATATTTACAGACAGACATAAAAAATAAAGATTTTCAGACATTTCTAGTTGGTTGTGTTATAATAGTTACCTTCATACCAAATTTCAAGATTCTGAGTTCACGGGAAGTACCCTGTAGGTTTGATTCCCTTGCGAGTTTCGAAAATTTGCGGAAATTTGCAGCATATACGGCTGCATCTTTTGATTACGTTGGCTTAGAAGTTTGATTTTTTGACAGCTACAAGGGTCAGTAGACTTCAGTATTTGATATAAATTTCAGCTTGATACCTCCACGTGTTCCCGAGAAAAAGGGTCTTGACAGACAGACAGACAGACGGACAAAAAGTGATTCTATAAGGGTTCCGATTTTTTCCTTTTGAGGCCCGGAACCCTAAAAATTAAGATTTGCAAAACAGATTACAAAATGGGAACTATAACAATATAAATTGGGTAAACTGTACAGGCTAGAGCCAGTTAAGCCCATTTTATGCTTAACAATGCAAAAGATAGCTACCAAAGAATCTATGGTCAATTGCCACGAATAGCCGCCACATAGTCGTAGCCGGAGCAATAAACCATGGTACATAACCACTGATTCTGCAGCTCGTAAGAAAAGTGATTAGGCGCAAGCTACATCGCTCCTTCAATGAATGCATCGTTAGGCTGAGTGCACACTATATCCGCCCCACTGCCCTCATAACATGACACACAGCGTTTGTGATACAGTTCTATAAAAATGTACAGTCTGATTGTATGGGATAGGTACTCAACTTACGGTGTTCATTATAAGAAAGTATTTTAAACCTATATCTTGAATGTACCTACGGGCACAAATATTAATAATAATCGGCAGACAACAAAATATTAGGTAGGTACTTACTCGGTGAATCACACGTCACACAAAATAAACGTTTCAATGGCACTTCCTCACCAAATATATTAAATAGGAAAGATATTATCATACATGGGTCCGGGAATCCGACATCAAACATCGACGGAGCGTGAAGCACAAATAAATGTTAGGCACGAGATCGAATTTCATTCTCATCCTTTCAATACGGGTACAATAAAACTGAGAAAAAGAGCACAATAAACGTTTTATTTTATCATATTTGTTTGGCAAGTATGATGGCCGGACACCTTACTGAACTTAGTCGGTTTTACTGCCCCTCGTAACTCAAGAAAAGGTTTGCTCGTAAAACTAGCTTGTTAAGAGTACAGCGTAGTTTTGTACTAAAGAAACAATTTGATTGCGTACTGTCTACTGTAGCCACTGCCATCTTTATACCTAAAAAAGTCATTGTCTGTAGAGTTACATGGTTAATTTTATTGTCTGTCTGTCTAAACAAAAAAACATTGTTATATCCAATTTGCAAGTCAAACGCTTACACAACCAGGCCAACGCGTTCACGTTGATGGAAGTGAAATTACCGATTTTATTGCGGACAAAACAAAATATACATGAAAACATTACAGCAGTTTCCGAGATCTAAATAAATAAATAAACAAAAATGACTAAGTATTAATAGAAGTTCCTTTATTATTTATAGTACATTGTGTATTAAGGGCGGTAAATAAGGAATTACGAACGAGAGTCTATTAGAAGCCCGAAGTCGAAGACATGTTCGTAACTCTAGTACCGCCCGTGCGACATACAATGTTTTTCATCACATTTGCGAGTAAAATTTTATATTTGTAAAAGAAAAAATATAATTCTTCCAAATATTGGCGATACCTTAGGCTGTGCTCTTGGCAGCGCCGCCCTCTACCTCCCCCTCTCGCAGCATGCGCCGCAACGTGTGTAGACGATTTAGTCCTGCAGCAGGAGCGCGCGCACGGGCACGCGGCACGGCGGAGCGCCATCAGTACGGGCACTGACTCATTTACCGACCTTGGGCTTCATGACAAGAAAATGTGTACGCGCAATGACTCATTTACCGACCACGGGTTTCATGACAAGCACATTAAGGTCGAGGGTTTTATTTGGGGGGTTGCAACCAAGGTAGCCTGCATGTTATGACACTGTTTACGAGCAAGTGTGATGAAAAATATGTTAGATATGTATTTAAGTAAGTACCAAAATGATATTAATGTCACAAATTAATATTATTTTAATATTAAAAATTACTTGTTTGCTGATATTATATTATAAATGTTAAGTAAAAAAAAAAAAGTTAGCTATATTACGAGCTTGCTTTACGCATTCGACATTTTTCCTTGTCGACTAACTGCACTCTGCTCTGTCGGTCTGTCGTGTGTCGGAGCGGTAATGCATTACCATATCCAATGAGTTGATATCTTTCCCTGCATTCGTAGGGCGAGGGGTGTCGCTGTTCAGCAAACAGAGGGACGCGGGACCTGTGCGATTGAGCGCGGCGAACTGCGAGCTGGCTTGGTCGCCATTCAATTGTGCAAGTTTGTGGCTATGATTTCGCATGCCAGTATCAAAATAAAATAGTAGGTTTACGTAAATTAAGGTTATGCGTGAATCTACCTGTCTTTACTTTATGTGGAATACTTTAACAAAAAGCTCCCTAGAATTTAATTTTCATCATCATCATCATGAGCCTATATACGTCTCACTGTTAGGCACAGGCCTCCTCTCAGAATAAGAGGGCTAGAGACGTAGTTCTCACGCGAGCCCAGTGCGGGTTGAGATCTTCACACAATCATTGAATTGCTTTGCTGATTTGTGCCGGTTTCCCATTGTTACTTTAACGTAAGTAATATTTTTTCACCCATGGAAATGGCCACATAGCTGGCATAGGGTCAGTATTTTGAGCAGTTGAATGAATGTTAACCAGGCGTCGATAAATATAGCTGGGTCATAGCTGGGTATTAAGATTATCTTCTGCCATCTTTGTCGACACAAGTAAATAATTGTTCATTCCCTTATTTGTGATCGTGAGATAACCATCTCCCCCAAATCCTACGCGTTAACCATATTCAGCAATGACGGAGCATATTCAACGATAGTCACTTTTCGTCAGATATCTATTGATCTGATTTATACCGGAAAATCATATTCCCATCGAGGGTATAAAATAAAATTCAAAGCAATATCTGCCAACCTCAATAGCGTTCGACAGTGTGAAACGACCTTTAAGTGACTTGGTTTTTCTCCTTTCCGCTTGGTAGACTAGAAAAAGATGGAAGATTTAGGGCTGGACAGGGTGAACAACTTGAATCAAGTGTCACTTACTTGAGTGCACTTCAGTGCGTTTGAACATGCGTTGAATACGTGTTTTAGTGACACCATGGGCGCACTAAATCTATGTTTAAATAGAAGTAAGAAAATCTACACCGAGCACCACGTTATATCTTTAAAACAGTTCAAATTAAATTGTTGATTGCCAATGTTAATTGAGAGCTGTAATTTTGTACCTACTGTACAAGTGCTTTAAATTCAGTGCAAATTTCACCTCATTCGAATAGTATTCTCGAGTTCCAAGATTTCAAAAATCTTCCCGCGTTCTCTTGATTCTGTTCTTCAGCAATAGTTGCAGTAGGTACTTTGATTAATTATACCTGAGTAGGTACTTTACAAAATATTGGAGTAGGCAATTATACTTATTGGATAATCGTGACTAATTCACTTTATTTTCTTATTATTTTCAAAAGAAATAAGTAAACATAAAATTTTTGATAGAATAAAATCATCTTTGAAGAAATTTTGTGAATATTTCACCACAAAGTCCTTTTCAAGGTTAAAGGCGCCCGGTTCATTAGCATGAATCATCCCACTTTTTATTCCTTTGACTTATGAATTTCAAATGTTTTAAGCTCAAAGATGTATCTAATTTATAAGAAGAGAACAACGATATCAAATATTTGGCTTGGCTATAACATTATTGAAGGCTGTAGGTATTTAACATTCATATAGTTTTTCAGTACGAGTATGTATTTGTTGTACTTATACAGTTTTGTTAACGATGAAGTTTGAATTTAAAAAAATAATACGTTCATTCATGTCGTATGTACTTTAAATAATGATGTTAAATCATGCGGAAGACCTTGAGTAAAGTTTTTGTAAGTATTATGAGAAGCATGTTACTTAAAATTTAAAAAGTTGCAAAAGTTAAAAGTTGTTTGAAATATTTTAAGGGTAAATTTTCGACAATACTTTCGCGCTAAGTGCCGCCACGCTGGAATTTGAATGGAAATTGAAAAAGTTTTATCCCCCGTCGGATAAAACACGCGATTTAGAGGAATTTAAGATTTATTTGATATGCAGGAGCCGCTTGCCGCACCTGGGGACACCTTATTGAGGTTTAGAGCTAATTCGCTGGCAACTTCATTGATGTGAAACAACATTACTGCTAACCGTACCTGCATCAACAAAAGCCGTCGAGGCGTTTGCGTTGCGAATAAGGCAGCCGGTGAATTTAATGATGATAATAATCATATTTATATCAGAAAGATCTATATAATCATAATTATGTTAGTTAATTAATAGCCCATGAAGTTAGTCAACATTAGACCTTTACAAAAATCTGGTGTTTCAAGTATCCATAGGTGTTGGTCCTCAGTTAATTTTAGGTGACTCGATTGTTTGCCTTCTGTTACAAAAATAATAGATATGTTTCTGCATTTATTTTTATAATCACGTGCGTGTAATACCTAATATACTAAAATCTGTTTGAATTGTCTATATTTGTAAGTTACGTCGAATTTACTCCTTACAGACAAAGTCAATTTATCTTTTACTGCAACAGTTACTTAAAACAAAGGTTAGGTAACAGGTTTAATTACATAATAATTGTGATAAACGTGCGACTGCTAGTCACTATTACAGTCGAATTCATAAACTTATGAGCAAAAATTTGATCAAGAATATCTGAATACGACTCTATTGTTAACGGCATTAAAGCACTTATATGCCGTTAACAATAGTGTCGTGTTGAGATATTCTTGATCAAATTTTTGCTTACAAGTTTATGAACTGGACTGTACAGTAACCACTATCTTTAATTTTATGTTATTAGTAATAGAGGTGACAGCAGGACGTCATCTATTAGAGATTGCACGTTAAACACAGGACCTTAAATTTAGCATTCAGAAATAAAACAAAATTCAAAATTCAAAAAATTCAAATGATTTATTCAGTAAATAGGCCGCAATGGGCACTTTTACACGTCATTTTTTTAAACTACCAGCGCTTTCGGAAAGACCATCATTGCCAAGAAGAATGCGCCGCAAGAAACTTGGCAGAAAGTCATTTTTTCATAATAATATAATTACAAATAAAATACTTAAAAACTATGTCATACAATTAAAGAAAAAAAAATACAAAAAATAATAATAATAAAAATACAGGGATGTATGGGGTCCCTTAGTTACAATCATCATCATCATCATCATCCCAGCCTATAGACGTCCCACTGCTGGGCACAGTTACAATACTAAACACTAACTATATCTACGTTCAGTGGAAGTGTAGAATGCTTCCACCGTCATAAATTTTAAAATAAGCATCAAAAATAAATTTATAAAACAAAGGAGCAACAGCAGGTATCTCGAACATAGTTGAATAAAATGCAAAAAATCTCGGCACATACGTCGATTCCAAATATTTATTTACTCATTCCAATTTGGCGTTATTCGGGTACCCCGAGGCGCGTGCAGTGCGAGCTCCGTACAACAGGTAGGTAGCTACAATCGATATTTCCGGAGCCACCCCAGAGAGGGGAGGCCTGCAAACAGACGGAGGAAAGGTTAGAAGTGACACTTAGAACGGCACTACTATTCTCATTTCCGAAAATATATTAGAGGTTACCCCGCTCGCTTTATTTGCGCCATCAACCCTTCTGGATGTTCCTGGAACATAATGGGTATGACCGGTTCTACATTGATAAAAGGATAATACTTATAATAAATTTTTGCTTGCCAATGCGGAGTTATGTGTGTGTTCTAATCTAACGTACCTACAGGTTTGTTAGTAGTTGAACATTTTAGAATATTTAGTCTTTTGTGCGCTTATCTTCCAAAGAGTTCTATTTCAAAACTTCAAAATATAAAAAATAGTATGTTTATAGTTGGAAATAATAAGAAAGACCCTTTCTTAGGTGTATGTTCATAGTAGTAGTATACAGGTATGGAATATGTGCCATTTTTCTAATTTGGAACTTCAACTTGTTCATACGTACAGATTACCCTTTCATTCAAGAAGGACCTTACTTAAGTTTTTCCGTTTTGGTGCAAAAGAAAAAACAGCAAAAATATTTATAACAGGCCAAATTCACCAATGCTACAGAAAAGTGAATTTAAAAAGGAAGCGGATTTATTATAGTCTCTATCTGACCGTAGGGTATAAAATATTTAAATTAAGAGCCCTCTGTTTCGCGTGAAATTAAGTACTGCAATCTTTTATGACGTAATTCTAGCAGTTATCAAGGGAAGACACATAACTTGTTCACCGAGATTATCCATTCAAAGAGTTCCATTCAAGGGTCTGTGGAAAAATACGCTTCTGTACTCCGCAAGGGTTCATAATTCGTCCGGACGAGGGTAACATTTACTTATCGACGTGGAAAGGTCCTATAATACATTTTGCTGCCTTCGTCTCTGTTTTAACGGAAAAAGAAAACTTTTAGTCTGCAGACGTGATGCGAAAAGCGCAACTTGAATTTTTTGTGAAAGATTTTTATAAAATAGTATGTTTTATTTTTTATTTTTGTGTATAATGTAGAGATACTTTGTAAATATTATGAAATCTGAAGTCAGTTATGATGATATTATTATTAATCTCTATATTTATTTTTTTATTCGTAGGATTAGGTTTTTATAATAGTTATAAGAAGTAAAATACAGAAAAGTACATACAAAATAAAAATATTATTATAACTGGCGTGCGTGCCTTTTTATCTCTTTCAACATCTTGGTTTAATTTAAAGTCAACTCTTGAATTGTCATTTTACTAATTTTGTCAATTAATGTTTTATTACTAGTAAAATGGCGATATTTTGATCCTCTACACATTTCTTTTGTTATGTGAGAAGAAGTTTTATTTAGTCATCTTGGAAATATGTACCTACTCGTACCTATTGTATATAGTGTAACCACGCTGATCTCTGGACTATGACAGTGTAATATAGCCGCTGCGAGCGTGCTCCAAACTTTACACATGACTTCATCTGTTATGATAACGGAGGAAGTAAGTGATATTGCCAATTACGGTGCCGAAGCGATTAGCGACAATTTGGAACGATGCTCGAATATCTCAGTTAATTGGCGTTTATAATTAGAGAATTCGGTTCGCCGAATTTGTCCAATACCCACCTTATTACCACGAAATCGCTCGCTACCTTATTTAATTACCGCGTTTGTTTTCAATATAAAAATTGAGACGGTTAATTAGATGATTTCGGATTACAAAAGGGGATTCTGCACCTATTCAATTCAATCCTCTCCGGGTTGTTGTTATAATAAATGAGGGAGAAAATTGAAAGATGATTTACTGTTATTGCTCTAAAGACGTTTTATGTTTCCTTTGAAGCCGGTGTACGTAAATAATACATTTTAGTACACGTGAGTGCCTATAAGTAGGTAATATATTAGGTATACCAAAGTTTCGGCGAATAACGTTTGGCAACCTGTTTCATTTCGCAACAATTCATTTCCTGCGTTCCTTGTGGTCCTGGTTAGTTCAGCAGGTCTCCATTGCTATTCGGCGGGGCAATGCTGCTGGTGTAATGGGGACTTTTGGGTCAGGCAGGACTCTGGACGGGGATCGTGTATGTTAAAATTTGTTGTTTGTTGTTGTGTTGTTTATTGAATAGAATAGAATAAATTAATTTGGTGTAAAAAAAGTTTGTACATGAAATGAAACATAAAACACAAAAAACAAAACAAAAAGAGTACAAAGGCTAACTCTCTGTAAGTTTCTGCTACTACAATGAAAGCCATCTATTTGAAACTACAGCATACTTAATTGTTACAGGTGCCCTGTATCTTATTCAATAGATAACATTCTTTAGACCATCATCTCCATGTTTTCATTATAACATTGTGAAAAGAGGTAATCTTTTTAGTGGATAGTTTTGTTATATTAATCATAAAATAAAATAGTCCTTAAGTCCAATTCATGACATAAATAAAAACAATTTTGAGACAAATGTCTATGATAGGTATGACCTTGCCCTTACTTTCTTTTGTATTTGCGACTGTGAATACAAATGTTCATACAGTCAAGGTCAACAATATAGTTACCACAAAGTCTCAAAAACTTTGTTCCCGCGGCAATAAGGTAGTGTGAGTAGAGTATACAGATAAAAGTGCTACCTACTTTGTGTGGATAATATCTGCATAATATATTATATTTTATAAATCTAACTGTGCCTAATTTTCAAGTTTACGTAATGCTTCTAAAAATTTATTAAGCATCATTAGCTGTTGGCACACATTTTATATAAAAATCCCACGAAACGTTTAGAAGACAAGGGTATCTACAAGCCAAACCGAAATATTTTGGTACATGAATACACAAAATTTATTCTCTTTAAGAAAGTAAATTACGAGGGAATACTTAAGAAGTCAAACCTCGATGGTATATTAGATGTCGAATTGACGCAACAATTCAGGTTAAAACCCGTGTCGCATTTCCTTGACGAGAGAATCCCTATATTTACGGAACTAAGCTCTCCATGCCAATTGGAAGTCGTTTGTTTAACGAATTGTTCTTATTGCCCGCATCGTGTTTCGTGTATTCAAATGTTTTAGGTATCGCTATTTTGTCTATGCTAAGGTTTTTATGAGTAACTAGCTTTTGCCCGCGGCTTCGCCCGCGTGGAATTCGGTTATCACTCGCTGTTCCCTCGGGAACTGTGCATTTTTCCGGGATAAAAAGTAGCCTTTGTCACTTTCTGGCCCATAAACATCTCTATGCCAAAAATCACGTTGATCCGTCGCTCTGTTTCGACGTGAAAGACGGAAAAACATACAAACACACACTTTCGCATTTAAGTATAATATTAGTATGAATACCTATAGACATGGACATTACATATTCACACTTAGGTAAGTATACATTAAATTCCATCTCACTATAATATTATAAATGTGAAAGTTTGTAAGTCTGTTTGTTTGTTACTACATCACGTCTAAATCGCTGAACCGATTTAGATAAAATTCGGTATACAGATAGTTTGAGTCCCGGGGAAGGACATAGGATAGTTTTTATCCAGGAAAATTGCAAAGTTCACGCGGGATAGCGATAACAGAATTCCAAGCGGACGGAGTCGCGGGTATTTAACGGCTAGTTGAAAATATAAGTAGAATCTGTTACCCGCAACTTTGTTTTCGTCCCACCGTGGGATTCCAACGGGAGCCTTGCATTATCCTGGTATAAATGAAGGCTATGTTTAATAAGATAGTGAGATTTCATTCTGTGAATGATTTTTTAAAATCGGTGCAATAGTTACATAAATTCCAGACCACCAACCACCAGCCACTGGCTTCCTGGGACAGTGTTTCCAGAGCAGTACAGTTTAGGGGTCTTTATAAAATGAGCCTATCAGTCTCTCAAAAGGCCGGCAACTCACCTGTGATACCCCTCGTGTTGGCAGACGTCCATGGGCGGCGGTGATTGCTTCCCATCAGGTGACCCGCATGCTTGTTTTCCCCTCTTCGACGACCGGATGGCCAAGTGGTTAGAGAGCGTGACTACGAAGCTTGAGGTCCCGGTTTCGAATCCCGACCGGGGCAGATATTTGTATGAATAATACGAATGTTTGTTCTCGGGTCTTGGATGTTTAATATGTATTTAGTATGTATTTATTTATCTATATACATAAGTATGTTTATCCGTTGCCTAGTGTCCATAGTACAAGCTTTGCTTAGTTTGGGACTAGGTCAATTGGTGTCAAGTGTCCTATGATATTTATTTATTTATTTGATTTTATTTATTCTTATATAAAAAGCACCTTCACAATACTTATGTCCCTTTGTTATCTTGACCACAGAGACGTAGTTGGTGTGATTGCAGTTAATTCCTCTTCCAAGTCCTTATTACACTCTTTACAGAGCGGGCATGGTCGTCGGTTGAAGATTGGTTGCAAACCTTCACAACGAATTTATTGGGAAAATAGTGTGCTAGTCACTCCTTACCTTCCACATCGTCTCTCACGTCAGGTCCTTAGTCACCTTTTACGATACCCACGGGAAGAAATATAGGTCCGTCATACATATTCTAAAAACCGAGGAACGAGATCGTATAAATTAGAAATCTATTCTAAGCGTAGATAATACAAAAAACTACGATCTTTTTGTGTGGGCACTCAAAATAATTCAAAAGAATACGCGATAATCAGTAAGTAGAATGTCTTTAGGCGCCAAGACATTCTACTTGGGTTGTCGGGTCGGGTAAATTATTTTTGGCAATAAGATTATCATACTGGTCCACCGGGTTGACCAGGTTTTTTGTACGTGCCCACAGTTTTTTTTTGGTCCTGTCTCCTGAATTTTACATGAATAAGTACTTAAAAATTCTGCCTTTTTTGTAACATCTCTACTTAAATATTCGTTAACGGCTACCCAATCCGTACAACACGACACGACTCATGTCATGAACCTCTGGAAACATTTGCCGCTTGATTCATTAGAGCCGGATTGGCACAATTGCGCACGAATCGGGCCCGCGCCCGCGCCCGCGCCCGCGCCAACGAGTTTGATTGACGGCCATTTTGTGGCACAGGTAAAAACTGGGTGTGACAAAAATAACACCTGTTCTGGATTGTTTCATGAATTCTCGAACAAATTTGTGTTGTTTGTGCTTATTAAGTACATACGTAGGTACAGACATTCGTTTTTCAACGTTGTGAGGTATATAATAAGGACTACTTTTTCACAAAGAAATAACCTTAAGTACTTATATATTTTTTTTAATTAAAAGTATAGGTGCTGAGTCCATAACAACGAACAAACAATTTTATATAATTCAGTACATTTTCGACTAGCACTATTGAATTCTAATGATTGAATAATTGACTACCTAAATTGATTGATCGAAGACCTGCGCATAGCACAACAGCCGATAAATCCAGCAGTGTACTGTACGTAAATTAGACTGACGAGACAAGTATCAAAACGCCACGTCAAATATCTCATTTAAATCTTTTACCAAGGTTATACCTACCCCATAGCAAACGTTTTTAATTTAAATTCCGCTACAACAACTTACCCACCTCGTCCACGACTTCAAACCTAGTGTTTCCGATACAATCCCGCGAAAGTTACAATAACATAATAAAGGGTGCGTTCGACGAGTTTGGCTGAGAGCAATATTATGTAGTGCCGAGGGGCGCCAATCGATACGCGCCCCTGGCGGCCTAATGCACCCCTGATACTGACACACCGCTTACAATCATTTGTGTGGGTTTTAATATTGGCCAGTTTTTACCCAAGTAAGGTGATAATGGACTTAAAAGTCCATTTAGAAATCGATTTGTAACAGTACTAAAGTTGATAAAATAATTTAGTTACACACGGTTCAACTCACGATTAAGTCCGGTTAGTAATTTTATCAAATACTAGCTTTTGCCCGTGGCTTCGCCCGCGTGGAATTCGGTTGTCGCGCGCTGTACCCTCGGGAGCTGTGCATTTTTCCGGGATAAAAAGTAGCCTATGTCACTCTCTGGCCCATAAACTATCTCTATGCCAAAAATCACGTCGATCCGGCGCTCCGTTTTATAATTAAAATCGCAATCGGCAAGCATTTTTGGCACTTTCGGTGTTAGGTACTCTATTCTAAATTAGTAAAAATCCGGCCAAGAGCGTGTCGCACACGCCCAAAATAGGGTACCGTAGCCATAAAAGTAAAAATTAAGAAATATTTTTCTAAGGATTTCGTATTTTATACGGAATCTTCCAAGTTTAGGTATATTTCATATCTTAGGCTGCTATTTACTCTGAAACTACTAAAATTCTCAAGCAAACTTAGCCGTTATAGTTTTCCTTGTAAGTTTGATATACTACTACCATCCTGAATTTTTTCAAATTTTTCCAGTCACCGGTATAGATTTCAGAGGGGGGGGACGCTCGATTTTAATGAAAATTTGCGCTTTAAAGTTGAATATTTTGCAAACAAATCACTGAACCGAAAAATTGTTTTAGCAAACAAAATGCAATAGCAAACACAGGGTTGGATGAGAAAAAAAAATACGTCAATGGGAGGTACCCTAAAAAAAAATATTTTTGTTTTTTTATTGTACCATTTTGTTTGCAGAGTTTACATATATCTGTGCAAAATTACAGCTTTCTAGCATTGATAGCCCCTGAGCAAAGCCGCGGACGGACAGACAGACAGACAGATAGATATGGCGAAACTATAAGGGTTCCGTTTTTGCCATTTTGGCTCCGGAGCCCTAAAAATGTATCGTTTGTGTACACAATATACAATAGAAGTATTTTACTCAGCCAAGCCTTTTAATATTTTGAACTCAATTACTTATATGAATAAATTGGACGCCTACGAATCAAAGTAGAGAAATCTCCTTAAATATAAAAAAAATCGAAAAATCAAAAAAGATGATTCATGTTTCAAAAACGTCACCTTGACTTACTCTATGTTGATTTTTTGCACATTATACACTACGGTTCTTTGCGGCTATTACCTTTCTATCGTATCTTTATGTTGTATTCATTGTCGTCGTTATCGTCTCAAGCAAATTAGGATCACGAGTCGCAAAGAGTATTGTAAAGCCGCTGATCAATGTAATAGTCAGACCTACAAGGTTGGCTAAAAAGTTAGCCTAACGTTACGGTAGTGTGTCATGAGAAACAATCATCGCAAAGTTGGCAATGCAGAGTCTATTGAACGAAACACAAACAATCAACTCCATACTAATTGTGTATACCGGAGAAGGTACATAAAAGATCTGTTGAAACCAGTTTTTGGACATAGTTGAATAGTATGCTCAAACCTGGTGATTAACTACCTTTAAGTAAGAAATGAAACCAAATTATAATATCGGAATTCATAGATGCTTAAAACTCTATATTGATTTGAAACCTATAATAATAATACACACATATGGACTGTATTATGGTTGACGACCGGATGGCCAAGTGGTTAGAAAACCTGACTACGAAGCTTGAGGTTCCGGGTTCGATTCCCGGCCGGGGCAGATATTTGTATGAATAATACGAATGTTTGTTCTCGGGTCTTGGATGTTCAATATGTATTTATCTATATAAGTATGTTTATCCGTTGCCTAGTGTCCATAGTACAAGCTTTTAGTTTGGGCTAAGTCAATTGGTTTGAAATGTCCCATGATATTTATTTATTTAAAGAAGACGATGATAATGTTTAATTTTTAAACAGAATACAATGTAAATTATAAGTAGATTTACATGTCTGTAAAATATTATATTTCATAGTTTGGTCTTAAGAGATAAACTTTTTGACGTACGTTTACCTACCTACGTTTCTGAAAATTTCTGAAGTTGGGAGACATTTCCCAGAACGGAATTTCCTCTGCGTTCCTTGTTGTACCTTAGTACTTTTGGTTACCTAAGACATGAAGATTAACCACCCAAAATAACATTTAATTTTTCAACGGAAAAACTGGGTTCCTCGTAAGAATATTAAATTCTTGAACTGTCGTCATTTCTCGAGAAAATTCATCCTTCTAGAGCATTCGCACGATCTCTACCAAAATTTAATCTGTAACGAATATTTATAAGCGTGATAAAACCACTGGAGGCTGCCGGTACTAAAACT
This sequence comes from Choristoneura fumiferana, assembly GCF_025370935.1. Taxonomy (NCBI): domain Eukaryota; kingdom Metazoa; phylum Arthropoda; class Insecta; order Lepidoptera; family Tortricidae; genus Choristoneura; species Choristoneura fumiferana. The sequence continues at coordinate 13,291,707 of NC_133488.1, read as the reverse complement.
TCAGCTTTTTTCTTTAATAACGTTTTATTCGCCGTTCTGTGTGAAGAGTTTCATTATTGTCCTGTTATGATTCTTCGAGACGATCATTCTACTGAATGGCATTATGGGCTGGTGAGGCCGAGCGAAACTGATTTTATTTCCAATAATAACGCGGTAAATCGAGCATGCGCTATTCTCTATTAAGAAGCGCGGGCGCGGCTATGCCCCGCCATAAATTACTACAGCACGTAATAAAAATATCATTGCCGTGAAAGAAGACATCGAATCTGTGATGGAATTGCACGTAATTATAATTATTAGGTAGGTATTTTATTTAGATAAGTGTTGTACTGTGTTTTATTACCTATTGAGTTGGTCAATAAACAATAGTTTTGCTATTTAGTAAACCATTGGTAAATAAAAACAATTTCAATAAGTATGTGTTATGATGACTGCGCGTAAAACAAAACGCAATAACATATGTAGGTACAAGTATTATGTATAAAACCTTCCTAAAAATTGGATGACCAAGTTGGCATGTCAACTTGTGCGACGTAGGTACTGTAAAAGTTAGTTGTGTGATTATGACAAGGGTAGACCTGGCGAACTGTCGTCGGATACTTAAATGGGATGGAACTTTTGGACGCAGCCGGAATACTGCGAGGATGGCTGTGTTATTACACTTTAAACTCAGGTTGGCTCTGGCAGTATTGAAGCATTAATTGTGAGTGCTATTTTACACCTTTTACATGGGTTAATTTAGGCAAAAACTACTATTCAATGCTTCAGCTGGGTAGGCTTACTGTCTAACGCACGGGTGTACGCCATCGCATTCACCATTTCTTTCTGTCAAACATATTATAAGATGTAATCGTGCTTGAAAAAACCAAACGAGAGAGAAAGCTTGTCAAACGATTATTCGATTTTTTTTTTCTAATTTTCCATACCTCAGCTGGAAAAAACGAAACCCTTATAGCTCTTTGGTATCCGTCAGCTGTCTGGCCCTCCATCCGTCTGTCAAGTCAGGACCCTTTTTCTCAGGAACGCCCGGAGGTATAAAGCTGAAATTCATATCAAATACTCAGTCTGTTACGAATTAGAGCAGTGAAAATAAATAGTTATTAACAAAAAAGTATCCCTACAAATTGTTGGAGAATCAAAACCTAAAGGGTAGGTACCTAAGTACTTTACTTCCAGTTGTCCTAGAAACTTAAATTCGGTATGAATGTACACCTCTTAGAGCGTTTTCACATTATCCGATCCGAATTGATCTAATATCGGTATCGGACGACGATACGATGTCGGGGCAAGTAAAATGTATGAAATAAATACCTGTCTTTCACATTGTCCGGGCCTGTATCGGATATCGGAGCCGACACCGATATGTTCGCGGCACCATCGGACGCCCGTGGGCTGTCGGACGATAATGTTTGTATATGTGCTATGCGTGTATCTAAATTGTCTCTGTGTGCGCAGAGCTCGATGCGTGGCGGCCATTTTGAGCTGGCCATATCGGAACGATTTTGTCGGATACATGTGACAACAGCACATGGTGTCGGCTATCGGGTGTCGTCCATCGTCGTCCGATACCGATATCGGATCGGATAATGTGAAAACGTTCTTAAAGTGCAACCAATTAAAGGCCTGAAAACCGTAAATTTGTAGTACATACAAATTTGTGCGAAACCCTATACGATTTCTACTCCTACCTATTTATTCAGTATGCAAAGTAATGGGCGTGGCTGCTAGAAGTATCGATTTAACCTAAAGAACAGGTCTATTGTGATTTTGTGTTCTCTGTGGATCTCTGTCAATGGATCCCTGAGTTAAATCTGCGGTAACGTTAGCACGGGAGGCACGACTGGTCCAGCAAAATGACGTAAAACATTCATCCAACCCCACATGTACAGAAATAGACGCTATTAACTAAGTTGCCTAGATTGTCTAGACTGTTGTCGAAACGGTCAACATTGAGCAAGATAAAATATGTGTAAACATGTTCTGGACATTTCTATCATCATGTATACCTACCTACTAGCTACTCTCAGAAATACGGTATTTGACAACTCCTGATTTTGCCATATCTTAATATTATTATGAAAATATAGATAGTGTTTAGCGTTGAAAATTGGATTTATAGTGATTTTTTGAAAAATCTATATACCTGTCTCTTTTTCAAACGCTTTTCTCTATGCAGCAAGTATGGCGGTACTACTGGCGTGTGACGTCACATGCCAGTATGTCTTTCTCTGTCTAATCTTGAATTTCAAACCTTTATAACTTTGTTATTTGTAAAGGTAGCTTAAAAATTGTTTTTCTATTCGATAACAGGTATTGTGTAGTTTTAATTTATAAAATATACAAAATAGTCAAATATCGTATTATCTTAATTTATAATAAATAATATTGCTACAAACTGGTGGTTAAATGAATTATTTTGTAGAGTTCTTAATCTATCAGAAAATTGAATTTATTTTTTGTACTTACCTCATTTTCTTTTTATTGTTTTTCATTTTTATTTTGTGAATAAACATTCTATTATTTGTTTATTTGTATATCTCTGTGATAATAATCGACTTAAGCTAACTCATTTAAGTACTTAACTTAAATTAAAACAGCATGCAAATTCGGCAAGTTTTGAATTTTCGACATGTTGTTAGGAACGCTACCAGTATTTACCTCTAGCCTCTAGTATATATTTTAAATTTGCAGTTTCGAAGGACCTATGCTAACTTTGTAATAAGCCTGTATCCTTACTGATTCATTATCACCCAGCCAGCCAGAATTTTAGCAGACGTATTCCTTGAAGATCATGGAGCTGCAACAAAAAGGGGTATTTAATGTATTATTTTGAAATTCCCACGGAATAGGTAAATACTGAATATACACTACTAAGTCCCTAGTGGTCCTATCAAAACGATTGAAAAATCAGAACAGCTTGCGATAGTTGCAATTTTTACTAACTTCATCTAGCTTCACTGAAAACTTTCAAGACCAACTCCATTCGTACTTTAATTAGGTACCTTAACGCTTTCTTTATAATTTCCAACAATTTTACTCTATCTAAAGCCGTACATTCTTTAATGGTTAGTACCTGGGCGACTGAACTTTGCTCGGGCTAAAACTCGATAACAAGCGTATTCCCAGAGATATTTAAGATCAAGCTGTCATCGAAATCGTTGGAGCCGTTTTAGAGATTCTGATTATTATGTTATTTCACGACCAATAAGATAAAAGAAGGATAGCCAAGTGGTCAGAGATTATAATACGAATAACTGTTCTCGGTGTTGAAAATGTATTTAAGTATGTTTATCCGTTGCCTATAGTAGGTATTCATAATACAAGCTTTGCTTAGTATCGGACTAGGTATTAGTGTCATTTATCCCGTGATATTTATTTATTTATTTATTACTAGCTTTTGCCCGCGACTTCGTCCGCGTGGTATAGTAACTTTGGAAAGTATTAAATTTATTTGGGGTACCTATTCTTGCAATAATAGCACATAGAAACCTCTACGGTTTTCTAAAAATAACCTATTTTAATGCATTGCTTTATATCTAAACTATTTTTTTTTGTTCTTCCATTCTTTGGTAAAACATAAATATTTTGCGGGTAGCCATATTTTAGAAATACGACGTGTATTCTACCCTGCCAACACAAAAAGACTAATTCATCATAGTGAACTCTTGACATCTTACGTCCGTTATTGTAAGTTAGGAGGGTAGGATTATAATTAAGACGTTATTCTTACTAAGCATAGCTACACATATTTCCGATAATTATACTTATATATAGTAATTATACCATTATACGCTCCGTTTAGACGTGAAAGACGGACAAACAAACATACAAACACACACACTTTCACATTTATAATATTAGTATAAGTATATATATGGATATACAAGAATTGCTCATTTAAAGGTATTAGATAAAGATAAAAGTGTCGATATTCGTATTGCTGATCATCGCGGACCGCCGCCAGGTCGTCACTTAGCTGATAGAATTTGTGAGAGTCACGTAAATGATTGTCGTCTACATGACTTGTAACATTTTGCATTGTGCCGACCGAGTGCCCTTTAGACCGAGCTTGTAAACATGTGACGATGTTGTGTAATTTACTTCGCTATGGTAATCTAATTTATACATTGAAGCTAGTTCGTTGTTCGATGAAATAAGATTGTTGATTCGTAAAAGCGTATTAATATTCTATCGAAAAAATACAACCGAATTGATAACCTCCTCCTTTTTTTGATGTCGGTAAAAGAATAGTCTATTGTTTATTATTTTTCATGGTATTTGCTTACATATCGGAGGCTTACATACTTATAACTGCATGACGTAATGTGCACGATGGGATAAATAAAATAAAAAAACAGCCAAGAGCGTGTCGGACACGCCCGAAAAGGGGCTTCGTAGCCATAACGAAAAAAATAAGTAATATTTTTCTAAGGATTTCGTATTTTGTACGGAATATTCCAAGTTTAGGTATATTTTATACCTTAGGCTGCTATTTACTCTTAAACTACTAATAATTCTCAAGAAAACTTAACCGTTATAGTTTTCCTTGTAAGTTTGATTACCATCCTGATTTTTTTTCAAATTTTTCCACCCACCGGCTTAGACTTTAGAGGGGGGGGGGGGGACACGCTCGATTTTAATGAAAATGTGCACTTTAAACTTGAATATTTTGCAAACAGATCACTGAATCGAAAAATCATTTTAGCAAACTCCTAATGGTTTTAAAACCTATAACGATACCCCACACTACAAGGTTGGATGAGAAAAAAAAATCACCCCCACTTTACGTCTATGGGAGGTACTCTAAAAAAATTTTTTTTAGTTTTTTTTTATTGTACCATTTGGTCGGCATAGTTTACATATATATTCATGCAAAATTACAGCTTTCTAGCATTGATAGTCCCTGAGTAAAACCGCGGACGAATAGACAGACATGGCGAAACTATAAGGGTTCCGTTTTTGCCACCCGTGACATACGAGTAGGTAAATTTAATCTAGGTAAGCGTATGCAAAGATTTCTAAACGACCTTAGTGGTACTCAGGTACCTTATTTTATTAAATATGCTTAATTCCCGTAGACACAGTCTAAAATCATAAGTATTAATCTATGTAATACCTTGAATCGAGCAACTCTTGTATATATGTATGTATATTACGGGGATGTCGGAAACGGCTTCAACGATTTCGATGAAATTTGGTGTGTGGGGTTTTCGGGGATGACAAATCGATCTAGCTTGGTCTTATCTCTGGGAAAACGCTTATTGTCGAGTTTGAGGCCGAGCAAAGCTCGGTCGCCCAGGTGCTACACATAATACGTATACGGGCGAACGCTTTCATAAATATCTATGTGTATGAGGAGACCAAAAGACCAGTAGAGTAATTATAGAAGTGGAAAAACGAGATGCGTTGTGGTACTCGTATGTAGGCGCCAAATCTCATCGGCGGCAGCGCCAGCGTCAATACATCGCTCGCTAAAGCCGATTTCCTGGTCGTCTAGACGAGTTCCCCCTGCCTGAAAATTACCTACATTTTCTTCTTTCAACGTTACGAATCAGTTAGCGAATGTTATCTGTGTTACGTTAAACCGACGTAAATAACGTGTAGATAATGAAACATTTTGTTCTTTTTTCTTGAAAAGTATCTAAAATAATCCGTTTTGGGAGTCTATATTGCAGCAAGGTATAAGAAAAACAAATAATAATTAATAATTAAATATCATGGGACACTTGACACCAATTGATCTAGTCCCAAACTAAGCAAAGCTTGTAATAAATATGGACACTAGGCAACAGATAAATACATACTTAAATACATATTAAACACCCAAGACCCGAGAACAAACATTCGTATTATTCATACAAATAAAATATATTTGGTAATGGATACAGTTTTCCACAGGGACAACTGGAATATTTATATTATGCTAGATGTTGAATGCTTTCGTGGCCAACGTTTGTAAGTCAAAGTGCCCACAGGCAGGCGACCCGCGTCAGATGGCCGGGCAAACAGTCCTCGCCTCATCTGACTCAAAGTGTTTTCTCCGACAGTGGGATGGTCGGGGAATACTCGATTATTTGCACAATTACGAAAATAAGCTTTTTTACTGTGACATATTTGATGTCAAAGGCTCATGTGAATATATTTTCAAAGTAAAATTGAAGTTTCGAAACAAGCATGCGAAGTTTTGTTAAGCAACTTACTAGTATCGCTATGGGTACTAACATAAAGAGAACAAGTACATCCTTAGAATCACCGAGTCATGTGGGTCAGTCAAACTACTGTCCAATTCTAATAGAACTGACATGCCATTGTGATGTTGCATCATATCTTATATGCCAAACAATCAGAAGTACGACGCTTCAATAGCGCGTCGTTCCAATATTAGATTCGACGTCCGCAAGGACTACGACAATGCAGACAAAGCAGCACCGAATGCATTAAGCGGCGTACAATGAATACGTACATGCCTGCAAAGCGCAGTCAGTGCGCAAGCGACGTTACAAAAGGCATTGTGTGCGAGGCCCAGTTTATCTCATATTTGTTCGGACAGGCCGCGTTCCGCACTGATAGCGTCCAAGACGTGTCTCATTCAGCGTGTGAAGCGTCAGGTTACTGATAAAGTTGTACGTGTCTCACCTCGTTTGCCTTGACGTCGGTCGTTCCATATGTCTGCTGTACAGTCGAGTTCATAAACTTGTGAGCAAAAATTTTATCAAAAATATCTGTACACACTCTACGCCGTTAACAATAGAGTCGTGTTCAGATATTTTTGATCAAATTTTTGCTCACAAGTTTATGAAATCGACTGTAATAATACGTAAGGGTCCTAATTTTTCCTACATTTTTGCTCACTGCCAAGAAGTATTTGCTCACATTTTCATAACAATATTTTTGCTGTTTTCATCAACTTTCAGTTACTATAGTATTTCATATCAAGTCGAAATCCCATTGCAAAACATTTGTTTACGGTGTAGGGCATGGCGATAAACGAGATAGGAAATCTCGATTACGTTGATAACGTCAGTCTTGTCTTAGGGAAACGATTGATGCTCTTTATATCTTTTTAGACGATGCTATTACAGAAGCAATTTTCAGTACAAGAGTTTGTTGCGTGTAGTAAGAACGTAGTAAAATGCCGAGAAAAGTCTCAAGGTGCCACCAGGACTTGGTTCAAATAATAAAGAAAGCAGCGAAGATAATTGACATACACGATATTGAATACATAATTAACTACGGTTGTGACGATGTTGATAGTTTTTTCAGTAGTTTATACATTGTGAAGATTAAAGGAAGCCGAGATGGGCAGAAGATAAAAAAGAATATACTTATAAAGTGGCATGTGGATCAAAAACAGCGTGCGTGCTACAGACAATTATACCATAGAGACTATATGTGTCATAAAATGATAATTCCTAAGTTATTGGAGATACAAGAGAATTTTAAAGTGATTAAAGGATTAAAAATAAAATTTCCAAATTGCATCCATGCCAGCATTGAAACTGACCAAGAGGTCATCATTTTTGCTGATTTACAGCAGGGATTCAGGTTGCATTCTAGATATATGAAAATAAGTTTAGATCACGCGACAATGGTCATGAAAAATTTGGCAAAGCAGCATGCTTTAGCTTTTGTTCTGAAAATAATTTATCCTGAAGAATTCGAGGAGTTAAAAAAAATATTAATCAAAGACGCACAATACTCTGAGTTAGATAAAATACCAAATTCTATGAAATATTATTACGATACTTCAGTAAATGCTGTATTAGATCCAGTTTATAAGGAAAGGCTAGAAGGTCTTTCACCACATTTATTGACCGTTCTTAAAAGTGCTGCATCACCTACTCAGTTCAGCACGATTTGTCACGGTGACTGCTGGAGCAACAACATAGCCTTTAAACATCAGGTAGCGCAATATTTCAAGTTTTATGATAAAGATTTCTTATCTGTTTAGAGTCGATGCCCATTGAAAGGAAACATGTAAGATTTTTATTCATTTCAGAAATGGATGAGGGTTATTTTTCCCTTAATCTTAGGTATTTATTTCATTTTGCTTCTAGAGCGATGCCAAAGAAAATGTGGATAAACAATCCTGTCTAATTTGTTTTTGTACAAATATTGTAATTTAAATATAACAGTTACCTGTTTGATTGCAGGGGACGAAACCGGTAGAAGTAATATTCGTCGATTACCAGCTGAGCCGGTACACATCTCCGGTCGCCGACATATCCTACTTTTTGTACATGTCAACCGAACGGGAGCTACTCTTTAAACACTACGATTCAGTTATTCATGTTTACTACGGGACATTAGCAGGTGTACTTCGAGAGTGTAATCTTAAAGTTGAAGAGGTGTATCCGATTGAAATTTTTAAACAACAACTGAAAGAATACTCAGTTCTAGGTTTGATTGAGGCGCTGGTGTCAATGAAGATTATAACGGCGGATTGTGAATATGCAACCAAAATGGCTGAAATGAAACATAAAAATCCTGATCACTGTCTTTATGATTACGAATCTAAAAACCAGAACACGTTTATCGAGAGAGTGAACATGGTAGTTGATTCATTCTTCCATTGTAATTATTCATTAACTGAAATTATGAATAAATGTCCTTAATAACCTCTTTTTCATTGCTGAAGAATAATTTTGTAAATCAAAAAGCTTTTTACTGAAAATGCTATTTGAGAATGCCCCACGATCTTGAATAGGAATTAATTTTTCGTCGCTGCAGTTAACTGTCTGTAACAAAGGTTTTTTCTGAGCCGAGTTCGTAGCCGGACGGACGCGAATCTTTGTTGTCCGGAAATAATGGTGGTGAGAGCAGATGGCAATACTTAACAGACATTGCCTGGAGTACAATCAAGACATACTGAGAAGGGATTCTCTAGAAATAATTGCGCATTGCTGTGAATAAACCCTCTTAAGACCAAAAAAATTACTTGAGGTGATGACTGATCATGAGTGATTTTACACGTAGATATTATTTAGATAATCTACCAAGATAATGTTTAAATTATCTAAGATTCTCTTGTTTTTATTATAGTTATTATACAAAAACTATGCCTACTATATTAGAAATTATAAACCTGCAGGTTGAAGTAGCTAAAAAATCAATAACATAAGTCAATTTCAGTGATTGCCTCTGATTGCCTCCATTGTTAGAAATTCAATTTTATAAATAACTTATTCGTGATTAGGTTACCATTTCACTTTATGAACGTTGAGATAAATGGACACTGTCGTCAGCGGAGGCGTAGGTATTGATATATTTTCCTTTTAAAGAAGGGTTAATTGGAAATTATGGGTATATTTCCCTGGGCGTCCCCGACGTTATTAAATCCCGCTCTTTTGTCTACAAACAGGGAACTTTGAATTATTTTTCGGATGCGAAACGAAACTAATTCCGGCAGGATCTGCCGCCACAGCGGTATAGAGTTACAAGTTAAATGAATGTTGCGGTCGAACTATAAGTACTGAAATATCCGATGGCTTTGCGGTTTTACATCATGAATTTAACTTATGGTTTTGATCTCGTTTTTGGTCTCGTGTGCTCGCAGTTAATAATTTTGATATTTTAATTGTCACATGGCGTTTTAAAGCAATATTATCTTAAGTACTGACTTAAGTGCTTACTCTCATATCTTACCCACTAAAGAGAGTTTATCGACAGGTGAATAATCGCTAGATGGCGTTAGAATCGTGAGGTCCGTTGACGTTTCAGACTTGCTACAAACGAACGTCACGATACTAAGTTAACAGCATCTAGCGATATTTCGCCAGTCGAAAAACCCTCATTAGTCAAAATTTACCTCCATAGTGTTAAAGTTGAAAGCAGAATCTCAGTTTATCGTGCATTTTATCCAACCGAAAGTGAATGAAAATGGTCGAGAACAGCTAACATGAAGTTATTGTTGTACCCAAATAAAAGAAACAAAGAGAACCTCCATTTACTAACATTACTAGTTGAAACTGACATTTTTATACCCAGCCAGTGCTATCGTAGCTAAGCCTTTTCATACGACCATACTCGTAAACCACACGTTTCCAGGCTCGCCGCACCCGTGTCAATATAGACATTTAGGCACGGCCACAGCGGGAACGCAGGTAAATAAACTACTCCATACAAACAACACGTTGCGTATTTGAATGTAATTACTTCAATGTACCGTTTATCAAATAATTTAAAACATCAACACTGCCGTGCTTGTAGGTGTATGACATATGTGACATATCGATTTATAAGAAATGGGATCCGCGGTTTTACTCTCGTCATGAAATTTCCTATCCCATGGTTCGCAATGCACGTTTTTGGTCTTTATAATTCACTAGAGTTTACCCGCAGCTTTGCACGCGTAATTCATTAGATACAGCAGTTGAATTTAAATTCAGGGATTTTACAAAATTCCCATGGGAATTCCCGAAAATTACGTCGTGGTTTTCATTGACATTGCATTAAAAGCCACTATGCCTTATTTCGTGACTCTAAGCCCAACGGTTGTTATTTCGAGATTGTAACCCTATCCCGTGGGAATATCGGGATAAAAGTAGCCTATATGTTATTCCAGATGTCCAGCTATCTACATACAAAATTTCATCCAAATCCGTCCAGCCGTTTTAGCGTGAAGTAGTAACACACACACACGCACACAGACATACACACACACACACGCGCGCGCGCGCACGCACGCACGCACGCACGCACGCACGCACGCACACACAAAAAAACACACACAAATTTTTGCATTTATAATATAAGCCGGATTGTCATTAAAACACACAATAACTTTATTTATAAAGTTTATTTAAACAATGAATTTTTACATAAAAATAAAAATAAAAACACATTAAATTACGTAAAATCCTTTTAGGGTGCCGTACATCAAAAATAAAAAAGGGAACTCTTATTATCACTTTGTCGTCCGTTTGTTTGTCTGTCAAGAACTTTTTCCCCAAAATCACGTAAACAAAGGTATCAAGTTAAAATTAATATCAAATTCTCCACTCTGCAAACTCTTGGAGCTGTGAAAAACAGTGCCTAAATTTAATGTACAATACAATACAATAAAACCAAATACTTAAACATACTGACCACAAATTCAAATAAATGTTTTGAATGTGTTTTGTATTTTCATACAAAAACCGCTTTAATCAAGCCTTGTTGACAAAGAATTATGAAATTTGAGAAGAAGTAAGTCTTTACAGCTATTATTTTTTATTGTAACATATTAAAAAGAATAATACAACTAAACTTATTCTTGAATTTATGAAAAAGAGATTGTTGTTAATTAATTACAATAAATTATCTCATCTTTTATTAACTAGTGCTTCCGTTTATTGCTTCCGTTATCAAACTTGACGCGTGGGTTGACCTATTTATAAGTACCTCTTTGGTAAACGCAATAACTTGTTAACACCTACTAAATCATCTGAACTTAATTTGATTTGCTTTATAATATTATAAACAAGGTATTACTTACCCGATCACGGCGGGCTACGCGGGTTGTGTTTCTTGAACCGCGAAATGAAATAAGTATGTAATCCCCTTCGTAGACGTACAAAGTGATAGGCTGTTTAATTACAAAAGCTAAACCCTTCGCTTGCTGTTGTAGGTAAATTTCTAATCCTTTTCAATTTATAACGCTGGATTAACTTTCTGGGGTCTCAACAGGCCTTATCCTCAACTCATCCTTGAGGCGTGTTTACATGCTTCCCGCTAATTATAGTGGGTAACTGCGCCATAAGCGCGTGCCCGCCTATATTGGCGTTGTGCACATTTGCATACCTAAATTGTATGTGTAATTTTTAAATAAACAGGCAACACTTAATTAACGTTAAGCATGAAATCTAATTGCACGTTTACGTTGACGTTTTTTGAATGGCATCCTTTAGGAAAGGGTCACTAAGTCGTGCTCTTTTCCGTTCTACCGCTTGGAGTGAAGTCGGATGAATAAAGATGAACCGTTTTTTTAATTTATATTTTCAAAGGTTTTGCGAAAATAAATTCCTAAGTTTTCAAAAATTGACATTCACCAATAGTAAGTATACATAAGTAGGTACTTAGGTACATAATGTAACACGTGTCTAAATGTAGATAAAATGAATGAAAACCCTTAAGTTTAATAGCACGAGGAAACTGATTTGGTGTAGGTTATGCAAAGTTAGCAGAAGTAGACGACGGTTGGCACCAACGCTCGCTTGAAAAAAGGAAGTATAGTATGTAATCGAAAAGTCGACATCGAAGTTCAGAATGAAAGCGCAAAAAGTCGGTATTCGATCGTAAATCTTGGGAGGACATTTTATAACATTGGGAAACTAAGTTTGCGTTCAAAACAATGTGTCTGCGTGAAAGCGGAAGGAAAAATATTATGTAACATATGTTCACACGTACCGAGCACCGTGAGCGCCGGGTTAAGTGTTGCGACGTTTAAGCTAACCCTTTTAGTCGGCGAACAAAGGGCCTGCTGTAAACACAAGCGCCGCTTTCCGCTTCCCAGCCAACCGTGAGCTTTTATTAGATAAATGTTAATTTGCAAGTAAATAATTTTGCAACTGATGCGACAAGTTCGCGAATATTGCGGGGAAAATCACAACAGGATCCGTTCACGCACAACTCAGTTCTTTGTTCGAGAAATTAGTTTCTGGGTTTCTCTTCTAGCGAATTTTCACACTTAATTAAACATGGAGCCAGATAATAAAGATTTTATTACAAATGAAAACTTATTTAGCGGTTATTCTTGGCCGCATTTATTTTCGGGGCTGCAAAATGTTTTGAAGCGTTATAATATAACGTTAATATATTTCGAAGGCATTATTTTCGGCGTAATCTTTTTACGGAGGGACTCGCTTATCCAAACTCCAACCTCGTATTAGTCAATTTATTCCCCTCTCACATTTTTGTCTTAAATTAAGGAATATACTGCGTTCATTCTTTGTGGCCGAGGGAAAATATAAAATGGATAAACTGGGAGGAGTGTGTAAAGGCTGCGAGGAGGCACTCGTGACGCGGAGTGTCGGGCGAAATCTAATTTTTCCTCCTCTAATGCCTGCCCCGCCTCTCTCAAGGTTGAGTGAGTGCAGAAATTGTAACTTCGCAACCGACGATGGGATAGATTTTGCACTTAAAGCCTGACTGAACTGCTAAACAAATTTTAAAAACTTTTTCACTGACAGAAACTACACTATATTTACTATCAGTTATTAACAACCGCAAGTCTTTATCCATGGAAAGAATAAAATTCCCGCAGAACGCTGAGAAAGTTGTTTAACTATTACAAGAAAATTACACAGAATTATAACCTAAAATTCAAATACAGTATGAGAAAGAGCGACACTGACAATTTAAAATTTATGAAAATATCCGAGCTCGTCTGAATAAATAAAAACATTCCCAAGAAAATTAATAACATTTTTATGATTGCGATTGATTAAAGGCGATTCTTTTTTACTAAGGCATAATGGCACCAGAAGTAATTTTAGCGAGCCTATTGACAAATAAAAGCGTAGCCAAAGCGTGTGTCGAGGGGTCAAGAGACACGTTCAATCATTGATTTCCGTAGGCCGTCTGGCCCGGCGCCCGACCGACGTACTGCTTAATAATTAGAGTACTATGTATGTCTATACGTTACCACCTTCGCAAACATAAAGCTTGTAAGTAAGGAAATTTGACATTTGTTATTGTGATTCAATTTCTGGTTTTCACATTTTGTATTTTATATTATTTCATCATTAAATTTTATATTATTGTAGTATTCGTTGTTTTATATTATATAATTGATAATTACGTTTGAATTGCAATTATAAAATTGTTTGTATTTTTTATTAAAAATGTATTATATGTTTTTTTTATTTATTCAGAAAGAAGATTCAGGGAGATTCAGATTTTAATGCGACAACTTAATAACTGGTGCTTTTTTCTATCAATTTTTTATTTTTATTTTCATAAGAGTAAGTATGCTTATTTCTTTAAAATTATTATTTCTGACAAGCCTTTATTTTTTTTTGTATCTGTATTATAAATTGTGTGACTAATTATATAATATTTTATATTATAAATATTTTTGGAATGGATATCTGCAGATTTCAATCTATCTTGTAGAGCCTGTATTTTGGGATCTTGGGGTTAGACAGGAAATAAATCATTGATTTTCAAGTAGACTGATTATAATTTAATTTGCCATTATAAGAAAAAATATTAAAGCAGCATAAATTAGATCAAGGCACATGTGTCTTTATTATTTAGAAGGTGTTAGTTACAAAGTAAATAAAATCAAACTACTTAGTAACAATTATTTTTATCCGATTTCACGAGCCTCGTAATTATTTTATTCACTCAGGTAGAGTAGTTTGCGGGAACATACTAATCTCTTGAACCTATGAGCGGGCAGTAATTACGGGTGGGTGTTCTCCCGACCCAATGCTATCATTACATTATACTTTTCTTTTTCAGGAAACCTTTCAAAGCGAATATTGCGGGTTTAAGAGGTGAGTTACTATTTCTATTTGTTCACGTATGCCTATTGTACAATACCTGCATAAGTGGATGGACACCTTACGTTCTATAATCGTTTGAACACGAGAGTTGACGATTTGGTTAGGTGTTCACAAGAAATGAACTAGATGGCGCTGTTAAACAGTTATTATGACATGATCGATATTTTATCCCCGTAACAGCAATGTGCCGATAGCTGAGTTGGTCGGCTGCTTAGATAAACTCGTAAATGATCATAAGTTCGTATCCTACATATCAGAATTGTTTTTTTGTTCTTATTTTTTATTTATAAGTTTCTATTTAATTTTGTAGATAACTGATATGGAAAAAAAAAAAAAAAACTGAAAAAGGATAACGTTGCAACAGAAATAATACACGTTTTGAAGTTTAAAACATAAATTTTTTATTCCTAAAACAATATTTCTATTCATTAAATATTGACGCAGTTATTATATACTATATATTAATTAAATAACTGAAAACCAGAAAGTAGTTTGCGCAGAATCCAGAGTAGAATCGATTACACTATGTTTGAAATCAGGTAGTGTTTGAGTTTTTAAATCCTTTTTTATTGTGTCCAGTCTAAATATTACGAATTCATACGCCAATTAAATGTTTTAGGGATGTTTCAACAACTAACTTAAAATAAAATGAAAAAATATTCTGTATGTCGTGTGAGGTTTTCAGTTATTTTATTAGCACCTGATCAAAAGTTGTATTTTAACATTTTATTGAGGTATTAGCTTAAGTATTCATTTCCGATTCTGGAAAGAGGATTGAAGCTGAACCACAATAAAAAAATAGTATTTGAAAGTAAATTATACCTGAGACCGGGTTATCATAAGACTCGTACGCGTTATAAACTATAATAATTGAAGTTTTCCAGTTTAAACATTTACTTATCAATAATTGATGGCGTAGATCCACTGTAGTGTGTTACTGACAGTTATAATAAGATTACAGTCATATATTGAACTTTCACACTTATCTCACATAAGTAAACAAAACTATCAAGGTATAATTAAAAGTTTTGTTCATAATAATCAAATAATTACTTTTCATAACAAAGTGATACCTACAGGATCACAAATAAAGATAAATATTTTGGTTCATATAATACAGTGTGCTAGGAAATCAGATGCGGATATTTTAAGGATCGATTATTTGCATCGTCGTTAATTGGTTTCAATTAAATTAAATTAAAAAAAATACAGTTAATTTAATGTTAATGCGAGGATGAATTTTTTTGAACGGAATGGTATTTTTGTATGAAGCAAAAAACACTATACTTAAATAATTTATGTGTATAATTAATTATTAGGTTATTAATTACATACCCTGAAAATATTCCGCACCTTATATATTTTATTATAACATAATTGTTTGAGTATATAACCCGGTCTACACGTAACTATCAATTTTATTTTAATAACTGTTGTAACCACCATGATTGTCGATAACTGCTTGCAAAAAGAATCGCATCGATGCAACTAGATTTTCACACATATTAGAGCCGCGAATACTGTCCCTTATAATTACACAGTGGGCTTCTAACGTTTCCGGAGTTCGCTTTTTTTTTGTTATCCCAACGTTGGACATGGTTATAACAACTCATAATTTTTCAATGGGATTTAAATCCGGTGATCTGGCAGGCCAAGGAACGACTTTAACATTATTTTTGTGTTGATTAAACCAGTCTTGCACAATATAACTGTTTTTATCTGTAACAATATAAATAAACATAAATAATATAACGTAGATATCATTTTAATGAAGAAGTTGGTAGGATGAACGTAACCAAAAAAAACTCACATTAACATTTCTCTAGAAATTTCCGACATATTTTTTCCTTCTTCATATAAATTAATAATTTCACAACTTTTAACCATCTCAATATTGCGATGAGAACTCATTTTAAAGAATAATTACGATAATCAGCAGATTCAACTTGAAAGAGACGATCAAACGATGTTGCAAGCAGCTGAAAAAGTAGCAAAATCTTTGTAATAAAAACTTAGCCTGGTAGTTTGAAGATCTTCAGTCTACCCTCTTTTAATTTCGTTAAACACGCATGACTTACCGATTAATTTTAAGACGACCCGATATAGATCCGATTTTCATCGCTTATGATAACAGTAATATGGTCAAGTGGTTATGAACTTCGTTCTTCGTTCGTATGTCACAAGTTCAAATCCACCAGGCGATAATATTGAGTTTGTGTTTTTGTAAATTTACTGCTAGATTTGGAGATTACTAAAGTTGACACTCATTCGCAACATGGGTCATCATAAATAAAGAATTTCATTATCATCAGCCTCCCAGCCTATAGATACACGTCCCACTGCTGGTCACAGGCCTCCTCTCAGAATGAGAGGCTTGGGCCGTAGTTCCCACGCGGGCCCAGTGTGAATTGGAAACTTCACACACACCAAAGAATTGAACAAGAAACGATAGTAATGCGAATAATAATATTCTCCTTCTCTTACGATAAGTACGAAAGAGACAGAAAATGTCGTTACGCGATTCGCGGTATCATCCCACGGTGTCCCACCCAGGCAGGGACATAATTTAGTTACTACGGCAGCGAAATATAAAATTTCTAACATGAGTATAAAATATTTTTTTAAGGTCAGCGCCAGCGCCATCTAGTGAGATATTAATAAACTAACTAAGTTAGTAAATAAGTAAATACCGCTAATACACTTCAAACACATAGATGGCGCTGTTTCTCGCGTCAGACGATTATGTTTTGGAATTGTCCATCGACTTTTGCAGGCCATAGTACAGTACAATGGTATGAAGAGTAGGTATATGAAGTAGTAAATAATTTATTGATTGAATTCTTTGGAAGGAATTACGGATTCATACAAAGACCGAACTTTAAAAAGAAAATAACTGCACATTGCTTAAGTAACAGGATTTGATTCGGTCTTTTTAGAGTTGCGTTAAGAAAAATAATAGAATATCGTTAAGAAAATCTAAACATTGACGGCTTCTTTGCACGCTTTTATTATTATTTACTCTACCAACGGCTTCGATTGGGTCTAAAAATGTATTGTAATGCCGGGAGTTCCCAACAATTGCATTATGACTTTCATTAGCGTTGCATGAAATACCGGGCTAAATTTCATGTCTTCCTAGCGGCTGAAACTTCCAGATTTTATCTTCATCCCGCGTGAATTTCGGCATAAAAATAGCCTATGCGTTACTTCAAACGTGTAGCTATCTAAGTAGGTACCTACATTTCAAATTTCATCCAAAACCCCATTTAAATTCTCAAAAATTATGTACGTCGTGAATTCCATGGCAAATTTTATGTCTCTAACCCTAGAAGAGACTGGAAATTTTAGGATTTTATCCCGATCCTGAGAGTATTTCGGGATAAAAGTAAAAAGCAGAGAATGTCTTTTTCCAGACGTCCACTTACCAAATGGATACGTAGGTATACCAAATTTCATCCAAATTCGTCTAGCCATGACCCGAGACCTACCTAAATCTACACCTAGATTCGCTGCTTAAATACAAAAGAGCCAAAAATATTTTTTTTTCTCGCAATGAAATGATTGCATTTTAAATAGCATTTAAAATGCAACTGTTGCGCTTTTTTTATTTGTGGCATTTTTGTATTTAAGCAGCGATTTATCCAAATAGCATCTGAATCTATATAGTTGTAAAAAGCAGTACGAAGCAAAGCCAACCATTACTTAACTCAAGCAGACGTCCATACAATAAGACAGAAACCATTTACCCATCATAGCTGTGGTTCGCCAATATCGATCACAATATCAATTCAAGACCAAAATATATCCAATCAACCAAACCTTCGTATAATTAACACTAAATCTCGGCCATTTAACCAAATTCAATTAGCGGGTTCTTTGAATTTATTCAGTTTTAATATTTTTTCCATTAAGCGGTTTCCGCTACGGTAATTAACTAGTGGCTCTGAAAAAATATTAAAATGCTATAAGATATATGAACCATTTTACTTTGATTACGATCAGGCAGTTTTGACACATTTGGCCATTAGCTTGTATTTTATTGGCCTAGTTTTGATAGGACATACTAGTAGCCTATACTCTAATTACAGTTCGAAAGTTTGGGTCTTGATTAATAGTTGTAACGATGATAACTGGAACAGTACTAATATTTAACGAATTAGTTGGTTTCAGTTTCAACCTCGTAATTAACTTAATTAGGTTAAACAAAAAGATCTCGAAGCAAACTTAATAAGCATTTACTTCGTCAATATTTACTTTTTCGAGATGTATTTTTTCGAGATTTATTTTTTCACGTCTCATGCTCTTAAAATGTTACTTTAGTCTCTGCATATCGGGACTAAAGCTCCTCATTAATCTCTAGGGATTAAAGTATTTTTTAAATTTACATTGGAAACTCCTAAACAGCCAATCACGGTGTTTGTGAATGGAGGATTATCGCCATTTTCAGTGATTGTGTATAGACATTTTTTAGGACCTGGAAATAACCTCAAAATGAAAACTGTGCAAAAATAAAAAACACGATTTAATTTCGTGAAACCCAATTAATGATTACGAATATGCTCTATTCAATTATATTAAGGATGAATTCATTTTTTTTACGCTTAGTCCAATCAGATTTAAAATATTTTTTTAATTTTGAAATTGTTGGTTAGGTAAATATGCAAGCATTTAAAGTGTCAGTTTACAACAAAAAACCGCTTAACAAATTCTTTTGATATTTAAATTGTGAACAGTTCAAAATGAAAAGTAGAGTGTTTTACGCGAGACTAAACAACCATACCTCACTCTGCTCGGGCGGCTAAACATCTCGTGTCATTATGGCTTGTTTTAGTCCCTTGTTGAACAATCTACTATTCATTAGATGTGATGTTCACAAATAGACGTAGGTACTTACTGAAAAAGACTTAGTTCTATATTTAGATCTATGTAGGTAATGATCATTTATCTTTATAATGAATGTTATGGAACTATAGACAACGTCAACTTGTCTGGCTACTACGAGTACATAGGTACCACTACGAGAATCACACGAGTACAAGTAGGAGTACTACGAGTAGGTACATGCAGGGGGGGGTATCTCTTATTTTTATTTAAGCACTAGCTGTTGCCCGCGGCTTCGCCCCCGTTGTATTTTTTCTGTATTTTCTTCCATAAAAACCTTCTCCTGACAGTAACGAACAGAACAAAAAACGAATTAGCGAAATCGGAACAGTCGTTCCCGAGTTTTGTGCTTAGCAACACATTTAACCCTATAGTTACCATCGATCACAAAGTACGTAGGTACACTTGACTTCCTGCGAATGACGAGAATCGCGTGTCTAAAGCACCTCGTGGCTAGATCAATCTATCTAACGGACATGTCTATACGCTATTATAACTCTAGTCTGTTTGTGTTTTATGGTCACGTAACAAGACTAGCCGCTTATGTAAAACTACACTTTGGAATTTGTGAGTATAAGCTCGGATATAATTTGTGAAAATATTCAAGTAATAATCTCTGTCAAGACTGCTTGGCTTATTTATTGCAAGGCATTATGGTGGGAAATGTCTTCTTTGTCAAGAAAAATATTATTCTCAAAAATATCCGTAAAAGTTGTCATTGTTAACATTGTTAGTCGTACGTAGCAGAAGTCGAAGTGCAGTGTTGGCGGTCAATGAAATAAAAAAAAATGTGGAGCGACCTTTCATTATAAATAACAACTTTACCAAATTAAAGACATAAAATG
>NC_133488.1:13237156-13271200 GCF_025370935.1 Choristoneura fumiferana | reverse complement strand
AAAAAATATTAAAATGCTATAAGATAATAATGAACCATTTTACTTTGATTACGATCAGGCAGTTTTGACACATTTGGCCATTAGCTTGTATTTTATTGGCCTAGTTTGATAGGACATACTAGTAGCCTATACTCTAATTAACAGTTCGAAAGTTTGGGGTCCTTGATTAATAGTTGTTAACGATGATAACTGGAACAGTACTAATATTTAACGAATTAGTTGGTTTCAGTTTCAACCTCGTAATTAACTTATTAGGTTAAACAAAAAGATCTCGAAGCAAACTTAATAAGCATTTACTTCGTCAATATTTACTTTTTCGAGATGTATTTTTTTCGAGATTATTTTTTTTTTCACGTCTCATGCTCTTAAAATGTTACTTTAGTCTCTGCATATCGGGACTAAAGCTCCTCATTAATCTCTAGGGATTAAAGTATTTTTTAAAATTACATTGGAAACTCCTAAACAGCCAATCACGGTGTTTGTGAATGGAGGATTATCGCCATTTTCAGTGATTGTGTATAGACATTTTTTTAGGACCTGGAATAACCTCAAAAATGAAAACTGTGCGCAAAATAAAAAACACGATTTAATTTCGTGAAACCCAATTAATGATTACGAATATGCTCTATTCAATTATATTAAGGATGAATTTCATTTTTTTACGCTTAGTCCAATCAGATTTAAAATATTTTTTTAATTTTGAAAATTGTTGGTTAGGTAAAGATGCAAGCATTTAAAGTGTCAGTTTACAACAAAAAAACCGCTTAACAAATTCTTTTGATATTTAAATTGTGAACAGTTCAAAAATGAAAAGTAGAGTGTTTAACGCGAGACTAAACAACCATACCTCACTCTGCTCGGGCGGCTAAACATCTCGTGTCATTATGGCTTGTTTTAGTCCCTTGTTGAACAATCTACTATTCATTAGATGTGATGTTCACAAATAGACGTAGGTACTTACTAAAAAGACTTAGTTCTATATTTAGATCTATGTAGGTAATGATCATTTATCTTTATAATGAATGTTATGGAACTATAAGACACGTCAACTTGTCTGGCTACTACGAGTACATAGGTACCACTACGAGAATCACACGAGTACAAGTAGGAGTACTACGAGTAGGTACATGCAGGGGGGGGTATCTCTTATTTTTATTTTAAGCACTAGCTGTTGCCCGCGGCTTCGCCCCGTTGTAATTTTTTCTGTATTTTCTTCCATAAAAACCTTCTCCTGACAGTAACGAACAGAACAAAAAAAACATATTAACGAAATCGGAACAGTCGTTCCCGAGTTTTGTGCTTAGCAACACATTTAACCCTATAGTTACCATCGATCACAAAGTACGTAGGTACACTTGACTTCCTGCGAATGACGAGAATCGCGTGTCTAAAGCACCTCGTGGCTAGATCAATCTATCTAACGGACATGTCTATACGCTATTATAACTCTAGTCTGTTTGTGTTTTATGGTCACGTAACAAGACTAATAGCCGCTTATGTAAAACTACACTTTGGAATTTGTGAGTATAAGCTCGGATATAATTTGTGAAAATATTCAAGTAATAATCTCTGTCAAGACTGCTTGGCTTATTTATTGCAAGGCATTATGATGGGAAATGTCTTCTTTGTCAAGAAAAATATTATTCTCAAAAATATCCGTAAAAGTTGTCATTGTGTTAGTCGTACGTAGCAGAAGTCGAAGTGCAGTGTTGGCGGTCAATGAAATAAAAAAAAATGTGGAGCGACCTTTCATTATAAATAACAACTTTACCAAATTAAAGACATAAAATGAAGGCGTTCAGGGAGGTATTAATTTTATATTACATAAAATCACGCCTCTTTCCCAACGGAGTAGGCAGAGACTACGTCCATCCTCTTGCTACGATCCTGGCATATAACTCAATAATTATTCATTTATTTGGTTATTAATTTTAATACATTTCTTTATTTAATGTTATAGCGACCATAACTAGACTAACCTAACATAATAAGTAGAACTTATTACGGTTCAAAAGATACATCCCCGTGACAAGGGGTCAACAACTGTAGAGACAGGTGACTATAAAATTCAGCAAAATTTTCTACGAGTAACTTAAAGCTCAATAGTTCAATTTAAACTTTAACTTATTTGCTTAGTGGCAACTGGTCGGTTTAGGTCAGTCAGTAACCATTACTGCCAATGACACCTGACAGCAGCAAAGTATAATACATGTGTTAGACCGATACCGATACCGAAAATAATTGTGAAGAATAATAATTTTAATCATCACTGCACTAACTATTATGTATTCTCTTCTTAAATACCGCAAGGTCATAACATAACATTAATAATGCGCGATGTTCTGATGTTTCCTAAAGGTATTAAAACCGTTTGGCAGGAATTATTACGAAATCACTTTTAATATAGATTTCACTTTGTATCTATTTTATCTTATTTTTACCTTATGTTATTATTATTATAAAAACGTCTATAGGTCATACGACTTAAAATCGGAAATTATGTCCACGTGAAGATATAAACTGTTTTGTTAAAACAAATTTCATATCTGTGTGACAACATTGACGCCGATTTTACAATTAGATTCAAATTTCAAACATCTCTCAATAACAAAGCAATTTGATTAGGTCACAAGGCTAATAAATGAAGTTTTATTCAAAATGAAATGTTAATAATTGTAAACAATTTTGACAAATCTCGCACGTTACTTTGAGCGTTTATAGTGTCTCTGAATTAAAAAAAAAACGACGATTGCTTATTTAATATGCATCAGAAAAGTTTTCATTTAGTGTTGTCTTTGATTTGATTATCAGGAGATATTTAAAACGTCGATGTTTTTTTTCTCATCTAACTACCTACTCTATGGTGCGTGTTTGCGAAAACCATGTTTCGATACGGGGATTCATTAACCTGTCCTCTCCCAGAGGCACAAATTTGTGCCCAAATTCCTTTGATCCTGTTATCCTGGGAGATGACAGATTAATGATCAATAGCTGCGTTTGGATACGTGACAAAATTTACGCCAATATTATAAAAGTAATTTAAAGAAAAAATATTATAAACACCTATTGAATATTGCCGCATTTGGCCGATTTTCATTACTTAGTAGTACTTTCAACTATGAACAATTTTATTCGTATATGCTATACACGTCAATTTATTTGATACTCTGATAATGAATCTTAATTCCCGTATTTTGTATGACAACAAAAAGGTAATGTTGGAAACTGTAAAATGATGTCCCGGAGCGTTTCAGGGATGATTCCATTTAAATTTGTATGATATGCTTGCATGTTGTAATTTTATATTGCATTTGCAGCTGACTGCCGGAATGAAAAGAAAACGGCTCGTAAAGAGTTCAAGTGAACGGTTCGGATTCTCGGAACTGTTTACATTCGAGTAATATTCTGATTGCAGGCTTGCTGCGCAGTGTTTACTTTACATTTGTTTCTTTTTATGTTGTTTAGCCGAAAGTAATTTGGTTTTGATAGAATATTTAGACTTAACTAAAAACATAACTTTGTAGTCGATATACAATGGCATAATTAAAACCCAGATTGATTTCATAAAATATAATTAAAATCACGTGTTGTTATAAGAGGATATAGTCCCTAACGTACATACATGCTTATCCATCCTTTTGAGCTTCGTCGCAGTCAGCTATAAAATAACGTTGAATATTTAATTTTATTTATCAATAAAAAGATACAGCATTATAGTACAGTTTCAAAACGAATGCTATGTTAGATTCGATTATACATATGCAAAAAACACAAAAAAGACATACAAAAACATTACAATTATTACAACTACTTACATAAGAACTTTTTTATGTCCTCTTTGTCGCTACCCTAAAACGGCGGAAGACCACACCCGCGCCAGAAGTCGGAATGCAGATACATCACCGCTGGTGCTTGACATGCACTAAAAACAGGCTATAAAAAGCAAACCCACCTGGGGCACATATCCCAGCGCGCTCGTTGCATCCACTCTGCATTGTGAGTCTCTTCGCGCCGAGACTCGGCTAAAAATTAATCATCTTGATTAAAACAAATGTTTTGCCACTAACAGGTAACAAATTGGCTGTCCTTATATCCTAGCGACATGTGTCGCGAGCCTGCAGGGCTACTACGAAACTCGAAACTCGAAGTTCGTATCGTACCGTCCCTCTCGCTCTCGTATTAAATGGTATAAGTGTCAGAGGGACCACACGACACGAACTTCGAGTTTCGAGTTTCGTAGTAGCCCTGCTGGAATCAATCAATCATCGGCAGGTGCCCTACCTGCGCCACTCGGTGTGATTGATCGCCGACACGTCGACGATATCAACTGCTGTCGACATAATGTTTACTTTTTTTACATTTCCCCGACGCTCACGTCTTTGTGTTAGCGAGGCGTTGCCCACACAATCAAATGCTTCTATGTTATACACGCAATGGCTTTGCGTATTTTTATAGGTCAGGGGTGTTAGGGACATAGTGGATTCTTATACTCCGTTTACGAACTTATACGCAATACAACATTGTTATTCTTTGGCAGTAATGGCAAAGAAAAGCACAAATTGGAAAACAAGAAAGCACAAAAATAAACTTTTAATGAATATAATAAATAAAAAAACTATAAAAAAAATAAACATTACGACGAAAAAAAGATAAAATAAAAGTGGATGTCTGAATTGATTTCATAGCACGCTTGTCTCTAGGCCACGATAGAGTGCGATTTTCAATGCGAAATCTATATTGAAATCGGTACAGCAGTGACATTTTTGCGAAATTTATATACCTAAGCATATTTGGCTAATGCGGCACCCCCTGGAGACTCATAAGCGATAATCATATCTAAAGAAACTGACCTGAAATTTTAGGCCAATAAGAGCATCGAGATTAGTTCAGCGGTCTCGAGATAAATGGTGATGCATACTTACAAACAAACAAATACACAATTTTTTATTCCAAACGCACCCACCTTTGTTCCGCCTTGTGTAAAAATAAATATAAGCGAATAAGGGAAGTTAAGTAAAAAGTAAATGGGTAATTTTCTGAAATATAGTGTCAAGACTCGTTTGCGCGTTAATAAAAGGCCGCCCCCGTCGTCTTGGCTTGTTAGCCTCGCAGCTTGTTCTTATTTCAGCACGCCGCTGGCCGCCATTTATAATGTAATTACCACCAAGTGCTTCCTTAAATAAACTCTGCTATTACGTAAAATTAATACTGAGATTTATTTTCGTCCTCTAATTTAAACAGTTGAAGCCCAAAAATCAAAACAGTTCAAAACTCAAATAAATGTACAACAATCGTAACATTATAATTTCATTTGCACATCCGGTTCCGGATCAAACGTAAGGGTATCGTACATACCTAATTTTCCCTCAATAAGAGATAAATTCTGTTACCGAACAGAGTTCCGGAATTAAATTTCAATGCTGCGTTCATTTTCCCCGCGGTTATAATTTAATGTGCGGACAAGAGAGAAATCCATAAAATCTAATGGGAAAATTCCACAACGCGATGAGGCTTTCACAATTTATATTAGTATCTTAAACGGCGTCCTACTGCCCGTTTAAGCTTTATTACATTCGGCGGTAATGGAAATTAGGTAGGAAAATCCAAATTATCTTTAATACTTTTACGCATTCTTACATGTGAACGTTAATTAATTTTAGGGATTCTGGTTTCAGCTTAAGTACCTAACTCGTTAATAATGATATTATGAGTAGCTAACTACTTAATGTGAAATCTTTTTTATTTCTGTGTGTTAGTATCATAACGAGCAAGCATATTAATAAAATAATATCAACGTTTTTGACGGATTGTCGCAAAGCTCATATTCGTTGCTCTTGACTTGTACCTACATATTAATATTATTATAATAGTACGTTGAGCAACACATTAATGAGCCACCAACTATCATAACACTCTTTAACTGCGTTTAATATTCGTGCATTTTTGTACCACCTATCGTTCGACTAAGCTAAGCTATTACGAGGTAGATGCTTAAATCTTAAAGATACCCGTTTCATTAGCCAAAATGGTTCTAAAGTTTAGGAGGAACTATCTAGAATTGGTCGTGATGTGGTATAAGTACTTGGACTGTACTAGGTATTACTTATTCTGTGGTATAAGTAGTACAACACTATTTTGCGGTGCCTTGTTTTTTCGTTGATCTACCACTACTTTATCTACTGTCCCGACTCTTGAAAGCTTTCAAAGTGTTTCGTAAGCTTTAACGCTAACTTAGTTACTCGTACGTTGACAGGTAGGTAGGTACGGTGTTCTATTTTCCAGTTTCAGGTTCAGTGCACGTTGGCGTTTGATGGGATCATAAAATTTAACGTAGCTTTGGATCGCCACGCCCCGCCGTTGGTCGTGGCCTATACATTATACAGGCAGTTGCAGCACTTAGCTTAGGTATAACCTGAGGCTTATGGTCTATGGTTTGTATACTTCGAGAAAGGTGCATCCTTTTTTCATATACTAAAACGATTTAGAGTACCTATTGGCCGTAATAATGTCATGGACTGTTGTAGACTGTTCTTTTGCATGTTAGATTTACCTACACCACATTATAATATAGGTATGTCGGTATGTGTTGTAAACCTAACGTCATATATATCGTGGTATGGTATTGAATTGATAGTTTTAAAGTTCCGTACCTACCTAAAAAAGAAAAAAAGCGAAGCCCTTATAAAATCACTAGTATGTCTGCTTACCCGTCTGTCATAGCCAATTAGCTCCGAAACTACTAAACAGATTGAGTTGAAAATTGGTACTGACACATATGTAATTAATCTGATATTTGCAGTATACAGATTTAGGGGCTGTTTCACCACCGATTGATTAGTGTTAACTGACGGTTAAATATGGTGCCGTCTCTATTTGTTCGAATAGACAGAGACGGCTCACATTTTTAACCGTCAGTTAACACTAATCAATGGGTGGTGAGACAGCCCTTAGTATAGTAATGATTGTTCTTTACATTACGTTACCTTACGTTCTACATACGTACGTACGTTATGTACATAGATTTATTATAGTAATAGTAGTTATTGTTCTTTTTAGTTATTTTACCCTTCGTAGTTCAAGTCTAAGTTATATAATTCAATGAAGAACAGTGAGACATTTTTTGGAGTAGGTAGACAACTGACCTTCAGACTTATTTCGTCCTCCTTGGGCTTCCTAATATTTATTGCCGATATATTACGAAAACAGCAATAAGAATGTATTCCCCCACGCAGGCAGTTACTCGTGGTAAAAATATAGCCAAACTTTTTCCGAAAAATAGGGCAATCATTCAAAATGGCTCCATGGCAGTTAATGTAAAATGCGTTGCTTTAATTGAACTAAAATTTAATACACGAATACCTTAGTCTTTAAAATAATCCTTCATTAAACTTTGATTCGCTTATTTCAAAGACCTCGTTCGTGCAAGTAAGGTCTCTGCTATCAACAATTTACGAGTGAATATTAAGTACGTGACTGAGTACATCAGAAAAGTTATAAAAGTTAGATTTACACGCGTTTCTCAGCTTGTGTTCGTAAATAGGCTTCGTTCCAATGGAAGCTTTAGAAATAATACTGCTATTGTATTGATATTGCCGATATTGTGAGCGTCTTCGATTGAATTGGGACAATGTGAGCATGGGTGTCGGTGGGAAAAAGCACCGCATGTAAGATGAATGCTTATACGAGTAGATGGGAAAAACTGGAATAGACGAATACATGTACGAATATTTAATCTTTAGTTCAATTTTCAATTGTGTTTTTTTTACATGACGATGTAGTGACAGAAAATTATACCTATGATGAATAAAACATGTTTGTAAGATCGATTAAATAAATTATGACTTTTTTGCGAAAAGATCAAATATACTAGTTTCGTTGCATATTTTTTTGCACATTTGGATGAAGTTGAAAGTTCTGATTTTGAGACCAATATTACCCAGTCAGTAATAATCACACTTAATTAATAGTAAGTCTGACCTAGGCTCCGATTCTTGAAACGTGCAAGATATATTCGATTGTAGATATTTTATATACAATCAATATCGACATTGATATTCATATTGGTAATGAATTTCTTTAATAGCACCTGATGCAAACGCCCGATCAGCAAAGGTCTTATAGTTATTTCTCAGCAGGCTCCTTTGCAAAAAATTGCAGAGCAAAGGTTGCGGTGTATATACATTACGAAATGGATTAATCCCATCGTTTGTCTTCTCACTGACGCTCCGGCGCGGCCCGATGAGGTGTCGCGCCGCACGCTGCCGCCATCTTTCATTATCGCATTCCCCATTAAATCTACGCGTCGGGCATGTTTGACAAGTTTGATGTACTCTCATCCCCCGATCCATCAACTCAGAAATTTTACGGCCCCGTAAAATTCTATTCGTACGCCGCCATTTGGTAATCTTCTGTGCGTAATCATAAAACAAGTTAATATGCAGGTATATTGCAAATCAAGTTAAAATTGCAACAGAAATTAAAAAATATTTGCATTAGCACGAAATTTTACGATCGTGATTTCATATTTTGGTCTAGTGCACGTTTATAAACTGTAGTTCATCAAATAATTTAAGCCTCGATTCAAGTGTACTCGCGGGGGTAAAATCTTGAATAAATAACATTTGAGTACAGTGCCCAGGCTTTTAGTTACCTACCTATCTGTTCTCCAGTATTCAAGTAATATTCAAGGTTTGAACATGAAGCTTACGTGAGACTCACTCATATTAAATTATATTGTAACGTATAACTCACGTCTTAAATCGAGTTTAACTCGACATGTTGCGTAGGCAGCAGGCAGCCGCTGAGTCGCGTGCTCGAAACATGTCGAACTAAACTCGATTTAAGACGAGAGTTATCCGTTAAAATATCATTTAATTCAAGGTATCCAATTTGAAAGATAGAATGCATTTATGAGTCTTACATGTTGTTTCCATAATGATACTAGGAAAGAATACAATGAAAATGTTGTAAATATCTTAACTACCTACACCATACAGGGTTGGCAAAGATTAGACTCCCCATTAACAATTTTTCCATGATGACTAACTTTGTGCAGGTACAGTCGATTACAAAAATGAATAAAGTGCAATAATGTGTATACCTATAAGTAATATTGTACCAACTGATAGTTATTGATGTAGATAAGGGAAAAGTACCTTAGCAAAAAAGGTAGGTACTACACTGTAATAATAAATCAATGGCAATTTATCATTCAATCTCAACTCATTAACTGTATTTAATAGCACGACAACCGGCGTGACTCGACAGAGTCCATTTAAATTTCTTAAACAGCAGAAGCTCGCTGAGCTCACAAGGTTAACCTGAAGGTATTTTGGACAAAGACCATAAAGAAAATTAAAACGGAACATTTCAGTGTTCTGGAATGATGATTTTAATATTTATAATGGGAAAGTTGGATAACTCATTGTTCTTACTCGGGTCGTGCCAAGATTTTATTGATTCAATCTTTTTAGCTAAAACAATGAACTCATTGCTTTGTTTTATTAAAGATGCTTTTAAGTTCATCGTTATCGCCCCAATGGTATTGTTTATGTCGGCCTTTTAGAAGCAAAAGTCAGTTGAATTAAATAAAACGAGTTTTTTTTTACTAAACTTAGATTATTGTCATCCAATCCCTTTATGCATCGATACATTTTCTAGGGTCAAGCTCGATTGCAAAATGTAACCCAAACCAACATATTAAAATAAACGCTCGATTTTATTGAAAATTTACACTACCTTAATTACAGTTGAATATTTCGCAAACGAATCGCTGAATCGAAAAATCATCTTAGCAAACCCCTATATAAATAATATTCAACGATACCCGTCACTATAGCGTTGGATGAGAAAAAAAAATCATCCCCACTTTACGTCTATGGGAAGTACCCTAAAAAAATTTTTTTTTTGATTTTTATTATACCATTTTGTCTGCATAGTTTACATATATATCCGTGCAAAATTACAGCTTTCTAGCATTGATAGTCCCTGAGCAAAGCCGTGAACGGACGAACAGATAGACAGACAGACATGGCGAAACTATAAGGGTTCCGTTTTTGCCATTTTGGCTTCGGAACCCTACAAAGTATACTTACCTACATTGCAAGTTAAATGATAACTTGTAAAAATATGAAGCTGATTAAAACTTAATACTTCCATTAAAACTTAATACTTCCCAACCCTTGCACATCTGCATAAATAATGTGCCAATTCCCTTACCGTGTATTGCACAGAATAGTGCCTCGTTATTTTCTGCAACAATAAACTAAGAGCGCAAGTTTCGCTAGATAGCATTACCTGTGTTATTTTCCCACACCTCGTTGTTTACGCGAACATAGAGTTGTTATTTACATTATGTCCGCAGGTAAATAACTTCACCGTCCGACAAAGCGTAAAAAGCATGTTTATTTTTATCTTTCGCAAGGCTTTTGAGTATACGAGTTCATAAAATTGAATCGCGTCTCGGTGCATTATCGGGTGAAGTGTTCGTTAAATGCTTAAAAGGTAAACTTTTGTTAGTGAAAAATCTTCGTTGGCAGCTTGTTAAATTTAAATTTTATTGCAGCTGCATAGAACATTATGTTTAGGATGCTTGCACGTTATTAAAATACTATAGCGGAGGGAATGAACTCTTTTTCCGTTTTGACCGTTCGTGCACAAATTTGATAAATCATTTCGAAGTGACCCCTGCTATTCGCTTTGAATTTGAAATATTTTATATATTTAGTTGAGTAACAAAATAATAATGTCTGCTGAACGTTAATGAACGTTAATGGGGTGTCAATATTTCACGGTCGAGCGATAGCGTCGACTCTAAAACTCGAAGTAAGGCTCATTAGTTATTTATATTTAATACAATTAGATAGGTATTGGAATCACGACCAGTATTTCATAAAAAGTTGGCCACGTAGCAAAATAATAATTGACGACCTGACACAATTAACTATCTGTTAATATTTAAATAACGACGGTTGTTTTACAATATCTATATTTTATTTTGATCAGAACAAAGATAACCGTTGATCAATACATGTACATTGCAAAATCTTCTAGATAGGTATGTTTAATAAATAGCAAAAATGTGCAAAATATTTAATATAAATTATAAAGTAAAGACCACATCTACCTACATATTTGAAATTTCGTGTTTAGCTCTCTGCGTGGCCGAAAAAAATACAATTAAAAATTTAAAAATAAGGTCGAAGAACAAACAAACGAGCTGAGGTAGCAATCAAAAAGTTTTCTATAAAACGAAATAAACAAGAAAACAATGCCAAAGCCCTAAAGTCTTTGATTAAATTCAACGATCAGTTCGTTGATGCAAACGTAGTCTTTATTGCAAAGCAATTAAGGATGACAAAGTTTCGATGTAAAGAAAAAGGTTTTCGAACAAATCTAGTTAAACCAAAGTCACTGAAGTATCTTCACACTTAAAGTTGAGCTTGTAAGTATAATTTGGAATTGAAGTACTGAAGTCAAATTATTGGATTTTAGTACATAAAATAGAGTTAGAACTTAAGTCCTTAATATACTATTAAACTTGAAAAAAAGGGCGTTACTAGGATCCAAAACATAATATTACCTTTTTGATGCTGCCAGAGTACATATTGTAATATTCTATAGAGTTAAAGAAAACGATCACAGCGCACTGTAATTTAATTCGATAAGCATGTTAGTTATAAGAAATATTGTACGCCCTGAGGCCGAACATTAGCTAAACTTATTTTATACGAGTATAATGTATCCATCATCCAGCATTGTTATGTTCTTATGTTATGTGTATACCTATTGTTCACAAATAAATTATTTGATTGATTGACCAAGAATGTAACGGGTGCCTAAGGTACTGTTTATTTCGTATATAATAAGTATCACAACAGGGATTT
Source organism: Choristoneura fumiferana (assembly GCF_025370935.1). Lineage (NCBI taxonomy): Eukaryota > Metazoa > Arthropoda > Insecta > Lepidoptera > Tortricidae > Choristoneura > Choristoneura fumiferana. Next base: position 13,259,315 of record NC_133488.1, on the reverse strand, counting down.
CTGAACGAAACGTAACAATAACCATATAAGGGAGTGTAAATACCGTCAAAGTGATTAAAGGTTCATCCATTCATTAAACATCATCATCCATTTTGCGTTCACGACTGCACCTCTGAAGACTTATTACGCTAGATTATTCCTTCGTGCTGCGGCCCAGTTAGCTTTTACACTTTTATTTAATACTTTTGAGTAGACTGGATCGCAGGAGGCAGAACAAATACAGCGTGAAAAGGCCTTCAGTTTACCAGTTTAAAACCGCTTGCACGGTCTAGCTATGGTAAAAAACATTAACGCTGTGTTATAAGTAACAGTTGTGTATGTACCTACACTAAATATACCTAAATATTTGCGACGGAATACGATCGCGATCACTTTTAATCAGCTCCCGATATTTGGACGCAGTTGCAGTTCATGAAAGCCTATAGACTGAGCAATAAAATAATTGCATACATACATTTTAACACTACTCATCCTTGGGTCAGCATAGGTACTCGATGTTTAAAGTTAACTGGTCCCTGCAAGTCCACCTGAGTAATTTGATTTCGCCTCAAACTATAGAGATAGATGTATGGTATTAAATGCAGAACTTTTTCATAACGAAAGACTGAAATGTAATTTACTTCTAGCCTTAACAGGCTTTAACTTTCTAACTAAGATATTTATTTTTACCCCGTCACTAAGCATTTACAATGCCGTGTTTGCATTCTCATCGATAATCGCTATGTGAACGTTGCTATCTATACACTGAGCTCGTAGTTACCTACTTACGAAGTTGATATCCGATTTTCTCCCAACTTTATCCGTTTAGTTTGTTTTGGCAGCGCTCCCAATTGCCGGCAGATGGTGATAGAACTTCCGCAAGACTTTTGTTAAATAACTTCCATGTTTCAGTTGAAATTTTAACCCGCTCATTAACGAAAAAGTTTCAATCGTTGATTAATTTAAGTGCAAAGAGGTCTTGCATTATAATAGGGTTATAGATTATATAACTATATGTATATATATGATACAAGACTAGGTACTTACTCTATAATGAGATAATTAGTTACGACAGAATTCTAAACTAAGTTAAAAATAACTTGAATTTTTTGTAACAAATAAGTTGTTTCATTATTAATTGCATGTAGCGATGTTATTGCGCCGACGATACGGTAGTACTATTAGTGAGGGCGGGCAAAACCTTTTACAAGTTTTAGTTAAATTGACTTTATACACATCATTATTTACTTGTTTCTATGTTCGATTCTCGAAGATTTTTGAAAAAAGTAGGTATGTATTAAAGGCTAGAAAGGAAATCTCTCGACAAGCTTTTATATCCTAATTGATTGTGTAATGTATTAAATTGATGAGTTCGGTTTACCTATCTGGAGCTTAGGTATCAATTTCTCTTTAGAGCATTTAGGTAAAAGTGTGTTTTTGAATTTGATTTTTAATCTTATCATTCATTTTCTCCTTTTTGTTACCTATCTCTAATCAAATTATGTTTAACGTATTATGTATTATCATCAAAACTGAACGTGTATACAAAAAATCATGTCTGTGCTATCATTTATTGAGAAGTTCCCTCATGAGGACACGACCCTAGCTGTAGCAGTAGGTTTTTTTATCATATAAACGCATTGTCATTAAAATTTAATAATCAGTTAAAGTTTCATGTTTGTGGCATGGCATGGTTCATAGTATAGAGGAGTTCCGTTCTGCGGAGACAATCCTGGCCAGATCACGAGAATTTCACTGCCAGATTGTACTATCACAAGACTTACTTAAGTATGCCAAAGTAATCCAACCACTGAAAGTGGGTTAAATTAACTTGAAAGATTCAACCCGAACATAAAAACATGGCAAATTAAATTAAGCTTTAACCTGTCCTCTCCCAGAGGCACAAATTTGTGCCCAAATTCCTTTGATCCTGTTATCCTGGGAGATGACAGATTAATATCAGAAAAAATCTTGTATTAAATCTGATTTAGCGTTTTATCTTTAAATTGTAACATCATACAATCAACTCCTATCCATTGTTTCATTATCACGTTCAATCTGATTATAGTCAAGTAAACAAGTTTTGTTTTTGTGAGATATCGTATTGACCTGCTACTGTTACGTATTCGTCTGAAATTTTACATTATTGTTTGTAAAGCTCTTCACGGAGCTTAAGGCACTAACTAAGAAGGACTATGTTCGGGCTACCGATTACTTGTGCGCTGAAAGCAAAGTCCTTAGACGCTGCGAAAACGAAATCCTTAGAGCACGGTAAACGTTGCTTTCTTTGCCTCCTTTTACTTTTATTTTAAACCTACGTTTGAGACTGCTTCAGGATTACTACATTCATTTTTGTAACAAATGATTCTACCTGTTGTATGTACAACCAGCACCGGTATAAAAATACCGTCAAGATCTAAATACGTTTCTAAAAAATATTCATATAAGAGTACTTTCGTTTATAAGAGCAGAGTATGTTGCTATGCAAATGTTAAGAATGTTTTCATCCGTGCATACGAGGTAGTTCTTCACTTATTTCTTATTCATAGAGTAAGGACTAATTAAGTACCTACCAATAAGAACATCCGAGACAGCACAATCTGAAGTTTAGTTAGTGACCTTTTTTATATTAAAATAATTACTTTTATTTGCATTTGTACCTACATGTCCGTAGCAAAAATAATAAATAAATAAATTATCATGGGACACTCGACACCAATTGACCTAGTCCCAAACTAAGCAAAACTTGTACTATGGATACTAGGCAACGGATAAACATACTTATATAGATAAATACATACTTAAATACATAATAAACATCCAAGACCCGAGAACAAACATTCGTGTTATTCACACACATATCTGCCCCGGCCGGGATTCGAACCCAGGACCTCAAGCTTCGTAGTCAGGTTCTCTAACCACTTAGCCATCCGGTCGTCAAATAATTTAGACTACCACATTTCAACTTGTTTGTTGATACTAATCAGGATTTTAATTTTAAACATATAAAAAATCATTTATTATAATCACATTTCTAAATTGGTTACTTAAATAAATAAATAAATATCAAATAAATATCACGGGACAATTCACACCAATTGACCTAGTCCCAAAGTAAGCTTAGCAAGCTTGTGTTATGGGTACTAAGCACGTACTAAGCAACGGATAAATATAATTATATAGATAGATACAAACTTTCTTAAATACATATTAAACACACAAGACCCGAGAACAAACATTCGTATTTTTCATACAAATATCTGCTCCGACACGGGAATCGAACCCGGGACCTCAAGCTTCGTAGTCAGGTTCTCTAACCATGCCATCTGGTCGTCAAAGTCGTACTTAGAATTGTACTACTGTCTTTTTTGTTCTGTACCCTGTTACTTTTTCTGTTTTTGTATGTACCTAAGTACATACATATATGCGTACTTAGGTACACTAAATATATAATTTTTAGAAGTATATATTGTGATTCAGCAAAAACGTTCAATAATTTTTGCTACAGAGCGTGCCATAATGAAAGTAATGTACTTAATAATTTTGTCACAAATTCAAAGAGACTGTGTGAAATAATGTGTTTGTGTACGTCTTCTAATTACAGTCGCATCTAATGAGGCCTTCTTGTAAATAATTACGCATATTATTATGTTAGAAGGAAATGCTACCTGATTGAGACAATTTGTGTCTCTTACTAGCTGCTTCGTTTCACTTTATCTATCACACAATAAAAAATAAATGTTACTTAGTGAATGAATGACTGATTGACTGACATACAACGCACAGCCTAAACCAAAGTGCATTGAGTCATAGAGGTGCACTAAGTGCTTCCCATTAGGTGACCCACATGCTCGTTTTCCCCTCTTATATAAAAAAGTTGTTACTTAATGAAATAAATACTGTTTTCAGGATTTTCCGGAATTCCTACGGGATAAGAAGATAGATTAATTATTCATATTAACTGATTCGAACCGGACAACGCCACAGCCTAAAAACCACTGGAGCTAAAAATTCTAAATTTAAAAGATTCCTTAGGATCAAAAAGATGCACTTAGAAGAGATGCAGACGGTATTTTTTGCTTCTTCGTAAAAGGACAGAGATGTAGGTACTATCCGGTCTGTCGACAGTAACATGTTGATGATCATGATGTTCTTTACAACGTACCCGTCCACTGTGAACCCTGCTATAAACTAAGTAGGTGTGTTTCACTCGTGTGAGCGAAAATTATAGTTCTTATTAATAAGAGATGGAGTACTTACTGTTTTTTCACAGCATATTGCTCTGGACGTTTCAGCGCTGTAGTGTGCTTATGTTTTCATGAGATATGTACTAGTATATATGTATAGTAGTTAGGTTAGGTACAGTATCGTATAATCACTCTTAGGTATCATAAACCTCACATACATACATTTTGCTCTAAATAAGATTGCGTCTGTGAAATTATCTTCCAACTTGTTCGGCGCAGGTTTCTACGTGACCGCCTCCCGTTGACAACACATAAGCTGCAGGGCTACTACGAAACTCGAAGTTCGTGTCGTGCGGTCCCTCTGACACTTATACTATTTAATACGAGAGCGAGAGGGACGGCACGATACGAACTTCGAGTTTCGAGTTTCGTAGTAGCCCTGCTGGGACGCTCCTTGAAACTCATTTCAGACGCAACTTTTTTGGGTGCATTTGTCCCATATTATTCAATTCAATTCAAAAATATTTATTTCAGATACACGGTACATTTAGGCACATCATCGTCCTCATCCCAGCCTATATACGTCCTACTGCGAAGCGTAGGCCTCCTCTCAGAATGAGAGGGCTTGGGCCGTAGTTCCCACGCGGGCCCAGTGCGGTTGGGAACTTCTCACATACCATTGAATTGCTTCGCAGGTGTGTGCAGGTTTCCTCACGATGTTTTGTCCACGTGCTCGTGGTAAATTTCAAATGTCATTTCGCACATGAATTTAGACACACATCATCCATACTCGTAGGTGTTAGACACAAGCACTTGGAAGTGTTTATCAAAGATAATTCACTTGGAAGTGTTTATCAAAATTTAACTAAACAATGTCAAAAATAAAGTTAAAGTGCAACTAGAAAATATCAAATTACTTTCACTTATAAATCTATGACTTAATTGTCCTATGTCCCCTAGATGGGGCAGAGAGCGTCCACAGTGCGACACCAACCGGAACGGTCTTGAGAGGGATTGCAAAAAAAAAGTTTTAACAAAAAAGTAAAACCGACTCAAAAAAAAATGGAACCGACTACGAAACCCTTGAAAATATTTTTCTAGATAGGTACCTGCTAGCTCGAAGTCGGTGCCTCAGCACGAGCCAGCAGGAGTGGAACAATAGTCGTCTACCTCACCTACATACTATGAATTTCAATCCCTCCTGCTGGCTCGTGCTGAGTCACCGACTTCGAGCTAGTAGGTACCTATCTAGAAAAATATTTTCAAGGGTTTTGTAGTCGGTTCCATTTATTGTTATTTTACTTTTTGTTATTTTTTTTTAATTTCTCACTTTTTAGTGATTTGTAGCCAAAGTACATCTCACAACGATTCCATTAAATCCAAACACGGCTTAGTTACGTTGTTTTATAACAGAGTTCCGTTGCCTACCTTCCGGCTACAGCATCAGATCAGTCGTTTATCTAAGTTTATTAATCATGATCGTTTATAGACGCGCGCGCAGTACTTAGCTTTGACGAGTTCCATTGGCCATCTACGGTCTTCTTCATCAGGTCCAGTTTACCAAATGATACTTTCTGAATGTAAATGCTTATCTTAATGCTAAAAATGCTAAAATCGCCATAGGTGTGCCTATAAAATTTGAGGTTTGCCCTCGATTTCCCTGGGATCCCATCATCAGATCCTAATTTGCTGCTTATGGGACCTAATTGAAAGCATTCCTAGACGAACTAAAAAAAAATATTTTCAAATCGGTTCATAAATGACGGAGTTCTGAGGTAACAAACATAAAAAAAAAATACAACTGAATTGATAACCTCCTCCTTTTTTTTGAAGTCGGTTAAAAACCGGTGAAAACCAAAAACCGGTTAATAACCGCCTCGACGTATTCAAAACCGGTTTTTAGCCGGTTTTTTGCAAACTGTTTGAAATTGAAGTATTAGACGATACTTTTACTATTCTTGGTTGCTATTGGTGTTAACGGCGTATTTTTGAGATTTAAATAAGTATTTAAACATACTCTGTACTAATAAGGGAAGGTGGGTTACGATGGATCATTCGGTATCATTTTATGTGTATTACACGCATGCTCGTGAGTGATTTCGACATTGTTGCTCTTACTTTCCCCGCTTGCCAAACTAGTCATCGTATCAGTATCGAAACGAGAGGTAATGTTGTGCAGTGTATCGAGCACCTAGTAAGTACAAAGGTATATTTTTACCTTACCAGTAACTTTCAAAAGTTTAAGTTCACTCTGTGATTTCGGTTGAATGAAGTTTTAACTAAAGTTTTTATTACAAGTAAAAACAAAGCTAACCCACTAATATAAAACCACAATATAAATAAAATATCAGCTAAAATTCGTTTTTCGGATGGAAAAGCGTGAAGTTGCAAAATGTCATGATAGTTTCATATCCATTATGTCATTGACTCCCACGAGATCACCAACTTTATTACCCACAAAGCATCCACAGACCATAACTGACCCTCCCCCGTCCTTCACGGTTGGCAACACGCATAGTTTTGCCTTTCGTTCGCCTTCTTGTCGTCGAATGTATTTGACGACGTCTCCCCCCAAAAATGGCAATTTTGATTCGTCGTAAAATAAAACCTTACACCACTGCTGAGGCGTCCAATCTTTGTTTTTTCGAGCCCATTACCCACACCCTTTTTTTACACATATTCTGTTTACGTAACAAAGGTTTTTTTTTTTTGGCAGCAATACGACCATTTCGGCCATAGTTTCACCACCATCGAAACTGATACCTACTGGCGTTGAGTTCTTCGCGAATTTCTGGAGCAGTTCGAGTTCGTTGACGTTTGCTCTAGACGTAAATAAATTTGTCTTCGCTTTTTGACGTGACTTGGCGTACCTGAATGAAATCAACTGGAATTAAGACCTCATTTTCGTTTCAAAGCACTTATGACAGCAGTTTGGGAAACCTTCATTTTTCAGCAATTTTTCGTGTCGTGTACCCTTCATTGGATAGAACTACAATAATAGCAAGAGTTTCGACACTCAGATCGGCTTTGAGGACCCATTTTTAATAATTGCGGACTTTATTAAATCTCATAGGAAATACAAAAAATATCCTTTAAACGCATCATATGTGCGAATTACAATAACAATTCCTCGAAGAAGTGTTTATTTTGTTATTGGGTAGTCATGGACCCAATTAAACGTCTAAAATTCAAAGTATATGCTTTATTTGAAATTTGAATATAATTTAATATGAAAACCTAATTTCACAGAGTGAACTTGAACTTTTGACCGGTAGTGTAGCTTCAGCAATGTAAACTTTTGATTTGGCTCGTATATTTTATCAGCACGTTAGTGAAGAAATTTAATTAAAAAGATGAACAAACTTCTTGCATGTCCACTACACGAAGAAATACGAGTAGGTATGAATTCTTGTTTTTTAAAATAAAAATACTTTGAAACGCTATATTCGTCGTTTTATAATCTGAAGAATATTCTGGGGTATCTATTTTAGGCAATTTACAGTTTTTAAGGACTATTCACAATTCGGTTAATAACCGGCGAAAGTTATAAAAAACCGGTTTTTAACCGAGGTCGAAAAGTTTCGGTTAACCAGTTTTTAGGTTAACCGCTTAACCGGTTTGCTAGCCCTAATTACCTACCATACATATTTATAACCGCGCTCTACAGTTTCTGTTTAATTAATCTGCATCTTACTTGAAACATAGAAGCTAAATTTGATTAAAAGACAATTGTTAATTCCAAATCAAATATAAACAATGATCAAAAGGCGGTTACAATTTGTTATCCATATTTCTTTCTCCCCTAATCCCGTGGGAGGCGAGACGGGGGCTTAGATTTAGTACCTGAGTCTGATTGTAATTAAAACTTGGGGAAATCTCGTCATTTGGCCGCCAGGTGCCGGGACGTCGTGGCCTGCTAAATGCCAGTCAGTTCGGAATGTCCCCTTACGTGATCGTAGTTAGGTTTTACCAGACAGTCTATAAAAAACAAACAACAAGTTTGGTATTATTTTTGTAAGATGAGAACAAAATACTTATAAAAAAAAATTGGTATAATTTTACATTGGAATGGGGTTTTAATTATAGTAAATCACATTTATTATTTACTGATCCCATAAAAAAAGGAGTTTTATGTCAACAGTCAGATATTTACTAAGTGGTATTTACGTAACGACTGTTGGCACGGCGGAATTTAATTAATTGCGAGTGAACTATCTTCTTTGTTTGATCAAGCATAATGAAGAACGTCCTCCAGGATGGATTGCTTTGTTACTAAAAGAGGGACGTTTATCACAAATAACAATTTCAATTACTTGACACAACCGGATTGTAATTATTATCCCGAAGCAATTATTGTCAATGTACGGACTTTAATTAAATCCGGCAACGCGAAAAGCTTTTTGATTAAAAACGTAATATACCATCATTTTCCAAAGACTGGGATTTTATCACCCCCATTGACGACTAAATTTGTGTTTGATTACGTTAACTAATAGATTATTTTCATCAATCTGTGGTACCTATATTGAATTGTATACAGATAAGCTACATCATTTTGTAATTGCTTCGTAGATTATTCAATTAAACTTCAATAGCTACGCATAAAGTCATAATAACAACGATGCGACGTCTCTGCATATGATAGAAAGTAACTTTGATTTACAGAATGTCGACGAATGAATCTTTTTTGCGTCCTTTATCCTCTCATTCATCGCGGAATATGCAGAAATAGATAACACACATCACATATGCCCCTTTTTACGGCCAAAGAAAAATTCTTCGTACCTACACAAAGTTTTACTGTTGCGGGTGTTAAAAGCGCTTTTGTGTGAAAGGTTCACATCTCATGGGCCCTTTTCAATCGAGATGCGAAAGTGGAATTTATGATGCGTAAATTTACGTGTTTTCGGGATTAGTGTTAAGCCGTATACGCATTTATGTATGTGCTTTAAGTCTTCGCCTTTCTTTTCATTCTTAGTCGTATTTGTAAGAGTTTCGAAGATCATAGTTTGTTTAAAATGTTTGTGATACGCTGTTATGCAGTAACGTTATGTTGTATGCAGGGATGTAGATTAATTTTGTTTCCCCTAGCTAAACATAGGCCTCAGGCAAAGCTAAGCGTTCTCGTCTGAAGGACTCGCGAGTCGCGGGGGCCCGAGTGTTGTGATGTACTATTAGCGACGACTTGTGTGCGTTGAGCTTTTTAATTAAACTCTAGAGCGAACGTAAGCTAAGCCGGATTGCTCGAGCGGCTTTATAGCGAATCTTAATTAATTAATGTGTAATTCTTAATGCTGCAGGTAAATTTACCCCTGCTTGGGCAGAATCTATAGTAGAATAAACCACCCGCATTGACACAATAACGAAACTTCTGAACACGCTTCTTGGATTATTACGGGGATACAAAGCCGTCTTATAATGTGAAAACAATATTCAAACTTTTTTCATTTCAGAGACCCATAAAGGCCATAAACCTAAATATCTTACGACACAGTAAACTTATATGGGTATTTTTTATACGACATCGTTGTTTTCCGTCGATATGTGGAGATAAAATGAACCTCAAATACTAAAGCAGAATGAGAATTCCAATATAAGTTGGTCTATTTGATGTTACGAAATGGTACTTATCGTAAAACTATATTTATTCAGCTTGTATGTAGGTATGTATTGTAAGTGTCAACAGTTTCATTACTCTTCAAATTGAACATTTGAATTTCTCATTCGTGCAGCTTTACAGTTACGATGGCAAAGGTCGGGCACCTGGAGGTCATGAACTCTGCCGACCGGGTGTTTCATTTACATATAGGTACTATTAACATTTCGACCTCGCCGGTTCCTGAATAGTTGCACTATCTTACACGCGGGCTTTCTCAGCAAACTTTGTGTTAGCAATGGAGTTAGTAAAGTTGTAACCGGTAAAGATTGTGACAGTTAATTTTGAAACAGGCACTTATTGTTTCCAAGTTACATATACATACATATTAATTAAGCGAGAGATATTTTAATGTTAATTTCCAAAAGTAAATTTTGTGTATTCATTCATTCACAAGTCAAGTGCAAAATCTTTCAAATATTTAATTCATAAAAAATCGGCAATGAAAAACAAAACACAGTTTATTCAAAGTTACAAGTGAACGCGGAGTGGTTAGAAAGAGCTAGGTACGTGTCGAGAATTATGTTTATAAGCAAACCATCTTAGAAATGTTAAAACACCCTGACATTGTCATTTCAAAGTTCAACATCTTAAAAACAGCTGAAATGGTTTTAATGAAACTTAATTAAGAACCATTTGGGTTAAATTAGCTTTAATAGGTAAGTATATCGATACACATACATAACAGTCTAGTTAACTTATTGTTAGTTAGATTATAACACCCCTCTTGTAGCGTAAGGGCTAAAAGGACTGATAATATTATAACTCGGAAGTTCAAAAATCTACTTGGCACATTATTAATGAAGTTGGCATTTTTCGGCCACTTTCATTACACCTAGGATTACAAAGCAAAGATATTAAATAACTGGAAATATTAACTTTTTCGAACATCTTGTATGAAATCACATTTCATCTTCGTGGGTTCACTTACTCCACCACTTACTTATAGTTAAAACAAGCTATTGGCTACATTTAAGCTGTTGCTTGTATTAGGTATCTCTGACGTCTACTTCGGCGAATGTTGGCGAAAGCCAGTGCCGAAAGCCGAGGGCCGAGGTTTATCAAGAAAATTAACATCACCACCCGCATCAATAAAGTCCTAACTTCGGGTGCCATCGAAATTAAGCTACCGCCTGGAACTATTTAATAACGGTTATCAGACGTCTGTCGAGTAGAATAATGTTATTAGATATCAGAAGTTTAATAATTATGGTTCCTCTGTGTAGAATAGAAATGGACGGACTACAATAACAGTCAAGTTAATAGGTACTATCGAAAAAACTGTGTCGTAACTTGATGTGTGGGAACTTTTCGTACGAGTACCTACACGCTCATTCTGGCTTCTGTTAAGTAGATCATTCTGGTTTTTTGTCACTCATAACATAACGGATTGACGAACCTGACTACGAAGCTTGAGGTCCCGGGCTCGATTCCCGTGTCGGGGCAGATATTTGTATGAAAAATACGAATGTTTGTTCTTGGGTGTTTAATATGTATTTAAGTATGTATCTATCTATATAATTATATTTATCTGATGTTTAGTACCCATAACAAGCTTTGCTAAGCTTACTTTGGGACTAGGTCAATTGGTGTGAATTGTCCCGTCATATTTATTATTTATTTAATATATAAAAATATTTAATTTTCATCAGTCCGAAACATCTATCAATCCGTGAAGGTTAGGTACGTACTTACCTACACGATAATTTTCTTACCAGAATGATGAACTGAACTGACGCCAGCGATCTCTCTGTAGAGGTATGTAAAAGTATCTCTCGGAAGGTGCTAAATAGGTATTACAGTAGCAAGGGGTACATTTTAAAGAAAGCTTTTCAACGACAGACAGCATAATCATTAATTAATGTTTTTAACAGTTCACGAAAATTCATTTACCGTCCCCGCTTTGGCAAAGCAGTTATTTTAGGATAATATTCACTGGTTTATTTCAGGTACTAGCTACTCTAGCGCTACTCTGGAGGGATTTGGCACTATATTTACTGTATAAAGCTGGACACTTGCAACTCTTCTCCCGTAAGAGATTGTTTTGATCGTCTCTTCCCTCTACAGTCTACACTCACAAGGAAAATCACAAATATATTTGATTTTGGAATCCTATCCTACTTATTACAAACGTGAAAATTTTTAGTCATTCCCATGGAATTTTAGTAAACTCCCGGCATTAATGAATACGTGTGCGACGCCGCGGGTAAACTCCAGTAAATAAATAAAATTGGCACCCTGGAGTTTCATTTTTGTTACTTATCCAAGTAAAACATCAGAGCTTACCATATTAACTCTATACTTTAGTTCTATTCGTGATGAGGTTTTAATGAAAGTGCAACAACAAAGAAAAATAAACTCAAGTTATTTGTGAAGTAAGCGACGTTTTGCTTTACTTTCGTAACGATAACGTAAGTGGGACCAAAAATTTCTAACCAAATAATATACCACTGTATAGCTACAGTAGCGAACAAAATCTGAGAAATAAGGATTGAGTTTGTTTTATTTTATCAAGCCCATACCTACCTAATATCAAATGATATTGCAACGGATAACTCACGTCTTAAATCAAGTTTAGCTTGACATGTTTCGGGCTATTTCCTAGCCCTTCTTCATAGGAGCACGCGACTCGGCGGCTGCCGCAACACGCGCATTACACGCCACCGCTCAGCTCGTGCGATGAGTCAAATGTTTTCCTCTGTTTTTAATAAATATGTTTATGGTGCTTTTAAAATTAAATACAAAACAACACATTTAAAATCCTCACAGTGAGACGCGAGTTAACTACTACTAGCGCTATCTAGTGATGTTTTAGTGAACATTCACCGTAAATGAACGATTATATTGAGTTTACCACTTTATTTTCAATTGATAGAATTGGTATAGGTTTTCCTGTAATCTACAAGCAGTGAACCATATTTTGTATTTTTTTTTTGTGAATTTTAGGCTCAGTAGTTTCGGAGATCAGGGGGGGGAGATGATCAATTTTAATAAAATCAAAACTGTTTATTTTACAATAATAACAAGAATTTATTTGAAATCCTCATAAAGAGTCCTTTCATTTGATATATCTGTGACAGACGGACGGACGTGTAACATGCCCCTTTGATGGTGGTATTTTAGGTGATGATTTAATAAGTGTTTTTTTTATTATCTTTAATTGTCTTTAATTGTACTTGTACTTGACTGTACTTATGCTGGTCACGGCCAACAAATTGTAATAACCCTTCTAATGGCCTTGTGATTTTGAATCGTCTAGTGGATAGGAACCTACCTTATGCCCAGCAATAACCTAAGTGCTTTTATTTGAGAATTAATTTGAAAAGCCTACAGTTGTGTTTCTAATGTTATAATTAATTAAGCAGTACCTAACTTCCTGATAATTTTGACTCTAGATTGAACTCTACTGAACTTTAGGGTGAAACTTTAATTACTGAGATGTGAATTTAGATATACTAGTATGTTTAGACTGGATGGTTCTAGAAATGGATCTTTCAGGTTACCTAGAATAATCAGTTTGGAAAAATGAGAGGAAATATTTTTACTACGGATAGAGTTTGTGTTTGTATTACTTCTGAATCTATTTAGACTTAAAACTAAGTTTAATACCGAGACCTGAGGTCTCGGAGGATCTCTTCCAGCCACCCCCGATCCTTTCCTTTCGCACTCCAGAGCAATATATCTCTATGGATATGTCAAGTTATGATTTTACTAGACTAAGCACTAACTTTCGGTGCATTCAAATCAAAGTATGGAAATACAAACACAATGTTTTGTAAGAAGTTGAATCTAATTTTAGACTTATGGTTACTTATTCTATGCTTATATTAGAATACTCTATGAGATGCTTAATTATAACTTTGATAATTAGTTCAGGAATGAGTTTAGACACTATAGCTTTTCATTTACTATAGGCGCTAGTATCTCTTAATTTAGATTACGTCTTATCTATCTTAGATATATGAAATGTCTAATTTGACATAATTTTATTTTGGTATAATTACTAATCTCATAGTGACTTTCACTTATTTTAATGAGCTATCTACTTAGTCTAATTTTCTAGTTCTACCAGCATTTGGCGTTACCGGAGTAAAGCAGAAAGTAAGTACCGATTTCTATACTTTACGCCCAGAACACAAGCGTTAATAATAATCTAACTAGCTTATAACTAGATAACCCTTGGGTATTCAAGATAACCTCTGTATTAGGTTTTGGACTCGTCTATGACTAGTTTTGTCTCAATTCATATATTTTAAATGAACAATAAACTGTTTCAACTATCAATCCTTAATCAATTATGTTTAAATCGAGATCGAATGAAAAGTACGTAAATTTCCAGATAGACTGTTGCCTGGTATGTGTCAACGTAAGCTATCGACCGTAGTCAGGATTTCTACATCCGTTCACTCAATGTAAGTAGGTACGACAACTAAAACAGCTAGTATGTATTTATAACACGAAAGACTTTTGTATTTTAATTGATAGATGGTCCAAAACCCTCTACGATTTTATCTCTAACTTATTACTAGACATAATTTGATGAGATCTTGATCAAAAGTATGAATATGATGTTTGATATTAATTTTATCAAAACAAAGCTTATTTTAGCTGGCAATCGTAATTCAAATCGAAATTAGATGATAATTGTGTTAAATATTATTCAGTAAGTTATCTGGCATTTAATTGTCCACTTAGCTATGAGATCGTGTCATATCAATTCCCGCTTATTCATTATAGGAAAGACAGCTAAAATATGTTATTGTTATTTACTCTTAACAAAATGATCAAACCGTATTTTGGTTTTAAATTGAAGTCAACTTACTAATTTTAATAAAGTTATTCGTAGTCAAGTTCTTATGAACTAAGTTTTGTATAATGAAGTTTTGACGTAAGTACTTAAATAAATTTTATGTTTTATTCTCTTTTCTTAAAATCTAATTTATGCCTTAAAACTATGTGTGTGCGAGTTTAAGCTTTCCCTAGCTCTGTGTTGAAGTTTAGCAATTTGGAGGAAAACCCTCATAGGTGAACTAATTGTGTGGTGAGTTAAAATAGTAACTTTTCCCGGTGTAAGGAAACGCTACTCTAGCTAAGCCCTATGAACTTCCCTACCTATATAGCCCTAATAAATCCTACAATTGTACTTTAAGCTTGCCTGAGGCCCCTACTCTCTGTCTGTGATTAGCAAAACTAGGGAATTAATCCCACATGTACATTTAGTGTAATGTAGAAATTCACGGTGCAATGAATTTCTTCTAATCTCCTATCAACAATGATGGTGTGTATACCTAAAGCCCTATCGGTCCCTAAATGGTGCTGAGCTCTCAACTTTCCCGAAGGAAAGTCCCTATGACGGAGAGCCCCGCGGAACAGCAGAATACCTAACGTTGTGCATAAATACGTAAATAAATAGGGGACAGGAATTCTGAGTTTCTTAAGTACAAACCAAGCGTCAACAAGACACGCATTCACTTCGACGAGCGCTACTTAGTCGTTACAAAAGACAAACAGAATCCACTGGTGGCTGGTACGACAGTATTTTGCCGCTGAAGCCGCCACAGCTTCAGGAAGTGGAAGCCTATATCATCTACTGTTGTCACCGTTAGGTATCAGACGATATAAACGGACTTAAAGCTCAACCAAGGTACGTTATGGAGGAACCAAAGTCATTTCCATTAAGTTGGGAAAAACACAGAAAAGTTATGGGTTAGTACAAAATATACGTAGGCTGAAATGAAACGCTATAAAACGATCACTCCACACTACAAGAACAAATAAGGACTTCACCGCCACAAGACCGCAAAGATTCCCTCACACAAAGATTTTCCGAATGAAAATCAGCACTAAATATTTCACAAATAATTAAAAAACCAGAGAGTTAATCATTATTCCGCAGATTAATGATCAAGACCCCGACACTTTACTTCCTGAAGAAATACTCACATTTCTTGTAAATTAAAATTAATTTATAAATTAAATAAAATCAAAACCCCAATTAAAATTAATGAAATAAAATTACCCGATACTATTGACTCTAATTTGTTAACAAAATGGCGCACAGAAACTAAACCCCCCGACTAGCAAAATAACGATGTTGACTCTACGAAATCTAAATCCATCTGGCCTCCGCCCTTTTTGTGTCACCTCTATTTATAGCTTCTCTCCCGGGACCTCTGGTATTTTCGCGCCAAGCGACCAAACGACGCCAAGCTTACCAAAGTCGACAACGTTGACATTGCCAGCTCTCGCTTTTTCTTCTGCCAAATCCTTATCTCAAAATAGCCAAATTTTATCCGTAAAATTTATTTTTGAACTAAAATTTCCTATTTATCTTGACACTATCCTAGCTTAACTATTCTAGTAAATACGTTTCATTTTTATATTGTGCTACAACAATAATTTTCAATAAATATTTATATGTATTTGTCAAATACTTCAATTTTACCTCAACGTTTTAATTTCCTTAACCTATCTAACAATAATCTTACTTCTAATGATAATTTTCTACTTATTACTCCCTACACTCTTTGAATATAAATAGCCAATTACATACTTCTATTGTTCGTTATAAAATAGCTAATTTGCCTACAATTATTAACTGGTATCCCCAATTCGCGCCACTTATTCATAGTTTCCTTTGTCGTATTAACGCTACTCAAAATTTGCTTATAATTTCGCCACGTTCTTACTTTGAATC
This sequence comes from Choristoneura fumiferana, assembly GCF_025370935.1. NCBI lineage: Eukaryota > Metazoa > Arthropoda > Insecta > Lepidoptera > Tortricidae > Choristoneura > Choristoneura fumiferana. The sequence continues at coordinate 13,242,796 of NC_133488.1, read as the reverse complement.
AGTGCGACAGGGTACTTGTAATTTCATCATAACTAAATGTGTAATTACTCTGCTAATACTACTCCGTTTTGAATGAAAACTTAAATTTATAATAGATAATGAACCAATGATCTATACTACGATTACGTAATGCTTGCATTTTCGGTTTTTCTTAACTTATTTAGCTAATTTCGACAACTTGCCGTTTCCATGATGCTTCCGTTGATATTTCTTTAAATTAACATAATTATTAACATCAAATGTATCTAAGATCTACTGTAGACTAATACTAATGATTCTATTACTATATCAAGTCTATTTTTGATGAATTTGTGACCATATTTCTTGTTTTTAGATAAAATTTACATTTCCATTACCTAAAGCGACCTCTATAATTCCCACGTGAAACTAACTAAATAGCCTCCCAGGTTAATCTGCCGCTAAACCCAGTTCGGCATTAGTTCACTAATTTTCCATGACGCCTACCATTAATTCCTTTAATTGACCATAGATGGCGTTTTTTTACATTAATTATTATACCCGAACAACACAATTCTAATCTCCAATTAAATTTAACATTTACTCATTAAATTGACTGCTAAATTATCCCTGCTTTAATTACATCGACATTCTAATCTCAATTACTCTTATTTAACTGTCTTTGTCGACATGTTTTTGTTTCGAGTTTCCATCAAACCTTCATAGATGGCCCCACTAACAATTTTCTACTAATTTATTCCCAGTGACGGTCGTGTGACACATCCGAACCGTTACAGCTTTTCCCCTTGATAGACTAAGAAGTAGTTAATATACAATTTAACGCCCGAATTGGTCTATCACACTTATGTCAATATTTAAAATTTAAAATAAAATTTTATTAGTCTTTATAATTGAAATGTGTTTTGTGTGGTGTGTTTTTAACCAAGCTAAGACTATCACTATTTCTAGCCTACATTTGAACCAGTGTTGAAACTCACAGATATGAACACAGTTACAATCCAGTCAGAATGTCTAAGACTCTGCGAAAGATCTTGGTTGTGAGGCAAGATAACTCTAGTAGTAAATCGTATCTCAGCTTCTAATAAAAGCATGATAGCAAGGTCTAACTATCAAGTCCTAGTAGAACTACGATTCTCTCCTTAAGCCCAGGCATTCCTTTCGATTATTCACTTACCAGAAGGTCAAAATGCCCAATCCATTTGCCTCCCAGTCCAGACTTAGCCTTCAATAATGACTTCCTAGTCTTGGAGCATGTGTAGTGTAAATTTTTAGTTCTGTCCACTAGTAGAGTACTAAAATCCTTGAACGCAGTCTACAAAACTGATTTTGCCTACTGGCCTATCCTAACACCTCTATCAAGAATTCTAGTTGTAAGTGTAATGTGTTCAATTATAACTACCAATAAATGATCCGATTATACTACAGAATTGTTAATTATTCAAGACCCTCATTTCCTTAATATAATACACTCTCTTTTCAGAAACCCCTCTCGTTGTTCTAGCATATAATTTCACACAACATTTCCATCACCACTCTTTCATTTTTTTTTGTTTCATTATTGCTCGCTGTCTTGAACAATCAATAACCCCAATTAGTTTAACCAGACTTCTTTTGTTTTACTTTTAAAATTATTTCTTAACCCCTTTTTTTTCAATGATAGTTCCCATCAACATTATTTTTTCCTACCCTATCCTAATCATAAATATCCTTCCCATTTATCACCTTTTCCTACGTGTTTGTTTTTTTTTTTTCCAGGTACTTAAGCCTAATATATACATATCATAAAATCTACTCTTACTGTCTACATATTAACTACCAAACGCTTATAATATAATTTGCTAAAATTTCTAATACTACTGTAAATATTCTATCTACTCTTAATTTAGGTCATCAATTTAGATACCATAATAATTCTATTTCTACACTCTTAACTCAGCTCTAAAACATTAATTTGGCACAAAACCAAACCAAATTTACTTTTGCGTTTCGCTTTACCCCTTTTTAATATCAAAATGCGTTTATTAAACCATCTATTATTATAGTATCTAACTTGCTGGTAAATTTGACTACTCGGCATTAACTTATACTTATAATATATTTCTTCTCCTTTTCCCCTCTTTTTTGAAACTTTAACTTAGCATCCTTTACTCAATTTAAATTTATAAATTTAAGACCCTTTAAGATTCATTTCCGAACTGCAATCTATATATTTTTTTGTGAACTAACCATTACTCTTACTGTTAGCTACCGACCGTACGTCCGTTTGAGTCACCTCAAAACACGCAAATTCCGTTATAATTTTCCTACAATGTGACTAACTTTTCTTCCCTACGGCAACCTCTCAAATCAAATGTCAAATCCTCCTGTCAAAGCAAATCGTATCGTAATTATTGCCGTTTCAATAGACGCATTTTTAATTACATTAACGCTATGTTATTAAATTTAATTTTAAATTTGTACACTAATTATTAAGAAGCTAATCTGCGCGCGTAGCATCAAACTCTTCCTACTATCTCAACTTTAGATGCTTACTTTGGATACTTTGGTAACTAACTAAGTGAAACGCTGCGTGGTTCAATCGTTTGCAAGAGGAAAAGAATTATAATGTCTGTCACCAGATCCGATAAATTGTTGCTGAAATTTCCTTGTCTCTATGATCGCTGTCATGTCTCTTTATCTGTGAAATTGGGATCGTCGCGAAGAACGAAACCCAAGGTTCTGCTGTCCCACTAATGTACTTAATTGAAATCTCTACTGTACCCCTCATCTTGTCTGACATCAACCGAAAAGCCGGAGCTTACAATCGCAAGGTGAATATCGTAAATTTTTTCTTATGTTTCTACCAATCTAAAATGTTGTTATTGTCCTACCCAAATGTCAATGCTAACCGTCTACATTTTCTTTCAGATTCAACACAATAACGACATGGCCCACAACTCTGTAATAACTTTGGCGAATGACCACTCCGAGGAAAATAAACTTCTATTCTTTTAAACTTATATACAACTGGCGCTTACTCCCTTTTTCCTTCCAACATTGTATAACATTTGTTCTAGTTAATGTAAATGCTGCAACATAAGGTTACACTATAATTTACTAGCTTTTAAGTTTAATTTTCTCTGCTTACAATTTTTTTATTACTCAGTTAATAAATAATATTTAATATAGACCTGTAATCTAAGCTAATTTTATGTTAAATTAATTTTTCATTTCTATTTGTATGTGTTTTAAGGGTGATTTTACTTTCAGAATTCCATACCGCCTCCCTCTATCGTTTCCCCTATTTTCATACCCACCGTTACTTCATCAACCACTCACAACACCGCATAATTTTATTTCTATCTTAATTACCCTACTTGTCTTAATGTAGTTAATCAAATTTATTTTAAACACTACTAGCATAATAACCAACAATTAACAAAAGCTAATCTAATTTAAATTTATCCACTAATTAATAAGCATTGTACAGGTGGTTTAACTGAAATGTCAACCTGTATTCTAATTAATCTCTATTTTTATTCTTTTATTTTAATTAATTTCAACCAGATACAACTTATTTTATATAATTCAATGTGTTTAATAACTGGTGGCAACTTCATTGGTTAATGCAAATAGTAACTATGTTTAGGTTTAAAATAATGTATTGTTTGATCCCAAATAAATATTAAAACATAACTAAATAACTCTTATCTTGTGTGTCTCAGAATCTACTTCAACCATTTTTTTTTTTCTTTCTAATAGGTTTCACTGGTAGTACCTAGACTAATGTACTGCATAAAATTTTCCCCTCATCTCGTTGGTATTGGGTTCTACTAGAACATACATTTTTATAGGGATTAGTAGCTTTTACATATGACCCTTCATTTATACTATTTATACTTATGCTTCAAATTTCTTTACATACTAATTTCTACATATTGATTTCTCTTACAAGTTGTACAACTACCTTTCTATTTATTCCTGTCACTACTATTACCGTTTCCCCTGTTTCCCATGTCATAAAAATATAAAATGTCATTTTTCTATTCTACATATCTCTTTAGCATGTCTATAATGACTTATTTCCCCTATTTAAGCATTTCTAATACGATTTAAGAATAAGAATATTTATTTGCGAAAATGTAGTAGTAAATAAGTTGGAGAAGCGTTTTTGAGTGCATACATTTTACTTAAACAAGCATGCAAATTTTCTTATAAACTATTGATTTGTACCATATTAAATAACATTAAAATACTATATTATGTCAAACTCAGAAGATGAAATTTAAAGTTATTCGCTTATTGGATCAAAATAATTATTAATGCCATAATAACACTTATCTAAACAAAATTTACGTAATTCATATTTATACTCAGGCATGTCAAAGTTACTTATTTCTATGTGTAGATTATTATATACTTTTACTATCATACATAAAGCATTTTTTGTAAAACAAGCTGTTTTCGACAGCGAAGGATAGCAAAGAAGAGTACCGCGGCTATTTGTAAATCAATATGTAATTCTGAAATATTTTCTAAGTATTTTTAACAATTCTTTATTTACCCCAGAATCTGTATATAATATCTCAGGTAGCTTTATCTTTTCCCCCTATCATAAATCTCTCTCAGATATAAATATCTAAATGCTCCTCTCATCCACTCAAAGGTTGACTGGTAGAGGATAAGTCCGCCTTTCTACATATAGTTATCTCATAGGTTGTCAATTGTGTTCGTTTACTTATTTTGTACAATAAAGAGTTTACATACATACATACATATCTTGATAATACATCTGCTACTATGTTTTCCTATTATGTATATATAATTGAATTGTTCTAAATAATTTATCCACCTAGTCACTCTAACATTATATACTTAATCTCTAATTCTAGACAAATATTAGCGCCTTATGGTCTATTAAAATTATCACTTTAGCTCCACGTAAATATGTCTCGAACTTAGCCAATCAACTTATCACTGAGAAAACTTATTCGGTCACGGTCCAGTTGAGTTGCGACCCCTGAATCCTCTACTGTGGTTAATTTTATTTTCTGGTTCAGGTGCATGAAATTTAACTAACTATTTTCCCCTCTCTAATACAATCCACATTCCTCTATCATTTATTTTACATTGACCTCTTTTATACTACAAATAATAATTTTTGTACTTTAACTACAGTGCCTTACTTTATTTTATTTTTATTTACACTGCTGTTCTTGGTAAAGTATTTTATTTCTAAATTTTAATTCATCTCCCCCTTATTCATAAAATTCTTTACGTTAATAATTACATCTAATTTGACCGCTTAATAAACTGATTTTGAATAAATTTAAACCTTAACGATAACAGTCTAACTTCTATTTTATGTGGTTTGATTTTTCTTTAATACGTTTTATATTTCAAATTTGTTTCTCATATCGCCCTAATTTTAATATAAAGTACACCTAAATTTTCCGCTTCCAAGTCGCCACGTTTCGTATCTATGGACGTGAACCCTTTACCTCGCTTACGCGCAATTTAAAAATAAATACTCGTACCGCCCTTCGCTATCTGTCACGCGCAGCTGCCAACGTCAACACTATAATTCTATCGTCAAAGAAAGGTTCTAACCTCATTTACTATGAACTTACGCTTGTCTTATTACACTAAAAGTATTTAAAGAACTAAAATTTACCGTATCCG